>NC_142338.1:4172500-4488750 GCF_054954075.1 Amborella trichopoda
AGTTCACAATAATTTCGCCTTTGAACCAAAACTCAAATATATTGCTTCTCAGAGGATTAAGATGGTTACTCAAAGCGGAACCCTGGCATTTGAGAGCAAGAAAGGGAAGTTAAGTACCATCGGTTGTTAGAGGCATGTGTCTAATTCCTAAAGTTTATTTGTTTTATCCAAAATTATTCCAATGCTTTCCTCTTCCACCAAAATGTATGAATCAATGGTTTAAAAAGCGGATCGGTGGCCCGGATCAGGCAACTCAAAAATCGATCCGGATTGGCAAATCGGCGATCCGGATCGGGAATCGGTCGGATTTAAGCTTCAAAAAAATCCGAAAAAATTATTAAAATTCATTATAAATATTGTTTTTTAGGAATCCAATAAGAAATGAGGATACTTCATTATTAACTTTCATTGTTTTCATCAATTTATGAATATTGAGATATTCTTTCCCTGTATGAACTTATGTTGACCATTAAATTTACATCACACAAAATAAATCATAGAATTATCATGGATTAAGTATATAATCATATATGGACAACAATAAAGAGTTGACTAAATCGATGAAAAATTGGCCACTAAAATCTCAAATTGGCGGAAAACCCTAATCCGCTAAAAAAACCCAAATTATTACAACCTAACTAACTATAATATTATATACCAACAATATTTTATAACTATTTTATTATATAAATAATAACAAATCCAAAATATTTTATAATATCATCTAATTTAAAATGTATTATTGACAACTGTAAGAAAAATAGTACACTATATGATTTATAATGCAAAAATTAATAAATAAAATAAAAGATTTGGTTATCAATGTAGAAATTATTAGAATGCATACCAATTTTCTTTAATTTTTTAGGTTTTTAGAATAAATTAGTGGAAGAGATTGTTAGTAAAAAGAGAGAGATTTCAAATGGCCTCATTGTATGAATCTTATCTTGAAATTAATATTACTAAATTTATGTTAAAGACCATCATGTTATAAAAATAAAAAATATAATTATCCCATTTATTCCTAGGTTGTATTAAGAAATACTTTTTATTTTTTTGACAAGAAATACTTATTGTGTTATCTTTTAATTGTTTTTAACAAGAAAAATATGATACTTGTTGATTATCTTTCTTTTTTTTTTGACAAAAGAAGAAGATGTTGTACTACATTGTTTTTTGCTTGTTGTATTACTTTTTATTTTTTTTATCCTATGAGCTAGTACTAATTTTTTAATCCTAATTAACTAATTAATCAATTATTACTCATATAATGAAATAATACCATGACATAGTAGCTTAATAGAGTTTTTATGTTTTTTTGGTAAGTAAATTTAAATTTTATTGGTGAAAGATAGGGGTGATGAGCACCTAATTATTATTTTTAATAAATTTTTTCTTTTTTTAGCATCAAATTTGATTGCCACAATCGGACATACAACTTTCTTATTCATGACGGGCATACACCGTCGTGCGTACACCATCGCGTGTACACTATCTCGGTGCTTTAACCCAAGCTAATAACATTTGCAAGCGATTTTTCAACTCACAGGTATATGCCACATCGAAGGGATGTGAGAAGTGTGAGTACTATAAAAAACCCAACGAGCTACTTCACAGTATGCTCTCTTGGCCATGTGAAGCTTGAGACTTTAAGCTAGGGTCAAGTGAAGTGCAAGGTGTCAATCACGTGGGGGGGGTGAAAAGTGGAGCGCAAGGTGTCACGCGTGGGGGGAGGGTAAGTGGAGAGGGAGTGCAAGGTGGCAAAACAATCATGTGGCGAGGGGGGGGTAAAGTGGTATAAATCACATTTCAAAACAACCAGGGTGGGTTCATAAAAAAAAAACCGGATTGAAAAATAAAAAAAATAAGAACCGCCCGGTTTTACCGATACTGTATTTGGATCGGTTATAACCGATATCCGATCCGGATAGCCAGATTCCAAATCGGATTGGCAATTTTTGAAACACTGGTATGAATTATTTTTCGAACTAGCCAAAGCTCCAATACCTTTCCCTATCAGTTAGCAAATTTAAGTGAAATCACCATTTTACATGTGCATAGTGAGAATGTGAGAACCATTCAACTAGAAAATCTTACACAAGTGACTATTAATTATACAGTTACACATAAAATAATAGAAATTAGAAACATGCACATAGTGAAGAGGAGATGGTGGACAACTGAACATACATAAATAGAACTACAAGAGGTATTTTATGCCTCTTATTTTCCCTATAATTGTCGGATATATGGAACTTAATAAATGTTTTCTTTATTTAGCGCAACAGACCAACAGATATTCGATCAGGGAGAAGAGCAAAACCTGTGTACCACGTCGAAGCAGCTCTCTAGCGAAGGGTAACATCCCAAGAATAACATCTGCACCCGAGTTATCGACAAATATGACAGCCTGCCATTGCAGAACCAAGTGAAAAAATTAGAGCAAGGAGAGAAAAACTTACTACTGAACTCTAAAGATGGTATCAGTCTTGTAAATAAAGAGAAACGCAACATTTTGGGAAGACCATAAACATAGAAAACCAAGTAGGATGAATTAACAAGTTGAAAGCATCAACATATAACAATTAACAGTGACAGTTGTAAGTTGTGTTATTCATATATGTGCCCAAAGAAGCTGAAGGTAATGTTTTATGGAAAATTATGAATGACCCTTATAGTTTATCAGCTTCGGCATGCAAATCTTCCTATATGTAAAAATTATTCTTTCTTGTCTTATTAATTTTCCAAAACTGAGCAAGATTCCCAAAATACAAAGGGGCAATTGATGAAGATAAAAAAAATTGAAATACCTTGAGGTCCAATACAAAAAAGAAAATGACATGAGTGCATAAAAAATGAGAGAATCAAGTACACACAAAACAAAACACAACACTGTACTTCCTACATGATCACCTTTGCAAGATTCAAAGATTACTCTTAGAGAGGCTGCCAAAAGATGAGTCACTACAGAGTAGTACAATAACCAGACATGCAATTCTTAAAAACCAATTAATCATATATATCCAGAATCATTCAATTGAAATTCTTATTGCAGGCTTGAGCAAAAGTAATTCAAGTATAACAGAAGATGAAAGAGAGAGGGAACAGTTGATACTAGCCTTCTTCCATGATTTTGTACTCCATTTTGACTTGAAAATATCTAAATCATCAATAACCCAAGGTCGAGCCACTAGATTTTCACAACTTGCTCTGAATGACATTCCATCTCTTGCAAAGGCCTCCGCTATCTTCAAGAAACACCAAGGACATGGAAACCAGTGAATGGATGCTTCAAATCAAATTAGTACTTGCTTAAAAACTAACAATACAAAAGAAAACCAAAAAGTATAAAATAAACTGAAAAAGAGTTATCACCATGATGCAGCTTATAGAACCACAACAAGACCACATTTTCCGCAACAATGAACACAAGGACTTAAATGGAAACATAAAGGTTTGCAAAGATGCAAAGGAACTTTAAATTATATTGAACAACATTCATATTTGGATGGTATTTGATATTTTTATGTACCATTAACATATAATTGCCTCTGTCAAGGAAGCTCCAGTGATTTTTTATTTATTTTTCAGTGGGAATAAGATGCATTTATTTTATTAATCGAACTCAAGTCCATCAAACTCCTGCATTACAAGCACACCATATAACTTGACGCCTCCTTATCGACAAAAAACATATATCATATAATGCCACGAATAACTGTAAGTCTGTAACTGAACTTGTGATGTTACCTGGGCACATCCCAAATCAAAAATGTTCCCAGCAAAGACTCCCCTAATCAAGCTTTCCACTCTCTTGCTTGCATCTTCAATGGAATCATGAAGCTGAACCACCTCATTGAATAGTGTTAAAGCATTGGCATTTTCCTCGACCTTGTAGAAACGAAAGCATTCAATCTCATCGAATAGCAATAAGAGAAGAAAGAAACTAAACCAACAAATAAATAGAGAACTAAAATCTAATAAAGTTAAATTTTACCTTAACTTTCTTGTATATGTCCCTGAAACCTACGTCTCTTAAGGCTTGTTCACGAAGTCTACTTAAAAGCTAGAATTACACAGAAAAAAGGAAAAGGTCAAACTGAAGTAGACAAATTGACAAAAAAATATGATTTCTAAGGAAGCAAATAGAGCTCACTTACAATGCAATCTAGTGGCACACCATGACTTTGAGGATCTGCCTTCAAGTCCTCAAGAACTTTTGTATACCTTTGATGCCATTTAAAACTAGTAGTTAGATCATCTGAAATTATGTTGGGGATAACTAACATACCCCAGAGGTATTTCAAAATATAATTTCAGATTAAATAAGGAATTATCAGATCAAATTGCAGTGTAACTGCCAATAGTGACAACTTAAAACATAATTTCAATGAGTTGTTGACGATTACAATGCTGCGCCCCAAATTTGATCCCCACAGCTCAAATACCCAGAGGAAGAAAAACTTTATTTATCATTTATTTATTCACTATTGATCCAAGCAGCATGTTGATGATACTATAAGCCGGTGAAAGAAACTTTAAAGGAAACACCTCTTTTTTTTGGCAAAAACATCATCTAAAAGTACCCAGCCTTCGAAAGTGTAATGAGGTAATTGAAATTCACTGGTGCCACCACCAAAATACCACCGGGCACACCTTGGCGTCTCTGAGAGAGGGAGAGAAAGAGATCATTGAAGTGGTTATCCCTCGAGCTCAAGACCAAATGGTGTACCACATAAACACTTGTAAGCCTAAGAAAATATTTAAGAAGTACTTAGAGCTGTCGGTGTTCTCCTTTGTGTCTTCAACCACAGAGGAATGAGAGTCATCAAACATATAAAAAGTTCTATCTCTTGAGCTCAAGACATACATGTTACTCCCTAAGACACTTGTAAGACTAGGCCAATATTTAAAATGTGGTGCCTTGATCTTTCAAAACTCAGTATTCTTATTGACATTAAGTAATTCAGCTAATGAAAGCAAGGTGCTGATGAACAACATGCAAGGAAAAAAAATGGTATAATCCAATGGACTACGAAAAATCATATTGCATAGGGGTCATCATTGTACAATCACCAAACAATGAAATGATAACAAAGGAGAGGGAGTGGGACATACGAGAACAGAACGTGATCCCAATGGTGGATTCCACTCTCCATCAGTGTCCATCATTTCATCATACCATAGTTAGGATTATGACTTAATAACTAAGATAGACATAATACCTCTTGGCGAATTTCTCAGCTTTTGCATGAGCTTCAGGAACCGTATCATCACTCTCTGCCTGTTTCCTGTATAGTTTATTGGGACCATGTTTCTTGTGAGCAATTATCGAAAAGGAAAATATAACATGATCCATATAGCCATTGTAGCTACATGACCATGTGCTCAAACATCTCAGATGGTAATGGATGAAGCGAGGAAAAATTAATGACATTTTTCGTGGGACTGGATCATTATATCACCTACCAACATGTGGTTTATGGATTCTTCTATATGGGTGTTGTACACCTATCAACACACTCATCATCAACATCATCATCATTATAGCCTTTTCCCAATTACCTTTCGACATACCCAACATTACTGATTCTTGTACATGATTCTTGTTTATTAACCACAAAGTACATTATTTTACAGACTTGATCTTCCTTTTTTGTTTTGAGTAGCCATGTAAATTCGAAGACATCTATGGAACTTTAGAATATCTATAGATTCAGCTAATTAAGGTATAATTAATTATTTCTTGCTACCCATTATGTAATGGAATATTAGTATAATGAGGTTAGATTTCTTTCTCTTTGTAATATAGTTATGCGATTCTATACAATGAGACAGTTTACCTTTTATACAAAGAGGTCACAATCAAATTTGAAAGTTTGAGTGTATCATGCAGTTCAAGAAAATTTCTTTTGAACTTTGAGCTTTGTCAATAGAATAAATAAAACTGTCTCATTTCACATCCAACGGTCCAACGGTCAAGAGTAATTGTGATTATCTTGTACGAAAGGTACATAGACTGATTGTATACTTTTCCTAAGTTATATCGCCCATTTTTCTTTTTATCTTAGGCATATACTCATGTTGGACACATGTACCCGTATCCATAGAACATAGCCACCGATATATAGCCATGTCCGACTGACACACGTAACCGTGTCCATTCAACATAGCCACTGAGGTTGTATAACCTCGTGGCCATGATGTTATTATGACCATATAGATCATGTTATACTATAACATGAACAAATGGAGAGATGACTATATGGATCATGTTATACTATAGCATGAACAAATGGAGAGAGGGAGAGAGAGAGAGAGAGAGAGAGAGAGAGAGAGATGAAAATTGAAGTTAACCTGAAAGAAGGGATAGATTTTTGGAAGAGGTCGATCCATGCGAGCTCCGTTGGTGTGGGCTCGTGAGGAGGATCGAAAGGGAGCCTGTACGGGATGGTGCCGGGCCTGTACGTGCTTTCGATTGGGGTTTTAAGCAAAGGGAAAGCCACTGCTGTGCCAGAACTGTCCCTTCTCTCTCTAACTCTCTCTCTCTCTAGTCCTCTCTCAAGCAGTTCTTGAAAGCAGCCCTGCAACGAATTCAGAGAAATTACTTTAGTACCAACAATTTTCTTCTCCTTTCTTATTTGAAAAGAGGATAAATAGAGAACTTGAGATCTCCATTTCTAACCGAATGGGAAAATCCACAAAACAGAAATACTACTTTTTGTTAATTGGAAAAGGGCAAAAAAAACCATAAAAAGACAAAAAACAACGGATAATAACTACCCAAAAATGGAGAAAATGTGGGGGAACCATTTGAAATTTATTAGATAATTTCTTAAAATGTTTCTAAATAAAAGCCATTATTTCCATTGTTTGAGAATAATTTTGAATTTTGTCCTTCAGCCAATAAATTACTGTTAAACAAAAGCCATTTTTGCTTCAATTATTTGAAGCAACTCATCCAGAAATGCACCTGTAAAATACTTTGGAGGGGTGAATTCCAATTATACCCCTCAACAAAAACTTATGCCATGAGAAGTTTTTTTTGGTAAAAACTGGTAATTTTTTCTTAACATGTTTGGACATGGTGGGAACGCTCTTTGAAATTAATATTTGGACACATGGTGTCTAAGTAGATGGAAACCCGAAAGATTGCTAGTCTCAACGACCAGGTTTTGATATCGACACCCACATTAAAGGGGTGTAATTGGGGCGGGTCAGGCTCGACTCGGCTCACTTGGAACATGATCGAGTCTAGGTCATTGGACTTAGGCATGGACCTAACTAGATAATAGATACTGAATTTTGTTTAGATATTTATTAAGGAAATATATCAAAATATTTATGAGAGATGAACTATTTAATATTTTATCGATATTTTTTTATTTAATTTCTAAATGCCCATCAAAATACATGAGTTTCAATAATTGTAAAAGGGCAAAATGTTAAATAAGTAATCTCCTATGGGTATTTTGATAAAATTTTCATTTTATAATATATAAATATATATTATAGGGGATGCATACGATACATATATAAATATTGGGTTGGGTCAGTTGCATTGACCTCGATTCAACACAGTTAGGTTCAGGTTAAATGAACTCGGATCCAGACCCGACCAGACATATGTTAAGCCTGTCAAATGAACTCAGACCCAGACCTAGACCCGACCCCCCTCCAGTTCTAATATCCAGATCCCAATCCCAGTTCAGGTCGACTCATTGGGTCAACGGGTCGACCCGACCTGACCCTTAGAGAGGGCGTAAAAAAGGACGCCAACTTTGCTTAGGGTAGGGTTTAGGTGCATCTTACAGCTCAACTCTTTTAGTGAATCCAACCTTTCAAAATCTAACCGCGAGTCAGGTTTCATTGCCAATTTTTATTGACTCAAACTACTAATAAATTATGAATGTGAAATAAAAAATTGAACACACAGTAAGGTCAATGCAGGTTGAAGAATGTCACAATCAACTCGACGGCAGCTCTTGGTGTATCATTGACCGTGCTCAATGTCCGAAAAAATTTCTCAAACTTCATGCGGAAAAATGTAATTTCATATCGGACGGATTGTGACCTCGATAAATATTAATATAATACACAATGCACAACAAAAAAAATTGAATTTTGAGCCTACAGGTGGGCCATTTTACCTTTTTTTAAAAGGAAAATTCCTTTCAATTCTTCAAAGATCGTTGATATGCCCCGTTTTTTAAGCTTGAAGTTCATAGATTTCAACCAACGGATATGCAGTGATTTCATATGCATTTTTGAGCCATAAACCCATGATGATAAGGCATATGCATGAGTCGGCAAATGCACCAGAAAATTTCCCCTTTGATTTTCTGATGACTATAATGGGCACTTATGGTGAACCAATTATTCTAATTGTACATTTAGACTTGCAGAGAGAGCAAATTGTACATTTTCTCCCATAGGTGAAAAGACCTAGTTAGGAGGATTTTTAAAATTATCAAATGCGCTTTTTAAAATTCCCTAGATGACTAATTTCAAAAAAGAATAGAAAATGATTTTAAGCTTTTATACACCTAGATCCGATTGCCCAAGAGTTGAACGACATATGTTCAATCCTAGGGCACAAATTTTTACAAACACTTCCAAAGTTCGCAATCATTGGGAGCTTGCAGGTCCAACCCAAAATCTCAGGTCCTAAATGCTCAGCTGGAGTTTTATGTCCAGTTTTACTCCTGCATGAGCTTATAATCTTTTCATATTGCAATATTTTCTTGAGAAAACAATACTCTCCTCCATCTCCTAAATTTATTAGCGATATAGAACCCCATGAAATCCTCTAATTTTATTTTATTTTATTTTATTTTACTTTTTTTTTTTCGGGGTAATTCAATGATCGGAATCGAACTTGAGATGTAGCGTAGCATAGCTAAAACCCAACCTAATGAAATCCTCTAATTTTTTTTTATTTTTTTTATTTTTTAAAAGATATTTGAGTGATAGGAATCGAACTTGAGATGTACTATAGCTAAAATCAACTGCCAACTATTTATGCCCAAGCTTTTGTTGGCTAAATAAACCCCCTACTTTTTATTTCTTTTCTTTTTTTTGTGGATAATTTAATGAGTAAAACAGGGCCTGTTTTTTCAAATAATTTCGAAGTTATTTATTTTGAAAATGCTAATAGGGTGGTGTGAGTAAAAATAAAACCACAATGTGGTGCCTAGAATGTAGGGATGCTACCACCATGACCCCAGCCCTTTCCCAACCCCCCTCTTGATCTATGAAACCCTATTCAATGTGAACTTAACTTAAAAATTTATTTATTAGCCAATTCTTTCTCTCTTACCTCACTTCTTTCTCTCTAGCAAGAGAGAGCAGAGAAAGGGTGGCCTGTTGGGAAGTGAGAAATAGTAAAGTAAGAGAGAGGTTAAATAAGAAGTGTGTTTCTACGTTCAGATGGGCTGAGTTGAATTTTATGGATTTATCAAGGTCTAAGTTTTAATAAGGGTGGCAACAGGACTCGACTTGGTGTAACTTAGACCTGGTTGGGTTTTAAATCATTTGGATAGGTAGTCAGGTCAGGTCTAGAAATAAAATAAATAAATAAATAAAATAATTATATAGTTTATAATATTTAGTTGATATCTATACTTATATACCCCCGTGGGAGCGGATCGAGCTATCACTAACCTAGACACAACTTGACCCGACTTAATAGGATCCAAGCCAAACCTAATCCAAGATCCACCATGTATTGAGTCAAGGTCAAGTAGACCCCGACTCGGCTGCCAGGTCCAACGCCCGGACCCCAACCCGGAGTTGACTTGACCCGATGGCCAACCCTAACTTTCAAGGAGAAAAAAAAGGAGGAATGGCGGTATTTGAGCAATAAGGTAAGTTTCACGGGGATTGAGTAGAACCGACGAGGATTCATTGGCCAGTAAAGTTGGGACGGCGGACTCTTATTTTTGCGGTCTTCCAAAAGCTGGCCTGCAACGTCATCGAGCACTCTTAAGTTGGTGTTTGACCGACGGGTACTTGCGGGTCCACAGAAGCAATTAGTTTTTGAACAGTCCGAGGACCGAGGCGGTGGGAGAGAGTGATTAGAGATATTTTAAAATACTTATTAATTCTTAAGAGGATGGGGGCCCAAATCCCCTTTCACCTTTCTTTTTTGGAAATGGGTTGAGGTCGTATCAGTAGCACCTGCACGCCCTAATCACCATGTTCTGATTTTTATTCTCACCGCTACCACAATTCCACTTACACTTTCAAAAATGAAAATATAGGCAGGGGCCTATCTTCTCCATTAAATTACAAAAAAACACAGCAACATTAACCCTCAGGTTTTTATTGAGTGCCCCAATGTGTCTTCTCTCCCCCTCTTTCTCAACAGCACCTTAGGTTTCCAAGACGATGCTCTCTCTCTCTCTCACACCTCTCTCTCTCTCCAACACCTCATGTTTAGGGGTGACCAGGCCCGCAAAACCTGTGCGTCGATCAGAACCATTTTTGGGTCAAGGTGTTAGACTATCGAGTCATGTCCTGCTCAGACTTAGGTCCCTACTGGATCAGACGAGGGCAGGGTTTGGGATCAACCCAACCCGACCTGGCTTGGTATATATAACTATAAAATATAAATATATAACATATATATTACAAAATCTATTGGAAAAAGTTTATATAGAGTCGAGGCTCTAAACAATCAAATTTGAGCCTACTTCAAAAATTCCACTAGAAGAGATTGTTTTCATGTCCAAATATCCTCAAATTGATCATCTTGATGACATCAAGATGCATAGACTTGAGAAAAAAATGGATTTCAAGTTTTGGAAATAGTGTGTTTTGTAACGCATTTTTAAACCATCAATTTTCAAGATTTTCAAGCTTTCATAGATATGTTGATCTACACTATTTTTACAGCTTTGAACTTTATAAATAAATATAAAAATATATTTTAAAGCTATCACAAAGATTTTCAATAGTGAAACGACATTTCTCGATACTATTTGAAGGTAGGATTTAATTTGATTTTTTAGAGCCTAGGCTCTATACAAACTGCAACCAAATCTATAAAAGTATATTTTTTACTTTTTATTTCTAGATCTGGACCTGATCTGACTTAGTGGGTCTGGTTAGGATCCAAATGATTTGGACCTCACTTGTGTCTGGGTCCATGTTATACTACGTAGGTTTCTCTCTTTCTCTCTCTCTCAATCTTCCTAGGACTCAATCTTCCTAAGAAATGGAAACCATCAATAACTTGAGTGGGAGACATGGCACACAAAAGCCAAGTTTTATGTGAGACTAAAAACCTTACCGGTGAAAACCGTTTGCAAAGTGTCCGATTTTGAGGACTCACACAAAAAAGTGTCCGATTATGAATAGCTAGCAATCGCCTCATGATAATAAATTTTGGGCGCTTACATCATGCTCCCGCGTGAGCATCTACTTTGAATTTACTCGCTCAATTAAAAGACTTACTTGAGAAAGAGTTTTTTCGATCCAAAATTTTGGGAACAACTTTAAAAAAAAAAAAAAAATTAAATTTTAATTTTTTTTTTTCAAAAAATGGATTGTCAAACTACATTTTTCTAACACAAAAATGGTTAAATTTGGAAATTTCTCTTAGGGGTTGAAGAGGTTACATCCCCGAGAGAGTAAATGGATAGCATGCTCCCACATGACAACGAATTTGGTACTGATGTAATATCGGCAGGAGTAAACAAAATAAGCAGTGCCCAAAAACTTTATAAAAGGGTATAGGAAAAGGCAAACTGAGGGTTAGTAAGAACAATGAGTATTAATAAAACAAGATTTAATTTGTTTAAAAGGTGAGTGCTCATCTTCAAAAAATAAGATCTAAATGCTGAAACATTGAACCGCCTTAAACTTTCAAAAGGAGATCTAAACGCTGTCTCATGATTAAAAAATCAGACCAAAGTCGAATTTATCAAAATAATAAAAAAATTTCAAAGGGGGCGAGTAATATCAACCCATTTGAGGCCCATTTCGTTATAAGGGTTTAAAAAATGGTCGGAAGTAAGTTTCCCAAAACAGAATCATTTCGAAAAAAAAAAGAATTTTCAACATAATATTCTCTCTCCTATCTCAAAATACTGCTAAATGGTTTCACTACATTCTCTCTTCCTTCTCACCTGGTCAGCAAAGAAAACCCTTTTCTCCCCTTTGGCATGAACGCATGAGTTACACGTTATATGGACTGGACCATTAGCCAAGCCTTCAAGCACTATGCTCTCAAAAACCATCTCTTTGTGGTGATCATGGGTCACCAACACCGCGCCCACTGGCCCAAAAGTGGGCTTCACCTTGAACTCACCCTCATAAGACACCATCTTACCTTTCCCAGCTCTCCTGTGCACGTAACCCCTTATAGTCTCCTTCTCTATTCCGGTGCCTGAAATCCACTTGCTAGAATGATTTTCTAGAGAGAGAGACTGTAAGTAGAGTATTAGAGAGAGAGAGACTTACTGGGGTTGAACTCTGCACTAAGAATCTCCAGCCTCAAGGATTTTCCCAAGACATCCAAGAAAATATCATCCAAGTCTTGAACCGTTGATTTCACTGTAACCCTTGCCTTGATGGTGGTCACCTTCTCTTCTCTCTTTTCGGTGGTCGTCGGAATTTCCTTCAAAACGGCGAAAACTTTGCCGGATTCGATTTTCCTGCAAGATTCAGGCTGAGTCACCCGCCTGTTGACCCGAGCCAATGAGCCATGGTTTGTCTTCAAAGCCGGCTTGGGAACCACCAATATGGCTTGGCTTGAGCTAGATTGGAGTTGTGGTTTCATCATCTTTACCCAAGACTATAAAAAGTAACAGAAAATAAAAGAAAAAAAATGAATAAAATAAGATCAGATGTTGAGCAAGTACAAAGCACCTCAAACACGCGAGAAAGAATATACATTAAAAACTCTCTCGCTTAGAAAGCATAAGAATCTAAAGCAAATATAGTATAAACCCAACAACCCAAATAGACCTTTACCTAAATAAATAGAAACCTTTGTTTAAATAAAAAAAGAAAATTTATGCGGGTTTTAAAATTTGTACATATGTGTACCTCATCTAGACATGATAAATAAATATACAAACAATATGTACAGAAAATATTGCACAAAATAAATTCACAAATTTCCGCATCTTCCACTTCAATCTAAGCCATTGAACTTATGCTACGGTATAAGCTCTTAACCTTACACTTTGTCCAAAATGAATAAAGAGTAGCAAGAAATTATGGGAAAGTTTGTGAAGTGCAAGCATAAAAGCAAAGAAAAAAGGGAGAGAAATAAAAGTTAAGATTTAAAAGGAAAGGGACTAAGAAGGGGAGTTAGAGAAGAGATGAGGAAACTTAACAAGGCAAGGTGGTTTTTGCTAGTGTAGGCACGTAGGGTGGGCTGTTCCTCTTGCAAGCTTCGAGATCGTGCATATTTATAGCCAGAATAGATATGCCAAAAGATTTTGTACTCTCTGCAGAACCATAGTATCTATTTACTCCTTGGGGTAAAACTCAATATATGAGTAATTTTAGTATCTCAATTATTTGGATGTAACCTTTTCAATCCACAGAGTAACATCCCTAAAATAAAAATAAAAATTGAATAAAAATAATTCGTCAAGACCGAATAAAAATTGAAAGGGCAAGATCTAAGTGTTTAACAAAACTAAAAATCTACCCTTTCTTTTGCTTTTTGAAAATAATTATCTAATAGTTTTTAGGTGGTTCCCCAAATTTCCTACCCAGGAAATCCTCCTATGTGTCTTTTAAATACGCGAGTAGATACACACTATGCTCCTATGGGAGCATAATATTTCTGCTAAAAAAAAGAGAAAAAAGGGGGCAAGTTAAGTTAGAGTGTGAGATCATATTTGAATGCCACGTGTAGCTTCTTATGTAAAGAAAGTGATCAATAATTCAAAGTTTTATTTTTATTATCACGTGGAATAAGTGTATTGGTCTTAATAAATAAATGTCACATTATAGGGGAAATAGTCTTGTTTATATACGAATCTGACCATGGAGTATCAATAAAGGAATCTAATCATGTGAGGTTTACACATTAATTTATCCAGCTTGCTAAAAAAAAAAAAAAGCCTGTCTATACTCCTACAGGATCATTTTGTATGCGTACTCCTTATCATCATCATCAAGCTCTTTTTTTAATTATTTATGATCAACCTACTCATCATCATCATCAAAGCTTTTTTTTAATTATTTAAGATCAGTTACTTTGTACGCCTACTGCTTTACGGTATTTTTTATTTATTTATTTTTACAATGTTATAAACTTTTATTGAAATTGTGCGGAAGCATGATCTAAGTATAAAGCGGTAATTAGTTCACTAGAGATCGTCATAGACGCCCATTTTGGCGAGGTTATCTATATATGTGGGAGAAAGAGAATTCTATATATGTGGGAGAAAGAGAATTGAAGAGCAAAGATCAAAGATTTTCAGCCCCCCAACTATGGAGGGACCATGATTTTATTTTTTTCGGCACATGCATAGATAATGCGAGTTGAGGAGGTTATTTCACCATATTTAGTGAATCCAAGAGCTCTCCTACATAGGTTTTTGGCCCGGGGAGTTAATAGAGATATGCTCCAGCGGGACCATATAAACATCTATTGATCTTCCAAATGTTTCTGCGGGTGATCTGTAGGGCACTGAAATCTTAGCCAATCCAACGTTAACACATATTTACAAAGAATCAGATTTCGACTTTGTGGTTTCACCGAATCAAATTTTAACAAATTAATAGTTCTTTAAAAAGTATAGCGTTATCCCTCTATATTTTAATATTTTTTACCATTTTTACAAATTGTTTTCGTTTATTTAAGCCCCTCTGACTGAAAGAAAAAAGAACCCTACTCTTGGGATTGACACAAGGAAAACTAACGGTTCAAATGTCTTTTTACTAGTATTATTATTTTTTATTTTTAAAATTTACTAATATATTTATATCCATGATATCCATGTTAGAGGTTACATGTCTTTCAAAACTGTCTTAAATTCATCTCAAAAATTGATTTACCAAGAGGCCAGCATTTCTATATATGCGGGCTTGGCCGCATAAAAACAGGGTCCTTAGCTTAAAAGGTTTATTAGTTTCCTCTTTGTATAGAACCTAGGCTCTAAACAATCAAATTAGAGCCTACCTTCAAATAGTATTGAGAAATGTAGTTTCAATACTGGAAATCTTTTTGATAGCCTTAAAACATATTTTCATCTTTATTTATAAAATTTAAAGCTTAAAAAATAGTGAAGATCAAGAGATCTATGAAAACTTGAAAATCTTGAAAATTGACGGTCCAAAAATACTTTAAAAATACATTATTTCCAAAACTTGAAATCCATTTTTTTATCATGTACATGCATCTTGATGTCGAAATGATCAATTTGAGGATATTTGAGCATCAAAACAACAGCTTCTAATGAAATTTTTGAGATAGGCTCTGATTTGATTGTTAAGAGCCTCGACTATATATATGGTGCGGTTTGTATAGAGTCGAGGCTCTAAACAATCAAAGTAAAACGTACCTTCCTAATTGGCTCTGACTTCGTGATTTTTCATTACTCTGATAGGATTTCTGCAAATTGGTTCTTTAACGGAAAGTAGAGATAGGAGTTTGCACATTTTTTTTCCTTAAAGGTTGTCAAATGCTAAATTCCCTAGCATCCCCAGTTAGCCCCTGTACCCGTTCCAAGCATATCTTTGTGATAGCTTTAAAAAATATTTTCATCTCTAATTATAAAATTTAAAACATCAAAAATAGCTTCATCGTTGCATGACCTTTTACTGAGTACGAAAGTTTATTAAATTACACTTAATTTTTCAACAATTTAAAAATTTATACTTTTAACGACTCTAACTCATGGTCATGTGTATTTTGATGGTAGTTTGAAATTAAATTAAAAAAAAAAAAAAAAAACTTTATATACCTTATTTTAGGTTTCATTTTTTGATAAACTCAATGTTTCAAAAGATATCTTCTAACTCCCTTATCATTTTAAACATATTTTTTAATCTAAACAAATGTGAAAAAGACATACTATTTTTAAACCCGATCTTTTTTCTCTCTTCACTTAAATATCCCAAACTTCTCTCTTTTTCTCTTTTCCTGCCTCTCTCTCTCTCTCTCTTTTCTTGTATTTCTCCAAACACCTCTCTCCTCCCGATAACATCTCACCTCAATGAAACATTTCTCTCTCTAGAAATTTGGAAGAATAGCTTTTATAAAAAGCATGTCTTTTTAGATTTGTTTGGCCTAAAAACACAAGTTTAAATTAGCTCAAAGGGTTAGAAGAAATAAAATCTACAATTTTTATACCTCAAGATATCTTTTAAAACCTTGGGTCTGTTCTGAAATGAAACTTAAAAATAAAAGGTATGGAGATATTTTTCCATTAAAAAATATAGGTAAAATGTTAAGTATTTAATCTCCAATGTGTATTTTGATAATTCTCGAAAAAGTAAGTGATTGAACATGCATTGTAAGGCTATTGTACTCATGCAATTTGTTAATAAATAAAGTCATCTTACTTACCCAAAGAAAATAAAAAGAAAAATGATTCTCGCCCTAACCCTTAGTGTGTAGGCAAAGGCAGTGTTTGGTCCACTCGCATAATTTCTCTCCCTTCTTATTGAAAACACCTCAAAGTGCTCTCTCCGGGCTATTCGAGAAATAAAAACGAAATATATGTAATCATACATACCCTATTCATTAAAAAAGGTCTGGTTTTATACGTTAAGACACACCGAGCAATTTGAAGTAGAACTCCTCACACACGAAGCACTTTTCCTTGAAAAAATATTGCAGAGGCCAAACTAGGTCTAACATTTTTTTCTTTTCATGAAAAAGGAAACTTCTTGTGGTGGAGAGGCAAAGTTGGAAAGTGCTTCTCCTGTGCATTATAACGTCGCAAGGAATATCAGATGGAGATAATGTTACAATTGGGTATCATGGAGGCAATGTTATGATTGGGTATCTCTCATGGTCACTTCAATAATAAGGCCCCAGTGAATTGATACCAGTACACACCAAATTGGTGAAGTGGACAATGAAGTAGCACATCAAATATGTACTCATGAGATCATCACCATATTAGGGGCGGCAACGGGTGGGGTTTGTCTGACCGCTGTCCCGGATCCGAATAGAATTCAGATCTAGGTTTTAGGCTCAAACCCAACCTTTTAGCTTCAAAATTTGGACCCATACCCAGACTTGAGGTCGGGTTTACCGGTCGTATCCCGGGTCTGGTCAGGTTCATTGCCACCCGTCTGTTTATGTGACACACGTGGGCTAGGATAATGAGCTTTCTTTCTTTTCCCCTTTTTTTTACCATCATATACCTATATTATTGGCAACATTTCCATAACCGCACAACATTTATGAATACCCACAAATACCCACTTTCTTTATTCATAACTACTGGAAATTCCTAAGAAACAAGTGTATTCGCAACATTTATGAATACCCATTTATATCCATATTATTTGGGTCGAATCCAGCTGAATTTGGGCCCGAATAGTATTTAGATCCAGGTTTTGAACCGGGACCTGAGATCGGGTCTACCCGTCAGGTGCCGGGTCTGATCAGATCCATTGCCACCGTTATCGCCATTTGGAAAATGGGATTGATTGTGTCATGAACAAAGGGACTCGCTAACATACTAATAAGACTTTGCTTTTTTTTTTTTCTTTTTCTTTTTCTTTTAACTCAAATAACAAATGCATTCTAATTTTCCATAAATTTTGGAATTTTTAGAAACTGATAAGTTCATTATTGGAGGCTAAAAAATGGCCATGTGCCCCTCCCAACCTGCAACTTGGGCAAAGGAATAGTACAAGTATACAAACAACAAACGCTCTCGATTGGATACTTCGACAAAAACCTCCAATAATTCAATAGGAAAGTTGGCAATGATACGGGCAGTAATGATTGGCATCGGTATCAGTCAATTGTTATGAGATTAGAGATAATTGTTGTTCTAAATCTATAAAGTCTTTCGAATTTGGCTGGGATGGTATGCTATGAGACTATTTATCTTTGATATAATGTTGTCACAATTCAATCTAACTATTATATGTCCAATTAGATGGCTTAAGATGTGTCACAAATTTCAAAAAAACAATTGTTGAGCTTTGAATTTAGTCACTAGTACATCTATAACTATTTGGTTTTAAATTTGATGGACAAGAGTGGTTGTGATATTTTTGTATTAAAAATAAATTATATTTTTATATTTTTTTTTTATTTTGGCTAATGGCAAGAAGACACATGCATTTATGTTAACTTTTGAACATTCAAAAATAAAAAAAAAAGTCAGCTTTTAGTACATGCAAAGTGACCTCCAAAAATTGATCTTTCAAAAAATAACACGTATGTACATCATTGACATAGAGAGTTAATGGCATTAAATGATTTATTGTTTTGTGATGGGGTTTTAGTAAATAATAATAATAATAAAATGAGTGTTTTGAGTTTGGGAAAATATGTTTGTAGTTCAAAAGTTTGGGAAAATATGTCTGTAGTTGATGTTTTTAGGTTGTATTTTTTAATCAATTTATGGTTTTAAAATATATCTAGCGGCATAGGTATTCTATCTATTATATTTTTTAAGTTTTATTTTTTAATTTTAAAATTAGATATTCTATCTATTATATCTTTTAACTCATTCAAATGTGTATTCTTATTTTAATCACTTCTTTTTAACCAAAACAAATATTAAAAAGATATGCTTTTCTAAACCCCTTCTTTCTCTCTTCTTATGTTGTTTCCTAAACTTCTCTCTTTTTCTCTCTCCTTATAATTCTCCTCAAATTCAGGCGTAATGAGAGAGATATATTTGGGAAGAATAAAGGGAAGAGAGAAAAATAAAAGTTTTGAAAAAAACATAGAAATAGAGAGAATGGGGTTTAGAAATGTATATTTTTTTAGGTTAAAAAAATGATATAGATTGAATAAAATTAGCTGAAGTTAGAAGATATAATAGATGTAATTGATCAACAAAGATATTTTAATTTTAATTTTTTAAAAAATATAAAAAATCTTATAGTTCCACTACCAAATTATAAACACGTGTTTAACTCATCCACCCCAAAAATATACACATGTCCAACTTACATAAGAAGTCGTCTTTTCTGACATGACCTTGAGTTTCCTAACCCTAGCCTTGCTTAAAGAAAGCCAATCATGGAATCCTACATTCATTTCTTTTAACATTTTTATTTAAAGAGTCTACACATGGGAGTGCTTAGTTACTTGCCAACATAATCTGTTCGCGCACATTCATTTGAGAGGATGAGCAATGATTTAATGCAACGGTTGTATTATTGTATAATGAAACGATATTTCTAAAAAATTATGTTCGTAGTATTTGTATGACTTTAAATTTTGTACACACATTCTTTTCATCTCAATAATCAATCTAAAAAAAAAAAAAAGTTCAATTTGAACCCTAGATATGGTCAAAATGAGTCCCCTCTAAAAACGAATCTAGATCATTCATTTTGTGAATTTCAAGATCATAGCTTTTATAAACTCAAAATCATTTTTTTCTTTTTTAATATTGTTCATTTAATGATAATAAAGTCATCCAAAGAAATTAGAACTGAAAAAAATCCTTCTAAGACCTACATCTAATCATCTCATCAAAATGAATGCCCTATATTAATTGGACTAAAAAAATACTTTCTAGATTGTGTTTTCAAATTTTTTTTATTTTTTTTTATAATTGTTCATTAAAACGAAAAGAGTGTATATTTCAAAATTTGAATCAAACAAATGGTCATAAGATAGTTTTTTAAAGTTGTTGCATCATATTACTATACAACGGTCGCATGAAATCATTGGTGAGGATGATACTTAAAACTAAAGGGCAATTAGAAAGGGTCCTGGCTTTATTATTTGCCTGTCAAATAATGTATTCCAATATAAGAAGTGATTCTCTTTCTCTCTAGGTGGTTCTCTCTCTCTCTCTCTTTTTGAGAAACTTACTTTATTTTATTAAAAAGATAGGAGAATACAAAATACTTAAACACGAATCAAATCGTGAGAAATCACGAGCACCTCCAAAACTCGTACCACATTTTGGCAGACAATCCGCAACAGAATTTATGTGTTGATACACACGCTTAAAAGACACCAACAAATCCTCACAAGGATCCTGAATTTTCGGCCCATATTGATACCGATTCACCACATTGAGAGAGCGAGAGAGCCATAATAGACCACCTCTCTCTCTCTCTCTAAACAAGTCGTGTGGAGGCCGCCTCATTCTTGGAGCTTGATTCTATGGTCCCAATTTTCTTTAGAAAGTGAGACAAATTTTGGTTTGGGTCCTTTCTTATTGCAGTTGATCATTGTTCGTGGCTTGTCTCAATGGCAGACCATTAAAAGGTGCAACTTAGCTTTCAAAGGCGGCAACAAAGACATGTGAGTGCCAATTATTCCACTACATTATTGGACTGACATCACTCGTTTCATCCACATACACACCTGTTACAAACAGAGAATAAGAAGAATGCCACTTTTATGCTGCTAATTGTTACGACAATTATGGCTCCTCCTTTTAACTACTCTCTCTCTCTCCTTGTTTTAAGTATATTATCACCTCTCTCTCTCTCTCCTTTTTTTTTAAGTATATTATCACTTCTCTCCCCTTGTTTTAAGTATATTCTCACTTCTCTCTCTCCCCCCTCTGTCTCTCTCCAATAGTTTTAACTTTTAAGTATATATTATGACCTCTCTCTGCTTGTTTTTAAGTATATTATCACTTCTCTCTCTCCCCCCTCTGTCTCTCTCCCCTAGTTTTAAGTATATATTATGACCTCTCTCTCTCTCTGTCTGCTTGTTTTTAAGTATATTATCACTTCTCTCTCTCCCCCCTCTGTCTCTCTCCCCTAGTTTTAAGTATATATTATGACCTCTCTCTCTCTCTCTCTGCTTGTTTTTAAGTATATTATCACTTCTCTCTCTCTCTTCTTGACCTGTAGCTTTTTTATATGCTTGTAGTCTCCCTTTTTTTATTTATTAAAGTTTGCCAATCAAAAAAATTCGTACCACATGCTGTTTACGCTTTGATTATTTATAATCTAAAACTTTCCAATAATTGATAGTTTATGATACTATGGACCTTTATCGTTCCTTTGGACATCTTTTATAATTTTAAATTTTAGAAAATTTGTGGAAAATTTTACAATAATATTATGATATGGGATGTGAGCAGTGTTCGCAAACTTGGCCAGTCCAAATCAAAACCGTCCAGTCAAACCGGAATTGGGTATGGCTGATTTGGTTTTGATGATCCAATTGAGTATTTTTAAAAAAACTAAAAAAATATAAAACTCAAAAAGAAAGGATTTGTTTGTAACGTGTTTTTTATCATTTTGCCAAAAACTGGGAAGTGTTTTGGCTATGAACACTTATTTTTATTTTTTTTTATTTCAAAAAATACTCCATTTTTTTATTACTTTTCAGCTTTATTTGGATGTGCTTTGTTTAATTATGTTTTAAATATATTATTCATATTTTTATTTTATCTTTTAATACTTTTTGAACCGTCCAGAACGTTCTGGACGTAGGCAGTTTTCAACCGAGCATATATGGTGTAGTTTTCATAAATTATATAAGTTTTTCATAAAGATTGCATAGCTATAGGCTATACGAAGCGCACAAATAAAATATAAATGAAAAATAAGAAAAATATGGTATATTTGTGATCAAGGGGACCAAAAATCGTGCCTCTGATCATGATTCGCCTCTACTAGAGAGTTCATCAATGAGGGCGTGTTTGACGCCCCGAGATTTTGGGAGTGGGAGGAGTCTCTCACAAATTGTGAGCACCGCCCTTCTATTATTTTAAGTAGAAGGGTGGTGTTAGGAATAGGGGTGGCAATGGCCCAACCCGGGACCGAAAGGGTAGCCCTGACCTAGGTTTAGGTATGGGTTTAAAAATTGAACCCGACGGGTCGTATCCAGTTCTAAATCTCGTACCTGAACAATGAACACCATTTGGATCCGAGTCTATGTCCGACCGGGTCCGAATCCAAGTCCCATATTATATTTTCGGGTCTGAATTTATAAAATATATTTAATGATATAAATATTTTTTTGGGCTGGGTCAGGTCGGACCCAGGTCTAGTTCCCACATTATATTTTCGAGTTAACATTTCAAACAATGAAAAAAGAAAAATGTCTCATGGTCTATACACTTCGTGCCTCATGTGGCCCATGTAGTGCCTTATGCGTTATGTGGTTCATGTCCTGGTGAACTGATACAATAATATCCTATGGTCCAAGATTTGTACGACCTGTGTGCCACACGCTCTATGCGACCTGTGATCTAAAGGGATTCATGCCCAAGGAAATTTACATTCGATGTAAACAATGACCGATGAGGTTTAGCGTTTGGGGACGAACGATCGACTACAATATTTTGGTATGTTTTTGTTCGTCAGGAATGTTCGATGAAATTCAATGTTGTTACATGAGCTTCATCCGATAATCGGTTCATTTCATAATTGGTCCTTTGTAAAACAAATGAAATTTTTGCTCGAATATCAGTATAACCGATACGAATGGTTCGTGAAAAATGCCTGGCACGACTCTCCTATGGTCGGTTTCAATGTCGGTATAATGGGACTGCTCGTATGAAGCGTTCCACAACCAGCCGGTAGATACCGCCACAAATATAAGCGAGTACAATTATGACCTCATTCATCAGTACAAAGCATGCTATAAGTATTGGGTTTATGTGGCCTTTAAAAGCTTTATGAGAGTTTGTATGAATATTTTATATAGTGGAACATAAATTCAGTGAAAGTGTGGACCATACTAGGCAAATGTTTTTTGCTGATACTCGAATAGCTCAGCCGAGGTTTGAAAAAACCCAAAGAACCTAGGCATAGGGATCTACCGAGAAGTGTTTAGTGGCTATCCCTTGATGAGGTCGGATTACGCCTACAAGAGAGCCAAGGGACTGTGTGGCCCTTGCGTGTGATGAATAGCCTTTAGAGACAAGGCTAAAACTTCATCGTTATATCATTACACGGCATGTACATAGATAACCGTTTTAATATTCACCAATGAGAGTGCAGTGTGTACATGTGCGAGATATTACCCATATTCACCATAGAGTCATGGTTACATCATGGTCTGGAGGACCATAATTTTTGTCTCTAAGGGAGAACCTGAAATCCATAAACTGGGATTGCGTCCCCTAGTCTATTGGCTGACTTTGGTGGTCCAATCATGAACCCCTGCAGTGGACCGTAGGTCATGAAAATTACTGAGTCAGTTTGAGAAACTTAGGCAGATCGTAATTCACAGTTGAAGATGGAGTGCTCTCATGTATTGATAATTTCCTAGATCTAACGGATCCAATTTCCATCAAAATTAATTAATTTTATGTTATATGATTTTTAGAATATTTATTTGAATTTTTGTGAATCTTCTGATAATTTATTTTTGTCATTTGAATTTATAAATTAAGATAAATTAATTTTTCAATATTTTAAATAAAATATAAGATTTAAAAAAAATTAAATATGAAATAAAATATTTTCTAAATTATTTGGGACCTCCATACAATATGGGACCCACTTAATTCTTGGGTCGATCAAAAAGATTGATAGCTCAAATCTCTCACCCCACAAGTCTCTTTAGAACGACGGTTGAGATTTGACCCTACGAATTGAAGCAAAATCTATAGCATAAACAATCTATAAAAAGAGGTGTTCCCTCATAAAATGATATACATATTCTCTTCTCTCTCCTTAACAATGCTCTCTCCCTATCCAAAATTTCCCTCTCTTTCAAAGGGGAGGTATGCCCCAATTTTATCTATCTCTAAGTTATAATATGTTTTGGTAGCACGTACCACCTATGTTCTTTGTGGGTGGCAAAGGGGTTCTTTGCCACCACCTATGTTCTTTGTGTGTGGAAAAGGGGTGGAACCCCTTGCTAGTAGATCTCTTCCTCTCTGTTCATATTCTTTTCTCATCTCTCTAAAATCAAGCAGACTTGATGAAGATTAAGTCATTGAGTGGATTTTTGCCATAGTAAGGAAATTAACATACCGATCATAGATCTCGAGCACCATCGGAAGGAAGAGACTCGATGTGGGTTGCACTAAGCCCGATTGAGGTAATCTCTGGTAATTTTACCTTTTTTAAATATTTACTTCTCTTCCCATAAAGCAATAAAATCTAGTTTTGTTTATTGAATAAATAATTGTATTTGAAGAGGTAGCAATTGAAAATCGATTTTATTTTTATTTTATGTATTTCAAGAGTAGTTTGATTGTAATTGGGCATTGTGCGTGATCTTGCCGATGTAGGGGTAAATAATTTTTTAAATATATATACATCGTGTTTTATTATAAAGTCCTTTCATTGGTATCAAAGTAAGGTTGATATTTGACATTGAGTCGAGATGAGATTTGGGAATGAGATGTAAGAAAGCTACTAATCTTTGTGGTCAAGTAATACGCCCTGGTTAAAAATTATTGAAATATTCAAAACACCGGGAAAGACACTTTGCAGAATGAATATTCTGTGCTATTTTGGAGCAGTTATATGAAGACGATAATGATGTATTTCTTTATTGTATACTAAGTGGTTTTGTGTGTCTTTAAGAGTAGGATCTACCTACAAAATTTTAGTGGGAGACCCTAAGGGAATTGAAAGTTATGGACTCATGATTGAAGGGTGCCAGTTTTGACCCTGCAAAATCCAAGAACTGTCCATTGAGTTTCGTGATTTTTCCCACCAATGATATGATTTTATTTATTACTGAAATTTTACTGAGACTCATAAAATTGAGTCTACTTTCAAACAAAAAAAAAAAAAATCATCAAGAAATTATTTGTGGTTGAAAGATATGATCGAGTCATTGAAAGGTACGCAAGTGTTGTTTTCTATAACAAAAATTATTTCCATGACTTGGAAGTCAAGATTTTATTTCTATTTTTAACATAATATTTTATAGCTAAAACTAATTTTTTAGACTTCAATTTTGAGTCTAGTTTCTAATGAAATTTATTTGAGAGAGAAATATCTGTGGGAAGAGAGGAATAAAAATTTTGGATTGAAGAGAGGTCATCCTGAATTTTCTGCAATTGTGGTGTGCTCTTCATTGAGACTTAAAGATCTATAATTATCAAGCCTACTTGACATAGTGATATGAGGCTTGTGGAAATATATGTGCCACCATTATGTGTTAACTTTTAAACAAAATTAGTTTGGAAGGAAAACTCCACAAGGATAGAGATAAAATACAATTTTACTAAATAATATTCATTCTAGAATTCTGCAGTATAAGTTATTTTGTGGTGTGTATGTCACCTTATTTATTTCTCTGAAGGAAGATATTATTTGGAATTTACACCATGATGTTATGATTTGGTTTTGAGTCTAGTTTTCAACACAAGAGATTTCAGAAAGAAATTCTTTGAAGTTTGAAAGAAACAATTTTTTTTATTGAGAGATACTCAACCTGATTTTCTGCTAAGAAAATTGCATTATGATGTAACAAGTCACTAAAAGGTAAACTCACTAAATGGTGTGATTTAGGGATGGAACTGAGCACTATTTTATATTTTTTATTCTATTTCAGTGCTCAAAAGGATTTAGAAAGAAACTCTTTAAGAGTTAAGAGATATCATATTTTTATCATGGGATGCTCATGTTCTATTCTACAGTAAACTAAAAGATGTGGCATGTTAATGGACATCTTTGGATTCCTAGTAATGGATACATTTTTAGGGCTCATTTAAAGGGGTTTTATAGTGTGCCATACATATGGTTTATTATAATAAAACTTCAAAGAGAGGTAATACAGAGCTGGCAAGGTACGACACACTATATGAAGAGTGTTCGATCTGAGAACAACAACAGAAAAGAAGAAACACAATACTTATAACAGCATATTGGTTTCTTCGAAATGAATGGATACATAGATAAGCTTGGAGGTAGCAAAGAAAAGTTAAAGATCAGTGGGAGAATCAAATTTGTGATATTTGAAATGATGGGATGAAGAAGATTTTTCTTCACAGTGTGAGAAAGGAAGAATCCAAGTGCTGAAGAGATGGATACATTGTGACACGTGAAATCGAAGACCAATATATTCTTCATCAATTATGTGTTCTTCCAATATCGCCAAACGATTGTAAAAGTAATGAATCAAGAAAGCCTAGGTACCACATTACATGGTTTTGAGGTATTAAATATATCTCACATTACATGGTAAGGTCATATAGGGAAAGAGGATTCAGTTACTCTTTATGTGCTTTGGTTATATTTTGGCTAATTGTTTTATGAATATGTATAGAGTATATGGACATTGAGTGATATGTGCTGACAAATTTAAAAGAGCTTATTTATGAATACCGTGTGTTATGGTGCCTCCTTGTGCTAAGAGTACGAACTACTTAAGGTAGTGATATACATGGAGATGTGATTTGATCAAGAGCTTTGAGTCCTAAGTATGAAACACAAGATATGGGTCTGCCTCATTCAAATATGCAAAAGCACAGAAGGAGTGTTCTGATGAACTCGATCTTAGTGACCATCCTCTCGATAATGTCCAGTAATATGATGTGTTGCATGTGATGATGATCTCTTCATAAAGTCTCCATATTTGCCAAAAATAAATTCTTGTCAAGATTTTGATAACCATTCTTTAATCATGTTTTATTTTAGATAAAATTGTAATATAGATTTTGTGGCTTGTTTTTGTAGTTGTAAACATGACTTGGTAGGTGAAAGTGGTAAAATAATTTTTTGAAGACTAAACATAATTATAATATTAAACTGGATGTTTTGAGAAAACCCTATAATCATGTTAGATCCACTAATTCTTTATGAAAAATCATTTTATACCATCATACTATTATCTAATCATTGCTTGTGTATACCAAGTCAATTTTTTTTAAAAAAGAAGAAAATCATTTTGCCTTTAAGGTATTTATAAAATTGAGAGAAGACTGTCATGCATGAGGTTTTTTTTTTAAATACTCACATGCTTTGACTCATGTTTGTAGTTATTTAGAATCATTGATTACCTAAGACCTTAAACCATATGGAATGTTGTATGAAGGCTATCTTGCTAGGCTTCTTTGACACATGTTATATTGATTAGATAACTTGGTTTGTATGGATTTACTATCAAGATAACTAGTGTGGTTGAACCTTTGTGGTTTATAAAGGTTTTACATATTGTGAAATCAATGGGCATTGAATTACTTATTGCATGAGACTTGCTATGCTACTTCATGATATATATATATATATATATATATAAGAATGTTGAGAATGTATATATTATATATGCAATAATTGAGTGGGAGCTGCTACAGTCCCACGTTTTTTTTTAAGCTGTTTGGATATTCAGATATACAGATGCAAGCTATCTCAAGGATTCAGATGCTCTGGATACGTATTCACACTTGAAGGGAGAACAGCTTCTTGGAAATCAAAGAAACAGGATGCGGTGGCATTGTCTATTCTAAAGGCAGAATACGTGGCGTGCTATTTGGCAGCCAAGGAAGCCGTATGGATTAAGAAATTTCTTAATCAATTTGACTTTCAACCCGTGCATTGTGAGGCAGTGAGGATCTTCTGCAACAACACAGCGGCGATATGCATGTAAATGAGAGTCATGATTCCATAATAACTCCAAGCGTATAAAACTAAATATTCCAATGGGAGCACCTAGTATTTGACAGGTCGGCTGGAACAATAGACTATGGTGTTGTTCACCCTTGGAACCTAGATGTGTGGCGCTGATTGTATGGCTACAAAAAGAAGCGGCTTGTTTGAAGAAGTCCTTTAAACTAATGAAGATACGATCACATGCGAAGATGATTTTCTGTGACAGCATGTTCATGATTTACGATACGATATGAAAGATGGATTACAACCACTTTCGGGATGAGATCCAAGCAGCAAAGAGAAAGAGGCGTTGCCTCTATGAGTCCTTTTGTGAAAGGATTGATGGCAAAAGCCATGATTAATGTATTGAGAGATATTGTTATTGGGAAATATATAGAAAAAGTGAGGAAGAGAGAATGAAAGGCCTTCAAAGGCCAAGTGGGAGATATTGGGTTTATGTGGCCTTTAAAGGCCTTATGAGAGCTTATATGAACATTTTATATCGTAGAACATAAACTCAGTGGGGGTGTTGTCCTTTTGTGGATCATACTAGGTAAATGTTATTTGCTGATACTCGGACTAAACTTGACGAGCTAGGCCAACCGAGGTTTCGAAAAAACCAAGATACCTGAGCATAGGGATCTACCAAGAAGGGTTTAGTGGATTATCCCTTGATGAGGTCGGATTACGCCCAGATGAGAGCCAATGACTGTGTGGCCATTGTGTGTTATGAATAGCCTTTAAAGACAAGGCTAAAACCTCATCGTTATATCATCACACTGCATATACATAGATAGTCGTTTTAAAATTCACCAATGAGGGTGAAGCGTGTACATGTACAAGAGATTACCCCTATTCACCATAGAGTCATGGTTACATCATGGTATGGAAGACTATGATTTTTGTCTCTAGGGAGAACCTAAAATCCATAAACTAAGATTGCATCCCCTAGTCTATTTGCTGATTTTGGTGATCCAATCATAAACCCCTACATTGACTGTGGGTCATTGGAATTGTTGGGTCAGTTTGAGAAAGCTAGGCGAATCGTGATTCACAGTTTAAGGTGGAGTGCTCTCATGTATTGACAATTTCCTAGATCTAATGGATCCTATTCCCATCAAAATTAATTAATTTTAATTAATTTTATGTTATATGATTTTTAGAATTGTTTATTTAAATTTTTGTCATTTGAATTTATAAATTAAAAGAAATTAATTTTTCAATGTTTTAAATAAAATAAAGATTTAAAAAACAATTAAATATGTAATAAAATATTTTTTAGAATATTTGGGACCTTCATAAAATGTGGGGCCTAAAATTTGAAAGGATGTGCATTAGTTGGGGACCACACCGAGGTGGCACGTCTCCACCCACCCACGTAACATTGTTGAGAAGAATGTTATCCTCTTGGTTAGCTTATCTTTTTAGGTATAGCCAACTTATGTGATAAGGTTGAATATTTGAGATATTTACTACTTTTTTTAATCAATTGATAAAATAATTAAAGATTTGATATATTAAAATATAAGTTTTTCTGATGGGAATAGATTTAGGAAAGGGATAAAGCTCTAGCTCATCTCATTAAATCTTGATGCTGGATTAAAGAGATTGATAGCTCAAATCTCTCACCCCACAAGTTTTCTTAGATCGACGATTGAGATTTGACCCTACGAATTGAGATAAAATCTATAGCATAAAAAATCTATAAAAGAAGGTGTTCCTTCATAAAATGATATACATATTCTCTTCTATCTTTAACAATTCTCTCTCCCTACCCAAAATTCCCCTCTTCTCCAAAGGGGAGGCATGCCCCAATTTTATCTTTCTCTAAGTTGTACTGTGTTTTGGTGGCACTTATCTCTCTCTAAGTTGTATTGTGTTTGTACTGTGTTTTGGTGGTACTTATCTCTCTCTAAGTTGTACTGTGTTTGTACTGTGTTTTGGTGGCACGCACCACCTCTGTTCTTTGTGGGTGGCAAAGGGGTGGAACCTTTTGCTAGTAGATCTCTTCTTCTCTCTTCATATTCTTCTCTTATCTCTCTAAAATCAAGCTAAGAGGTTTGATGAAGATTAAGTCATTGAGTAGATTTTTGCCATAATAGGAAAATTAATATACCGATCATAGATCCCGAGCACCATCAGGAGCACCATCGGAAGGAGGAGACTCGGCGTAGGGTGTATTAAACCCGGTTGTGGTAATTCCAGCAATTTTATATTTTTTAAATATTTATTTCTCTTCCCATAAAGCAATAAATTATAGTTTTGTTTCTTGAATAAATAATTGTCTTTGAAGAGGTAGCAATTGAGAACGGATTTTATTTTTATTTTATTTATTTCAAGAGTGGTTTGATTATAATTGGACATTGTAAGTGATCTTGTTGGTGTAAAGTTAAATTTTTTTTAAAATATATATACATCGTGCTTTATCATAAAGTCATTTCAATAAGTTGCAATGAATATTGTAAAGCAAATACCTTCTAAATCGAGTGTTCGATCAAATGCCTTAGCTACAAAGGACAGTTCTGATTTCTCATATAAGAAGGTGATTTCAATATCAATTTTACACGAAAATAATTCGTGAATATGAGTGAGAGAAATTTGTTGAATCCATGTTCTTATAACCGTAATCGCAATTATCTCAAGATCATTATCCCGCCATGTCTTCACTCTAACTTGTATCTGAATGCTGATGTAAAAAAGACTTGGAAGTCCAATCACAGGTGTGTGGACAAAGAGAAGGAAATACAGTTAAGTATGACAGCGGACAGAAACGTATAGAGAACGAGAATACATTAAAAAAGAGAGAGTAGAGATTCCTGAGTTCATATCACCAGAGTTTTGAGACTTACTCTGGAGATGAATTTCAAAACAATAATCAAAGGGGCGGCGCCGGGAGTTCTGTTTTGGCCCAGGCCATGCCAAAATCCAGCCTATTTTTCATTATATTTTACTTTGGGCTGCGCGGCCAATGTCTGGGCATGTATGTCGAAAACCTGAATTCGGCTTCAACTCAGTAGGATCTAATATGGAGTTTTTTAGGTTCGACTCATGCAAGTCTAGGGATTGGGGTTGAAGTAGTGGTGGTAGCACCACTTGAGCTTCAGCTATTGGTTTAGGTTTTCATTCCCACTAACAAATTCGAAAACCGTTAATTATTTTTTAAAACGGGTAAAGACTTATATTCCTCACTGATCTACAAAAAAAAACTCATACAAGTCTAAATCAGATCATACTGTATTTAACAGAAAAAAAAAACAAAACTAAAAAATTCAAAGACGGTTGATTCCAAGAATTTTCAGTCAAAATTGCAAACCTCCAAATCCGGCGGGCATGTACCTAATGTCCTCATACATGCCCTTCAGCCCCACACACACACACACAAACGCAGAGAAAGGTGGCTTTCAACTATTATAATGTCTCTATCACAAGGTAGTGTCGACCTCTCATTTTCATTCATATAAAATGGCCGAGATGGAGCCTTTCCCTTGAAAATGGACGGCGCAGACTACTTGTAGCATATTATATATGTATATCTTAGTTGCAGTGTGGGCCCCCATAAAGGGAGGCTGCTACATTATTTTGGAATGGAACCCCACTTAATCATTCAATATTGCTTTTGTTAATTGGGCCCGAACTTAGACAATGGCTCACAGCAAGTTTGTTTTTTTGGAAACGGGTCTTCGGACTTGCAATTTTATTTATTTTGTTCATAATTCAGGGAGAAAGAGAGACTTTTACCTAATTTTTCAAATAATTTATAAGTTAGTTTTTTTAAAGTATCAATTGGATGGTGTTAGTAAGAATGAAAACCACAACGCGATGATTAAAGTTTGAGGTTGCTTCCACCACGACCTCAGCTAAGTAAGGAATTGGCTTACAAAAACAGAGTGCAATGCACTTTTCTAGCCGCAGGGGCATTTCCGAAGAAACAAACATCAGAAGGCGAGAGCCCAATGGGAAAATGCTATCTCATAGTGTCATTTAAAATTTCTTGGGTTCATCATGCAGGTATCCCAAAAAATTATTTTAATAATTTCGTATTGTGAACACTTCCTTTTTCAAAAAGGACATGATGACCTGGTGTGAGTTCACCCAAAAATGGGTAAGTAGAGTTTGGAAATTATGATTAGATCATATTCACACAAATTTATGTTACTCCTTGAAAGGAAGAAGATTTGGTGATCTCTTGGTCCACTTTTCAGGCCATTTGTAACTACCGGGAAGTTAATTTAATCAAATATCCAGGGAAATTTATCAAAATATTAGTGAGAGATTAGCTGTTTAATATTTTATCAATTTGGTTTGATGTAATTTCAAAATACCCATCAAAAGATAGATGATCATGAGTTGGAATAGTCTCAAAAGTGTGAAACATTAAATAATGCATCTCTCAAAGGTATTTTGAAATTAAATAATTTGGAGCTCAAAAACATCTCTCCGGAACAATGAGAAAGATGAGATGAAGTAACAAAAACATCGAGGATTTTATGTGGAATGATATGTTTATTAAATATGTAAAAAGAGTTCATTATAGAGTAGTAAATGAGATTATATACCATGTGACCAATTATCTTTGTTACAGAAGAGTCACAATTGCTATTAGCCATTATAGTGATAGCTTGTATCTTACGGAAGGGACAGAGTGAGAGGATATTCCAAGTTCCTAACGTGAGCACTAATTTGAGAAATAAATTTTGAACCTTTTGGGATGAGAAATAATTATTTGACCCGTACCCACCAGAACAAGTGACCATGATACTGATGTTTCTAATTGATTCTCGTTTTTGCCCAAAAATACTATTTCCACCTTTTAATCCATTACCCTCTCATTTTGGGCCCCCTCTTGAAAAAATTTAATTCCAACCAATTTTCATATCTCTATGCACTTCAGTGTATAAAAGTTTTAAGGGAGGAGATGTGTTTGTAAAGGGAAAACAAGCAATTTGCACAAACTTGATGGGGAAACAGCTTTTGGAGATGCCGATATTACAAAGATGGACTATATCATAACATGGCACATGCAAATAGGCCACATAATATAGCATCCTCTCGACTTACTTTTCGACAAAAACCTCTTCGCTGGTTTAAGAGTTCTGAATTTTAGTTTTTGTGGATCATGCTTATTTAGCAAACAAAATAAATTGCTACTTGTTTTATCCACTATTAAACAATGTTTGGGCGTACAAGGGACCTATTTGTTATCTCTCTAGGCAGTGGTATATATTTTGTCACTTTTATTTATAATTTTTTAATGTCAAGGCCTTGATAGCGTATTAAAAATGCATGACCATCAAGTGTCTGAGAGATAAAAAAGGGGGAGAATTTTAAACCTTTATTATTTGTATCTATTTTCATGAATTTTTGTTCTTTTGTGCGACTTGAAAATTTTTAATGACAAAAATGTAATAATGAAGATAGCGGATATGTTAACTAAGCCCATTAAAAAAATAAAATTCATTTGGTACGCAACTCGCATGTCACTTGACAATCGGTGACTCATGGGCTGCACTCTCTTAAAGCAAATTGATCAAAATGGAAATGTCTTTAATTGAGAGATTTGTTGGGGGAATTAATCCATTTTCTAATGCAGAGTCACACGAATTTCCTTGAAGGTTTACTAGTTGTATCTATGGAATTTGGGTAATCACATAACTCCCATGTGGGTGCATCTCCCAAACTCGGTATATTGTAAAACCTAACACAAGACATTTAGAAGGGATGCAGTTTCTATAAAGCATAGGGTCTAAGAAAACATAAGTAAAGACTCACCTTGAGTCCTTGTCGAGAGAGCACTCTAGGCATCATAAATCTATATGATGATCCTAAAATTAATTTACGACATCGACTATGAAATTGAAGCTAAAAAAAATAGTATAGATTTTACAGACCCATGAATGATTATTTTTAGGGAGAAATAAACGGTCTATATAATGAGTTATAATATAAAGTATTTTTAGGGTTTGAATTCCTAATTTGTTTGCACAATTATGATGATCAAGGCCGAAATGATCGACCTGAAGATTTTCTTATTTCAAAACTACAATTTCCATTTAGAAGGGGTATTGGCATTTAAGGCTCTTGGTTGGGTTCTTCTTCTAAGGCTGTTCTCCTAGAAGAGAAACTTCTGAGAGAAAAATGTAAGATTTTATTTCTAGTTCTTCAATGGGATAAAAACTTTATTTTAAGCTTGTAAGAGAGAGTTCGTAACATTTGTATTCTTCAGACTTCCATGGTATTTTTATTATCAGTACAAGTAAGAGTTATTGTCCAGTGAATATATTGCAATTACTGAACCAATAATCTCTGTCTTGCTCCTTGAAATGGTAGCCATTACCTACTAAATGAAGCTTAAGTCTTCATTTTCTTTACTAGACTCCAATAATCCATTCCCATAAAAACCTAACAATTTCTGACCATACTCATGTGACAGTGTCCCCCATACTGATGTGACAGTGTCCCATTACAATTTCTGACCATACTCATGTGACAGTGTCCCATTTTGTTATGAGGTCAGTCTTAGAGCTCTCATGTCTGTTGTCTCTCATGATGATCTCTCCTTATATATCACATGTGGCTGCTAACCTTATGCATGAACCTGGGATCCTAGTAACCATTTTTGAACGAGAAAGGAGAGGTGAATAATGGTGTTATTGGCTTGTTTGGTCACCATTTTTGAAAGAGAAAGGTGAATAATGGTGTTCTTGGCTTGTTTCTTCACATAATAATGGAGGCTTTTTGGGTGTCTACTGAGGTGGGCATTGTGCCTCTCTCTCTCTACACTACAGGTGGTTGAGAATCATTTTATTCAGGAAAAGGGGATCCTAGACCTACTCCCAATTATTCGATATATATATATATATATATATATATATATTTGTTTGTTTTGTTTATTGATAATTGAGGAAATTGACTTTTTAATAAAACACCAATATCAAAATTGACGTTCAATAGAGAGTCAGGGATTTCGGTTGGAGAGATGCTTCATCCCTCTTTTTGTCCATGTGAACACTTGTCCGTTAACATAATTTCAGATGTTGATGGCTCGTGGCAGGCAAGGTTTATGGCTCCACTTCTCCTGTCATCCAGGCTTTAAGAATAATAAATCGAATCCGTTGTGGGCCTTGTGAAGTAATCGGCCCAAGATGGGCCAAACTTTTAAGGTCAAATAATAATAATAATAATAATAATAATAATAATGTATCGGGTCATGTAAACCTGATCACCCACCCATTGAGGTCGAAGAATTTCGGCAATTGTGATTGGGATTGATAATTTTTAAAAGTTGGCAAAAGTTATGCTCTCTTTCTTCAATTTTTAATTATTGAACTTTATTGATATGATTTAGGAGCGGGTGTAGCATATTAAACTTGCTCCCTCGAGTGAAATAGCTATTTTGGGGATATTTTTGGAATTGAAACTTTGTGATTCACCTAGGAGTTCTCAAATGGTTATTTTTAAGTACATTCAGGTACTTTAAATTATATGGGATTCACCCAAGAATTTCGGGATGATATTCATTTGAATTTGATTGTTTTTCATTTTTCTATTTGAGGTTTGTCGCTAGGTTGAATAGGTTATATCTTCAAACTCTAAAGCCTAAAATACTCCTAGAATGAGTTTTGCCTGAGGGATTTAATGGAGAAAATACTCCGGTGAGAACATAGATTATTTTGTCATAAAGTAGAAGGTAGAAGTTTTGGTACCAAAGATTCTCTAAGGGCGTGTTTGACATTTGAGTTTTTTAGAGTGGAAGGGAGCCCCCACAAATTATGGAAGACCACCATTACTTTATTTTTGATGGAATGTATGTCTTTCAAAAATGGACCCATTTTGATGTTAAAAAATTACTAGGAGGTAGGCCGCCCTTCCATTTTACAGCTTCCACATTGTAATATTAAATATGGAAGTGGGATATTGATCTCCCATTTTCGGAAACTCCTGAAAGAAAGATCTATGTGATTTTTTATCGGGGAATACATTTTTTTTTTTTTTTTTCTTCACCCCTTTCTTTTGACAAAAGATCACTTACATGTGGTCTTTATTATAATAAGATAAATTTCAAAATAAAATCACCATAACAATAAAACCAAGTCCTTAACAACTTGATGCTATTGAAACAACTATGCACTATGCTTGAGAATAAAAGATAAGATTACAAGAAACAAAAGGAAGAGTACCGGATATTACCTCAACCGGGCTTATTACACCCCACACCGAGTCACCACCATTCGATGGCACGGGATCAACGATCTAGCTTCAATCTCGAACAGGGAAAGCAAATTTTGGCCAAGCCACACCAATGGAACATGAACCCCTTTGATCACAAACTTAAAACCTAGGTAAATTCTCTTAGCAACCTAGTTTGAGAGAAATGGATTCTCCTTTTGTCATACCCTAAAACCCTTAGCTATAAATCCATATTTGAGAGATAGGAGAGAATAACTCTATGACCTAAACCCTTAAGTTCTTTCACAATATAGGAGAGAGAGATCAAAGATGAAAGAGTGGTACGTGTCCTCCTTTGGCTTTCATGAGAGAGATAAGCTTTTCTTAATATAGAGAGATAGAAAGATAAAGTATAGAGATTTTGGGTAGAGACAATATTTTTTTTATAGGCTTGATCAAGATTAGGGTTTCTTAGGGTTTTCCTTAGGTTGCCTCTTCTTGTGAGATTGAATATGAACCATTGATCTTGGGTGACTTGTTGGGTGAGAGATTTGAGTCATCCATTCGATAGATGGACCCTCAACATTATGAAAGGTGCATAAATCATTATCCCCCTTTCTTAAACTATTTTCCCATCAATATAATTAAATAAATTAAATCTAATCAAAATATTGTGCATACTATAAACTAGCACAAGTCTACTCAATATTTCCACAAAATCTTTCAAAGATATATCAAGTCAATATTTAGTCAATATCTTTCAACCATATGGCCACAAGCCATATCACCAAAAAATAGGAAAGATAATAAGGGTGGGGCATGCCACCCAAGGGAGGCACTCATGGGCCCCACCTTCTAAAAATATGGCGGGCCCATGTACACAATGGGCCCCCATGATATTTATATATATATATATATATATATATATATATATATATATATATATATATATATATATATATATATATATATATATATATATATATATATATATATAAAAGTAATAAAAGGATTTTCGAACATTATTTGAATATTTAAACAATTGTAAAATCCATATCTTTAATTTTATAAATCCAAAAATTATAAATAAAATATCCATGGGTTCATAAAAATTTAAATAATAATCTTAAAATAATTTTCATTATAAAAAAAATACAATTAAATTAATTTGATGGGAAAATGATCCATATGGTTTAGGAATCAACAATCATGGGGCACTCCAACTTCAACTGTGGACTACAGTCCACACTTGCTTTATCAGACCGACCCAGTGTTTCCCATGACCCACAGTCTAAGCAGGGGCTCATTAGCGGATCACCAAAGTCCGGCCAATGAGCCAAGGGATCGCAATTTCAGTCAGTAGATTTCAAGTCCTCCCCTAGGGACGAGTCAAGGTCACCTAGACTTGATGCGACCATAGCTCCTATGGTGGATAGGGGTATCTCTCATACATGCATACGCTTCACCCTAAAAGGTTGATTTCTGGCTAACCCATAAACCCTCATCAATTTGTTCTTCATGCTCAGGTAACATGTGTTTTTCCCCAACTGACTAACGTAGATTATTAAACACAGATCGGTATCAGCAAACCATCGTTTGCTTAGTATGGTCTATAAAGGACTACACTCCCACTGAGTTTATGTTCTACTATATCATTCCATTTTACAAGTACTCATAAGGCCTTTAAAGGCTACATAAATCCAACATCTCCCACTTGGCCACTGAATGCCTTACATTCTCTCTTTTTCACTTTCTTTTATTCTCATCTCTCCCTCCCAATTGCAATCTCTCTCAAGCATTTTTACTTATTCTCTCAATACATTAATCATGGCTTTCGCCATCAATCCTTTCACAAAATGATTTATAAAAGCAACACATTTTTCTCTTTACTGCTCAGATCTCATCCCAAAAATGGTCGTAGCTCATCTTTCACATCGCATCGCGATTCATGGACTTCTTGTCGCAAAAGACCATCACGTACTCTCATCGCATGGGGTCGTATGTTCATGGGCTCAAAAGAGTTCTTCAAATAAGCAGCTCCCTTTTGTAGCGATATAACCAACACCAAACATTTTGGTTCCATGGGTGAACAACATTATAGTCTGTTGTTCCATTTGGCATGTCGAAATATTTAATTTATTTGGATCTCGATCTTTCTCAATCACACCATATTCCTTAGGTGATAAAAACAAGGTTTTATATGCTTAGAGTTCTTCTGGAATCGTGGCTCCTTTGACACACATATCGTCACCGTGCTGTCGCATAAAATTTTGACTGCCTCACAACGCACGAGGTGAAAGTCAAGTCGATTAAGAAATTTCTTAATCCATACAGCCTCCTCGATCACCAAACAACACGTCACGTACTCTGCCTTGATGATGGACAATTTCGTCACATCTTTGTTTCTTTGACTTCCAAAAAACTATACCCCCTCCAAGCATGAACACATATCCAGATGTAGACTTTGCATCATCTGGATCTGTGAGATAGCTTGCACCTATATATCTGAATATCCAAGCAGCTAAAAAAACGTGGGACTGTAGCAGCTCCCACTCAGTTATTGCACATACAACATAGACATTATCAACATTCTTATGAATATATCATAAGGTAACATATCAAGTCTCATGCAATATGTAATTCAATACCTGTTGGTTTTACAATATGTAAAAACCTTCAAGAACTACAAAGGTTCAACCACACTAGATATCTTGGTAGTAAATTCATACAAACCAAGTTACCTAATCATCACAATATGTGCCAAGGAAGCCTAGCATGATGACATTCCTACAACATTTCCTATGGTTCATAGTCTTAGGTAAATCGAGGATTCTAAATGACTAGACATATGGATCAAGGCATATTGGTATTTAAAAAAAAAAAAAAGGCATGATAGTTTTTCTCCCACTTTTATAAATACCGTCAAGACATAATGTTTTTCTTTTTAATAAAAAAAAAATGGCTTGGTATATATATATATATATATATATATATATATATATATATATATATATATATATATATATATATATATATATATATATATATGCATTCATAAGCAATAGTTTTATACTAGTATGACAGTTTAAAATAATTTTCATAAAAACTTAATGGACCTTGCAATAAATATTATGTGGTTTTCTCAAAACCATATTCATAGACTTAAGCTTTTCTCAAATCATCCAATTTAATAATAAAATACATGCTTAGCCTTCATAAATCATTTTACCGCATTCACCTTTAATTTCCTACCAAGTCAAGTTCATGACCACAAAAACAAATCATATATACCATCTTATAATTTTATCCAACAGAAAGCACGACTAAATAATGTCTATTAAATTCTTGACAAAATACTTCCTTTTTGGCAATTATGGAGAATTTATCAAGAGATCATCATCACATGAAACACATTATATTATAAACATTATTGAGAGGATGATTATCAAGACCATGTTCCATCAGAACACTCCCTTTGTGCTTACATATTTGAATGGGCCACACCCATCTCTCGTGTTTCATCCTTAAGGCTCAAAGCCCTTGATCAAATCACATCTCCATGTGTCCTTAAGTAATTCATACTCAAGCACATAGAGGCACAAAAATACAAGGTATTCAAAACCGGCACTTTCAAATTTGTTAGCACTTATCACTTAATGTCCATACACTCCATACATATTTACAAAACAATTAGCCAAAATATAACCAAAGCACATTAAACAAAATTATTTAATCATCTTTCCCTATATGACCTTTCCATTTAATGTGGGATAGAGTTCATACCTCAAAATCATATAGTGTAGTACCTGGGCTTTCTTGATTCATCGATTTTACTTGTTTGACAAGCATTTGTGATCTTGAAACGTGCACGCAACTAATGGAGAATATATTGGTCATTGGTTTCACATGTCACGAACTGTTCATGTCTTTGGCACTTGGATTCTCCTGTCTTACTCCGTGAAGAAAATATCATTTTCATCCCATTATTTAAAATATCATAATTTCAATTCTCCCACTGATCTTTAGCATTTCTATGCTACAACCAAGTCTCTCTATATATCCCTTCATTTCGAAGAAACCAAGATACTTTTATATGTATTATATTTCTTCTTCTTTCTGCTATTTTCAGATCGAATACTCTTCACATAGAGTCTCTTATCTTGCTAACTCTGCATTACATCTGTTTAAAGTTGTACTATAATAAACATTACTCATGACACACTATCAAGCCTTTTAAAATGATACGTAAAGGTCTCCATAATTGGGAATTCAATTATGTATCTTAACATGCCACATCTTTTAATTTACTTCAGCATAGAACATGAGCATCCCTTGATAAAAATATGATATCTGTCAATTCATAAAAAGTCTTTCTCCGAATCCTTTTGAGTATTGAAATAGAGTCTAAAAAATAAAATAATGCTCAGTTCCATTCCTAAATCATATCATATAGTGAGTCTTCGTTTCAGTAACATTGAGGTCACAATCTAATTTTCTCAACAGAAAATTAGATTGAGCACCTCTCAATAAAAAATTGTTTCTCTCAATTCTCAAAGAATTTTTTCCTGAAATCTCTAGTGTTGAAAACTAGACTAAAAATCAAATCACAACATCATAGTTTGAATTCCAAATAATACGTTTCTTCAGATAAATAAATAAGTGACATTTACGTCACAAAATAAATCATACTACAGAATTCCAGGATGAACACTATCTAGTAAAATTGTCTTTTCTCTCTACTCTCATGAAGTTTCCATTTCAAACCAACTTTGTTTAAAATTAGACACATAATGATAACACATATATATCCACAAGCCTCATATAACTCTGTTAAATAGGCTTGATAAATATAGTTATTCATGTCTCAATGAATAACATACCAAATTGCAAAAAATTCAGAATGACCTCTCTTCAATCCAAAATTTTTATTCCTCTCTTCCCATAGATATTTTTCTTTCACATAAAATTTTATTAGAAAATAGACTCAGAATGGAAGTTTAAAAATTTAGTGTGGACCATAAAACATTCTATTAAATATATAAATAAAATTATGACTTGCAAGTCATGGAAATAGTTTTCGTTGCAGAAAACAGCACTTGCGCACCCTTTAATAAATTAATCATATCTTTCAAACCACAAGGAATTTCTTGATGAAACATTTTTTGCTTGAAAGTAGACTCAATTTTTAGAGTATTAGTAAAATTTCATCAAGAAATAAAATCATATGATTGGTAAGAAAAGTCACGGAACTTAATGGACAGTTCTTGAATTTTGCATGGTCAAAACTGACACCTTTCATTATTGAGTTCATAACTCTCAATTTCTATAAGATCTCCCACTGAAATTTTGGAAGTAAATCCTACTCTTAAAGACACAAAATATCACTGAGTATGTAATAGAAAAATACCTCATTATATTCTTCAGATCACTACTCCAAAATAGCCCAGAATACTCGTTATGTAGAGTGCCTTTTTGGTGTTGAAATATTTCAATAATTCTTAACCGTAGGTGTATTTTTTTACCACAAAGGACATTAGCTTTCTTATATCTCATTCTCAAACTTGATCTAAACTCAATAAAGAGAAAAGATAACTAATGGCATCAAGTATCAATAGCTCTGATATCAATGAAAGAAAGACCTATGTGATCCTTTACTGGGGAATACATTTTTTTTTTTTTTTTCTTTACTCTTTTCTTTTAGCAAAAGATCACTTACATGTGGTCTTTATTATAATAAGATAAATTTCAAAATAAAATCATCATAACAATAAAATCAATATCTTAACAATTTGATGTTATTGAAATAACTATGCACTATGCTTGAGAATAAAAGATAAGATTGCAAGAAACAAAATGAATAGTGCCAGATATTACCTCAATCGGGCTTATTACACCCCACACCAAGTTACCACCATCCGATGGTGCGGGATCAACGGTCTAGCTTCAATCTCGAATCGGAAAAGCAAATTTCAACCAAGTCACACCAATGGAACATGAACCATTTTAATCGCAAACTCAAACCCTAGGTGAATTCTCCTATCAACCTGGTTTGAGAGAGATGGATTCTCTTTTTGCTAAACTCTTAAACATTTAGTCATAAATCCATATTTGAGAGATAAGAGAGAAGAACTCCATAACCTAAACCCTTAGGTTCTTTCATAATGTGGGAGAGAAAGAGATCAAAGATAAGAGAATGGTGCGTGTCCCCCTTTGGCTTTCATGAGAGAGAGATAAGTTTTTTTTAATAGAGAGAGATAGAAAGATAAGGTGTAGAGATTTTGGGTAGAGACAATCGTTTTTTCATAGGCTTGAGGGTTTTTCTTGGCTTGCTTCTTCTTGTGAGATTGAATATGAACCATTGATCTTGGGTGACTTATGGGGTGAGAGATTTGAGCCATCCATTCCATAGATGTGCCATCAACATTATGAAAGGTGCATGCACCATTATCCCCTTTTTCTAAACCATTTTCCCATTAATATAAATTAAATAAATTAAATCTAATCAAAATATTGTGCATACCATAAAATAGCACAAGTCTACTCAATCTTTCTACAAAATCTTTTAAAGATATATCAAGTCAATATTTAGTCAATATCTTCCAACCATATGGCTACATGCCATATCACTAAAAAATAGGAAAGAGAATAAGGGTGGGGTGTGCCACTCAAGAGAGGCACTCATGGGCCCCACCTTCTAAAAATATGGCGGGCTCATGTGCATAATGGGCCCCCATGATATTTTTATATATTTAAAATTAATAAAAATATTTTCGAATATTATTTGAATATTTAAACAATTGTAAAATCCATATCTTAATTTTATAGATCCAAAAATTATAAATAAAATATCCATGTGTTCATAAAAATTCAAATAATGATCTTAAAATAATTTTCATCATAAAACAAATACAATTAAATTAATTTAATAAGAAAATGATCCATATGGTTTAGAAATCAACAATCATGGGGCACTCCACCTTCAATTGTGGACTACAGACTACACTTGCTTTATAAGACCGACTCAATGGTTCCCATGACCCACAGTCCAAGCAGGGGCTCATTAGCAGGTCACCAAAGTTCGGCCAATGAGCTGGTTTTCCTGAACGATCTATCGATATGCATGCCGTATGATGGTACATGGATGAGATTTTGGCCCTTGTCTCTGTAGGCCACCATCACACATAAGGGTCACACAGTCCCTCGGCTCACTCATTCGGGCATGTGCTCCGACCTCATCAAGGGCTAACACATAAACCCTCATCAGTTTGTTCTTCATGTCCAAGTAACATGGGTTTTTCTTAACCGACTGGCCTAGATCATTAAGCAGAGATCGGTATCAGCAAACCATCGTTTGCTTAGTATGGTCCATGATAGACCATACTCCCACTGAGTTCATATTCCACTATATCATTTCATTTTACAAGCACTCATAAGGCTTTTAAAGGCCACATAAACCCAACAACTCCCACTTATCAAACACACCTAAGAGAATCTTCTTTCTTACTTTCCTTCCTATTTTTTAAGAAAATGTTTTGATAGCGCTGCAGCGCTATCAAAATAAGTCTCACCTCAAAACTTACCAAAAATTTTCAATTCATCCATCGGAAACCTTCAAATCAATCATCTCGGCCTTGACCATTATGGTTGTGGAAAAAAAATTAGGATTTCAAGCCTTAAAATTAGTGTATATTGTGAACATATTATTTAGACCGTCTATTTCACCCGAAAAATTAGTGTTTGTGGATCCACAAGATTTGTACCATTTTTTTAGCTTCAAATTCATAGTCGGCATTAGAAATTGATATTAGAGCCATAATGAAAATTTTGATGCCCAAAGTGCTTTCAGATGAGGATTAGAGATTTGGCTTTATTTTGTTTTCATAAACCTAGGCCTTATAGAAACTACATCCATTTTTTAAAGGGTTTGATTTTGGCACAGCCCCCCAATGCCGGAATAGGTGTAACCTTGAATATTTGCACCATCCATTTTAATGGATAAGATGAGTCACTTTAAAATTAATAAATAAATAAATAAATGGAAAACAGTAAGAAGTAGAGTTCCCCTTCCACCCCAACAAACTAACTTTTTTCTCTTCCTCGTCACCCTTCTGAAATCACTTGTAGAAATGGCTGGACACTCTGATGAGCCTAAGGGGATGGATCACCAATCTGGGCAATCTGGACCATTCATTTGGATTAGGATTATCCACCCATGGATCCAATTTTTACCATCTATTTAAAGAGTCAAGACAAGACATTTTCTAAAAAAAAAACAAAGGGATTTTCATTCCTAGTTTTTATAATTTTAGACTATCTCCTGCCCTTAAAATCATCTTTAAAAATGGTTGGGCAGTCTAACCAGCCTAAAGAGATGGATCACCAATTTTGTGAATCGCTGATTCAAATCGGAATTAGTGGGTGGATCAATCCACCCTACCAATCCATTTTTTAAAATCTCAACAAAATGAAGGTACTACACAAGGAATCAAATCCCCAATGTTTGGGCCACTCCCAACTGCGCTAGGCAACTCGGCAATTTCAACTAACTAATTTAACATGCCTAAGGTTGCAACCCTAAACAATCAAAAGTAAGGTGCCCCTCCAAACTTTGTCATGAGATGCCATTTTGATGTTGAAAGTTTTTAGTATGGTGTGAGAATCATTTTTTTATCTCTAATTATAAAACTTTAAACTTTAAATAATTCAAATCAAATAGATCCATAAATGCATGAAAATCTTAAAAATGGACCATCAAGATAATATGTTGCAAGATGTATTATTTTTAAGACTTTAAATCTCATTTTTTTCTCCATATCTGTACATTTTAATGTCTAGATGATCAATTAGATGTTTTTTCAACATTAAAATAATATTTTTCGAAGGATTTTAGATGTACACTTTAATTCTAGAGTTTAAAGTACGAACCTTATAAAAAGGATGTGGTTTCTATAAGGTCGCAACCGTAAACAATCCAATTAAGGCGCACCTCTAAATTTTATCATAATATGTAATTTTGGTATAAAAATTTCTTAGGATTATGTCAAAATCTATTTTTATATCTAATCATAAAATTTTAAACTCCAAAAATAATTAAAATCAAGTAGATCTATAAACAACTGACAATCTTGAAAATGGACGATCTAGATGATGTGTTGCAAGATACACTCTTTCTGGGACTCAAAATCTTTTTTTTTTTTTTTCTTATTCATACATCTCAATGTCAATATGATCAATTAAAGGGGTTTTCAACATTAAAACAACCTTTTTCGATGGATTTTTAAAGTGCAACTTTAATTCTACCTTTTAAGGTTGCAACCTTATATAAAGTTTTTTCCTTATATAAATTGTTTCCATATATAATGGAATAATCTATAATTCACAATATATATAAAGATTAATGTTAAAATGAATTGTGGTGGATTTACTAACTATGTGGTAACTTAAAAAACAAAAAAAAAAGTATTTTTTGTGGTAACTTATCATCAAGTAAAGGTGTTTGTGTAAATTTCATTAAAAAGGTAATACAACTTTTGTCATCTTCATAAAAGATAAATTGGAAATTTTGACTAAAAGATATGGCAATTTTATAAAAAAATATTTCAGGATACTCATCATCATCATTATTTTAACCTTTTTTCAATTAATTGGGTTCAGCTACAAGAATCATGGTTCTTTATTCTGCTCTATTAAAGGTCATGTCCTCCGTAAGGCCAAAGCCCCCATATCTTTTCATACTACTTCTAACCACATCCTTTTGAGCTTACCCCTTGCCATTTTCAGTCCTTCTACTTGAACTAACTCGCACTTCCTAACATATGTTATACTTGATCGATGGCACACATGACCAACCTACCTAAGTCTACTCTATCTCTCTCATTTTATCGCATTGGTGCCATGCCTAAATTCTCTCGACTATATTCATTCCGAATTCCATCTTTTCTTGTCTTACCACTCATCTCTTCTTGTTTCAAGATACTAACTTCTAAAACATGATTGCACTTTTATAAAAATTTCGGATTTACTTATACTTAATGATTAAGTTACCTATTAAAACAAATTTTCAAACAACAAAGTAATAACTGATCACAACCTATCTAACATTAATTTTTATATTTTGATAGTTGTTAACTCTAGACAAACACGTATACAGTATATTATATAATGGAAAAGCATACAAAGAGACCATACTTTTGGTACAAAGAGGTCACACACTCTTGTCCGTCAAATTTCAAGTTGGGTAGTTGTAAAAGTGTTATTGATTAGATTCAAAGTTCAAAAAAATATATATATCGAATTTTGTGACACTCTAAGCCACCTAATTTGATATCTAATGGCTAAAAGCAGTTGTGATATCCTTGTATTAAAGATAAATGGTCTCATAATATACGATCCCTTTTATATATATACATATATATATATATATATATATATATATATATATATATTTTTTTTTTTTTTTTTTTTTTTTTTTCTATTGCTTTTTTAGGCTGGGTTGACCACCGATTTTTTTTTCCTTTTTTCTTTTGCTTTTTTGGGCTGGGTTGACCACTGATTTGGATAAAACTCTATGGGTGGGCGGTACGTTATTTAAAATCTTGATTCCAATTACATGATCAAGTGTATTTTCATGGGATTTCTTAAATTAAATTAAAAGATATATTTAATAGTCAGCTATTAGGAGTATTTTGATAAATTTCCTTTTATTTTATACAAGTAATATAATACATTTCATTGGAATTTTAATGGGTAGTATATTTATGTTAGATGCCATTGGTTTAAAAATTCCTTATCTAGTTCTTAGTCAAAACCAAGAATCGGTTTTATTTTGAAAGATTCGGCCCGTTCTATTAGAAAACAAGGGGAAATTACCGATCCAAAATTTTAATAGATGGATCAATGACTCGGATCGACCATCTCAAAATCCAAGTCGGATTGATAGATCGGCAAACCGAATTTGATAATAGGCTGGATCGATCGGTTTTGACATAAAAAATTCCAAAAAATCACTAAAAACCCTAAAAATAGTATTTTTTAAGTTTTCAATATATTAAGAGAGGTGTATTATGTACTTTCATTATTTTTTTAAAAACATTATGATGTTGCTTGTATGAATGTGTATTAATTATTGAATACTCTAAGCTTCTCAATCTCTAAAATTCCTCTTGAAGATAACTTCTCTTTTTACCAATTGTGGTTACGGCCCTTAGTAGAGAAACATGAGGCGGTTGCAAGATCCAAGTAAAATATTGAAAACGCTTTGTGTTTAATGAAAATTTAATTGTTGCTTCCTCATGTTTATAAATTTAAATGCATCAAGATTGTTTTTTATATTTATATATTATTTGCTATTTTCATATAGTTTTTTATTTGACACAAAATTGTGTTTCCATTTTAGCACATATTATTCACAATGTTTTATGTTCTATGCAGTGATTAAAAAAAAGCCGAGTCGAATCGGACTCGCCCGTTTTGACTCGGGAATCGGCACTGGACGTGCCGAATCGGTCAAAAAAAAATGGAATCGCCTGGTTCTAGAGAGAACCGGGCGATTCTGTACAGTGATTCGCCGATTCACTATACGGAATTGGCGAGTCCTGTGAAGAACACGGGCTGCACAGTGTTCTTCACGGGATTATTCAAAATTTGTTATTTTTTTATCATTTTTTTTCATGGATTAAATGGTGGAGAAATTTCGTTTTTTTTCATCATGAAAGTTGGGTTTTTAGGGTTTCCGCCTTTCCTTGTGTTTCATGCCAAATAGGGCATGAATCTGTGAATATTTGTAGTCATTTTGATCGTAAAGTTGTTCGTCAAAACATTTTGTTACGAATTTGTGAGAATCATTGAGAAAAACAGAGTAATTTGGAGATTGAAGGCTCGGGTTCGCGAAACCAGGTAAGAACTTAGGGTTTTTTTTTTTTCCGCCATATAATCAATTTCACTGTATATTTTGAAAATAATGAGTTACATTTGTAGGGTTTTTAATCATTATTGTGTCTTTTATCGTGTAACATATTCAATTTTATTTAATTTGCTCAATTATAGCCTGATTTTTTAGATGAACACAATGATGTCTGTGAAAAAAAATTTATGCTGTTTTTTTTTTTTTTTCCGCCTTTCAATTTTTTGTTCATGATATATTACCATTAATGTGTTAGATTTCTAGGGTTTTTAATCGTTATAGTCTTGTTTAGAATCATATGTACTCAATTTGATCTGATTTATTCAATTTGAGCTTCATTTTTTAGATTCAATGACTATTGTCTGTGAAGAACTGCGTTTTTTGCTTTTTTGCTCATTTTAATTTATTTGATTTGATTTGATTTATAGATGATAATGTGTTCAAAATCTAGGGTTTTGATTCCTTATATTGTTGTTTATCAGAAAATATACTCAATTGGATGTAATTTATTTGCTTGGAGGTGGATTTTTTAGTTAAAATGGCTGATGTAAGAAAGCTCTGTGAAGAACATAATTTTTTTTTTTTTTTTTTTTTTTGTAATCCATTATTGATTTTTTTTTTTTGTAATCCATGATCGAATTTTTTGTAATCCATGATCAAATTGTTTTTTTGTTTTTTTTTTGTAATCCATGATCGAATTTTTTGTTTTTTTTTTTTTTTTTTTTGTAATCCATGATCGAATTTTTTGTAATCCATGATCGAATTTTTTGAAAATTTGTGACTTTTTTTTTTAATCCATGATCGAATTTTTTTTTGTAATCCATGATCGAATTTTTTGTAATCCAAGATCGAATTTTTTGAAAATTTGTGATTTTTTTTTTTAAACCATGATCGAATTTTTTTTTGTAATCCATGATCGAATTTTATGAAAATTTGCTGTACTTTTTTTTTTTTTTTTTTTTTTTTATCCATGATCGAATTTTTTGAAAAATGATGATTTTTCGAAAAGATGTGAAAATCGTGACAAGGTTTAGATTATCATGAGGTATTAAACCATATTTTAAATTTTTATTGTTAACATTTTTGTTGAAAAATTTGTATGTTGATAGATTATATTTATGCAAAAAAATTCTTGTTATTATATTTTTAATATAAAACTGTATTTTTTAAATTTGTTGTTAAATGCATTTTTGAGTTGGAATAACTTATGTTAGGTGGCTCTGTGAAGATTTGTTTTTTTTTGTTTTTTTTTTTTGTACATGATGGATTTTATTTTAAAAATCGTGATTTTTCGAAAAGATGTGAAGATAGTGACCAGGTTTTGATTATCATGAGGTATTAAACCATATTTTTAATTTTTAATGTTAAAGTTTTTGTTGAAAAAATTGCATGTTGATAGAATATTTATACAAAAAACATACATGTTATTATATTTCTAATGCAAAACTGTATTATATTTTTTATGTAGTTTTGCATTAAAAATGTATTTTCAATATTTAAAATTTTGAACGTAAAAAATACATGTTGTTAAATTGTATTATCGTGTGGAATTAAAGTGAATATCATTGTAAAAAAATCGTGGCATATATGACAATTATATTATCCTGCATTTTTTCAATTGTATTATTAATTTTTTAATACAAAAAATGTATGTTCTTGATAATTGAGTTGTAGCCATGTTTGGAGCTTGCATTTTGTATTATATTATCATGTATGTTTGTAATTGATATGTAGGAAAATATTATTATCAATAGAGGTATTTTGTAATAACAAATAACGACAAATATGACTACATGAACTACCCCAACATATTATCACTACACATGGTGATTATTTTTCTTGTTAAACTGTCAACTTAATTTTTAACTTTTTACATATTAAAAAAGTTGAATCATGTCAAGATCTGTAGAAGACTCTACATGGCAACATGGGGTCAGACTTGATCGCAACAAAAAAGACAAAATTATTTGTAATTACTGTCAAAGAGTGATAAGTAGTATGGTACATTGGTTCAAGCAACACTTGGCAGGAGTTAAGGGCGATGTTTCTGCATACAGTAGTGTCCCTAGTAATGTAAAAAAACAGATGGCGGCAATTCTTAATGCTAACAAAGGTAAAAAACTTGCCAAACATAGGATGAATGAGGAGATAGCTAGTTTATATACGCCATCAAGCATGAATGATACAGAAGAGCAATATAATAATGACCTAGAAGAGCAATATAATAATGACCTGGACATGGCTACAAAATTGAGTTTACATAAACAATATCAGAGGGAACGTGGGTTTAGAATGCCCGATGGGTCTTTCTCAGACATGCATGGTGGGTCTAGCTCAGACATGTATGGCGGGCCCAGTTTAGACATGTATGACGGGCCCGGCTTAGACATGCATGGTGGGCCCAGGTCGAGCATGTATAGCAAGCCCAGCTCAAATATGTATGGAGGGGTTGGTCGCAGTATGTGTCAACAAGAATCAAACGTTGAAGAAATAGTTCCTAACTTATCTAGGAGTGTCAGTATTGCAGGTCATGGTCGTATATGCACATTTCTCTCAAAGCTTAAGTCACAACAGATGACCCTAAAAGTCATGGTTAAAGGTACAAAAAACATGTTGGGGAGATCTACGATAAAGGGATTCTCTTTGATGCAGCCAATAGCCCATATTTTTCACCTATGGTCAGTGCAATCCAAAGAGTAGGGCCCGGGGTAAAACCCCCGAGGGCATATGAGCTCAGTGGGCCAATATTAGATGAAGAGGTGGAGGAAGTTACTCAGTGGATTGAAGAATATAAACAGAGTTGGCCAAGGATTAGCATTACTCTCATGAGTGATGGTTGGTTGAACAAAGTTAGCAAAAAGGAGTTTTTAAACTTTTTGGCCTATTCCCCAAAAGGTACAGCTTTTTTGTCTAGGAAAGACGTACCAGGAACGAAAAAGGATGCAAACTTCTACGTACGACTATATGATCAGATAGTGGAGGAGGTAGGAGATAAGCATGTAGTCCAGTTTATTACGGACAATGCGCGTGCATGTGTTTCTGCAGGCAGCAAGTTAATGGATAAGAGGAAGCATCTAGTATGGACACCGTGTGCTGCACACAGCATTGATCTTATGTTAGAGGAGATCGGTGAAATCAAAATTGTGAAGGAGACTCTAGATGAAGCAAGGTTGGTGTCGAGATTTATATACAACCACTCTAAGAAAAAAAAGATAATCAGGCCTGTCATAACCCGCTTTGCGACCGATTACTTAGCTGTGGACTCCATTCGAGAATCTGAAGGTGCATTAAAGAGATTTTTTTACCTGTGAAGAGTGGTTAAATGACCGCCTCTCAAAGTCCAGTACCGGTATAAAAGTGGACGGCATAGTCTCAAATATAAGGTTTTGGTTTCGATGTTCCAGTGTTGTAGAGGCCACTGCCCCTTTGGTCACGGTGTTAAGAATGGTGGATACTGCCAAGAAAGCTACCATGGGCATCCTTTATGAAGGTATCGAAAGAGCGAAATCAGCTATTGGGGAGAAGTGTAGTTTTGCTAATAAAGTGATCGAGATTATAGAACGGAGGTGGAACACCAAATTTGGAACGTCCAAAATATTTATATCATTAGAATGTTTCATTGTAAATTATTTTTTTATGAAATTTTAAATAACATTTCTCTATCGATATATTTTCCAGGTTACTTCTTCAACCCAAAATTTTCTATTTGACACCTGAACATCCCCACAAGATTATGGAAGGGGTTAGATACATTATTGTCAAGTTGGAGAGAAGCCATCGAAACCAGGTAGCAGCAGTACAAGAGGTATTATTTAATGTTTGAGTAAGAACTTTATTGAGTTGTTATATTTGTGAGGAATAATGCATTAAAACGAAATATATTTGTTTTAGCTTGCTATGTATAGGGATGCTATAGGATCTTTCGAAACTAGACTTACCAGGAATTCTCGAACTTGGATCCAAGTTATCTCCTAGCTAATATTTTGTTCATTCATATATTTAATCTTATGAATTGTTCTTGCCCTTACAATGCTTTTTGCATTTTAATACAGCTGAATGGCGGGAGATATATGGTACTGATGCACCTCACCTAAAGAGGATCGCAATCAATGTGCTCTCCCAAACATGTTCTGCTACTGGCTGTGAGCGCAACTGGAGTACTTTCCAATGGTTGCACACTACTAGGAGAAATCGACTCGCTTCAGAGAAGCTTCATAAACTAGTCTACGTTCATTACAACTTAAACTTCCGAGAGCGACAAATAAGAAGGAAGCTTGAAGACTATGGGTCGATAGACTTAGACACAATATTTGTCACAGACACAGCAGACCAATGGGTAGTAGAAGAGGAGGAGCCAGTGTTGTACAAGAGAGCGTTCCTTGAGGCTATCGGTGAGGAAAATCTTGAAAAATGTGATGAGCAGCATGAAAGAGGAAGCAGTCAGCCAATGTATCCACAATTCGTCGGAGAGTCGATGATATTGCACCTAATGAGGGAGAGTGGGAAGGGGGTCTAAGGGAAAATGAGAGAGCTGATGATTCCGAGGCCACCCAATCCCAGCCATATTATTCACATATCGAGTCCCAACAGCAACAGGGTAGGGATGAGCACGACAGTGTAGGTGAGCATGAAAGATGGACAAGCTTCGGGGATTTTGGATTGAGAACACAATAGAACACTCAAGGATTTGGATATAGTCAGACGCCTGCTAATATCGATGATTCGTTTTTAGATCGAATCAATGAATTGTCAAAGGAATTCAATCAATGGCACCAGCATGACCAAGAAGAAGAACGACGTCGTCTGTCATTTTATTTTAGATCGTATGTTACTAATTGTATGCTTTATTGTAGTCCATGTATGTTGATATACTTATTCCATGATAATTCTATGTTTATCCTTTTGTGTGACGTAAATTAAATGATAAATAGTAGTTTATGCAGGGAAAGAACATATCAATATTCGCATATTCATACAAAGAAATAAAAATTCTTAATGGAGTACCCTCATTTTTTATTGAATTCCTAAAAAATAATATTTATAATAAATTTTAATAAATTTTTCGGATTTTTTTTAAGCTTCAATCTGACCGATTCTCGATCTTCCGATCCAGATCGATTTTTGAAGTGCCCGATCCAAGTCACCGATCCGCTTTTTAAACCATTGGTTCTACGTAAAAGAACACGTTATTGTTGAGAAAAGGGGATGAAATTGTCCCACATGGTAAATTTGGAGAAACATTGAGTTCTATAAAAGATTGTTTCTCCTCAATTGGGAACGGTACGCGCGATTTTCTTGTGCGTGGTACATTCAATAAAGAGAAAGTAGAAGAAAGTACCACTTACACGGGATGGGCCAGCCAACTATTTACCTTTTTATTAGGCCAGCCCACCCAACTATTTAACTTTTTACGTACGCAATAGACCCGGGGGGGGGGATCAATTATTTAAGTTCAAAAAAGAGATAGTACCACGTGTATTTAATTTTAAAAAAAGAGAGAGTACAAGAAAAAACGTATGGACCAGTCAATTATTTAATTTCAAAAAATATAAATTAATATAAAAAAAAATATAAAGTAGGAAGGAACATGGGTGGAAGGGGCAATCGATAGACCAGTCAACTATTTAATGAGTAATGATCAGTCGGTAATGATTCTACGAGACTCTGCTTTAAAAAGATCGTTTCTAAATTTGATACAGATGTATAAAAAAAATCAAGTTTTATACTTATATGATATTATTTTTAAAGATATGTGATAAATTTAATGATAATTTATAAAATCCTACATATATAAATATTAAAGGGTTTCATAATACCATTGCTCTTATTTAATTTCAAAATAAAAAAAGTACCACGCCAATTATTTAATTTCAAAAATAGAAAAAATACCACTTCCACGTGGAAGGAACATAGGCTGGAAGGACCAAGGGATGGACCAGTCAATTATTTAATTTCAAAAAAAAAAAAACATGAGGTGGACTGGTTAAGTTGTACTATTTTATTTCAAAAGGACAAAAGAAAGGTTTTTATACCTCACCTCATATGCTTTCTATGCTTTCTCTTATAGAAGTTCTATCCTCCCTTTAGCATCCAGTCGTCCAATTTTGATCAAGATAGTTATTCACCATTTGATCTTAAAATTAATGACTCAAAGTATTTTATTTTTAGTTTTTTTATACAAACTGTATGAATATGAAATTTGGTACGTACCATCTTTACATTGAGGCGCACCTATAAAAAAATATTAAAAATAATCTTTCGATAAAATATAATGGCTAAAATATCTCTTAAAACTTTCAAGGATATTTGGTCATTTTATTTTATTGAGAATATTTTTTTATATTGTTTGCTAGTGCAAGTTTAATAGAGCCATAGACGTCCAAAATTTGATATCAAAATAATTTATAAAAAAAATTAAAAATAAAATAGTGTAGAGACGTGACATTGTGATCGAGACAATCTTAACCCTCCATTCAGAATGGACGGTTGGATAAGGGGAACGCATAGAAAGCTTGGCCTTTAAAAATATATTTGAAGATTTCAAAAGTACAAATAACAAAATTTTCAATTAACAGCCAGTTCACTCGTAGAATCTTCTGGTTGTCTCTAACGGAACCAGTCGGGGAACTGATATAGACCGACACCCAAACCCGCCAATTCTCAATGGCACAACCTATTCCCGATATATTACGGGAATCAGATCGCCAAAATGAGTTTTGATTCGGATTGAGCAATTCCAAACCGAATCACCGATTTTTTAAACACTATTATCGCAAGAAAATGGACTCCAAGTAGCTAGTATTAATGAAAAACTCAAAACAAAAACAGAGGATTTCCAGCTTGTGATTTTAAAAGCACAAAGAAAGCTAAAGAGATTGACCAGCAGTGATTGAAAAAGAGAGTGATAATGCATGGTGTGACCAACGTAATTCTTATTTTTGTACTTCTTTATTCTCGTATTTCAATACAACACGCAGGGACCGCTTCAAACATTTGGTTGGTTCAGCCAAAAAAATTGTTTTGCAATTGGTGATTGCACGAAAAATTGTTCAGTATTATGCAATGAATGTTGGGCTACTAAGTCATGGCTTATGTTTCAAAGGCTAATACAACGTGTAATTTTAGGCTCTCTAACCTCGGTATTGCCATAGCTCTAGTTATGGTGCTTTAAAGCATTCAATAGTGGTTCATTTGAATGACTGGAAAACCCAAATCAATGCTCCAGTTTGAAAGCTTGGAAACAGTTTGTGTATCTTGTTATTCAGTGGTCGAAAGTCACTTTCTGTAGATCAAAGAAAAAGTTTATAGAAAATTTGCCATTTACATACACCTGCAATGGAGATGTGTTGTGAGAAAACTGAATTCAAGGAGGAAGCATTAACCACAAAAGAAGTAGCTAGCAATCAAAGCCAATCTTCTTTCTTTGATTCCATCTCCCTCTCTTCTTGAATAAATGATCACATGCAGTGTTATGAGACTCAGCCAAAGCCTACACGAAATCGGCCAAGTAACTCGGCCTCGCCCTAAGGTCGAGGCGAGTTTCCACCAAGTAAAGTGTACATCAGATTTTTATAGTTTATATAAATTACTATGTCTATTACAAATCAAAAGTTGCACGAACGTTTATTATCGACATTTTCGTGTTAAAGTACAGTAAAGTTAAAATACAGGAGCTAAAAGAATTAAGTTCATGGGAATCAAACCACCCAATATCCCTCATAAAGGAGGCGCCCAAAGGCAGCTAGTCTCTAACCACTACAATATTCAACAACTAATGTTAAAAAGCGGCGAGCAATATTATATGTCTTTTATTTTTTTATTTTTTTATTTTTTAAAAAAATAAGAATGAATTCGGATGAGTTACTTGGACTTGCCCGAGCAGCTCGCCTCTACTTTGGCCAAGTCATGTTTCAAAACACTGGTCACATGTCATGCATAGTTCAAGTACCTTTAGCAAACACACACCCTCTTGTTTTCTAAATTTTTACCTTCTATGCATTTATAATGAAATTTTTAGGTTCTAACAAGCCTAGGCCCCAGGTTGTATGGACCAATTATTTGTAAAGATACCACTCTCTCTCCCCTGCTTATTTGAAAAACATCCCAAAATGCTCGATATTTTGCCCTCATTCATGAATAAAATTGTTTTGTATTAAATTTGCACTACTATCCAAACTGTTCTCTGTGAATCAGAGGTGTTGTAACATGCTTTCTGCAATCAGCAGTTCGCTGGTAGCAAATATTGAAGGAAGAGAAATTTAAAAAAGTAGATAATTTGTTTTTCTGAAAGGTGGGTTCACATGTTGATTTCATGAGTAACATTTTGTATTTGCAAATCATACATAAATAGCATGTGTGGAAACAATTTGCTTTACACCAAAATCTCATGTGAGTTGCTGCCAGTGTTTGTTTGAGTTTGGATTTTGGAGCCAAACTAGGCAAAAAAATATATGTACTCCAGAGGAAACTTCAATTTACAATTACCAACAAAATCTCTCTCTCTCTCTCTTTTGAATGGTAATTTTTTTTAAATATCCTAAATATAGGATATTTATCCAATGGAGCATGTACTTGATGGATCAAACTCTCTCTCTCTCTCTCACACACACACACGGACCTCGGCAGCCATATAGAGCAGGGTACATTGGAACATTTCTTTATCCACTGTGCTTTCAACATGTTGTTAGTTCGCATGCACTAGTAGCTCATCATCATTTCATGAAGCCACAAAGAATGAGAACAAATCCTCTCTAATATTCTTTCTGTTATGTGGAGTCCTAGCTAGTAGGGCCCAACTGAAAAAGTTTATCCGCCTGTTCGGGAAAAAAAGTAATGGAGAGATATGCACCTGCATGTGATGATTAAATATCAGAACAAAGAATATGAATTAAGCTTTGATTAAAAGCAACAAAGTTATGGCAATGATTATCTCAAACTACATATTTTGTTTAACCAGATTTAATAGCTATTTTAGAACAAAGACAAATGAATAAAATATGATAAAGAGAAGCAAAGAAATCTGGCCAATGCCCTTAGCATCGTAGTTACGTTGGATTGGAAAAAGGCCTACGACCACGTAGATTGGGATATCCTTGAAGAAACTCAGGCCAGGATGGGTTTCGGGACTAAATGGAGAGCATGGATTAAAGCATGTTACTTGCAGGCTAACTTCTCCATTCTCATTAATGGTACCCCCAAATAATACTTCCCTTCTACTAGAGGCCTCAGACAGGGAGACCCCCTATCTCCCTTCCTTTTCGCCATTGCGGCTGAGGTCTTCAGTAGATCAATATCCAGAATGTATGTGGCTGGACGCCTGCATGGATTCTCGTTCGGATCTCGGGCCCCTACGGTCTCTCACCTCCAATACGCAGATGATACATTGGTCTTCTACAACGCCACAATCAAAGTGAACCATAACCTTTTCCCATTTCTCAGGTGTTTCGAATTTCGCAACTGGCTTCAAAGTCAACTTCGACAAAACCAAGATGATGGGTGTTAAGGTTGATTCAACTACACTCTCAAATTTTGCCAAGAGATGGGGTTGCAAGGCCGAAACATAGCCATCTAAATACCTTGGACTGCCACTTTGCTTACGCAAACCAAAATTGAGATTGTGGTCTCATATCATAGACAAAGTGGACTGTAGACTCGCATGATGGAATGGTCATTTTCTCTCTCCGGGAGGAAGGCTAATATTGATTAAAGCCACTATGGCTAACATCCCGGTCTACCAAATGTCCATCTTCCACACGCTCGTGGCAATCAGTTCTAGTATCGAACAGTTAATAAGAAGGTTTTTCTAGTGTGGAGATGGAGCCAATAACAAATTCCACTTACTTGCTTGGGATAAACTTTGCCAGTCCAGAAAAAGAGGAGGGCTTGGGATCAATAATCTTAGAACTCGGAATTTGGCTCTCCTGGGCAAATGGTGCTAGCACCTGACGAACCTTAGGGATAAGTTATGGATAGATGTACCCAAGCATAAATACCATCTCTCCAATACACCGTAGGCTGCCAAACTGTAGGACTAATCAGAGATCCTCGGGCATTTGGAGGTCGATATGTTCTGCCTTCCATGCTTTCAAATCCAGAATCAGATTCCATACGAGATCAGGGAACCACATTCTATTCTAGCAAGACCTGGGGTTAGGTCACACTCCTCTTAGGGCAGATTCCCTGACCTCTACTCTCTAGCTAGAGATCATGGGGCCACTATAGCGGATGAAATTCTATTGATAGGGTCCACTCGCTCTTGGAACCTAGTCTTCAGAAGGGCCCTTAATGACTCTGAGATGGCGAACTTCACAATTTTAGCGGCAAAACTTCAATCCACCTTCTTAGCACCCACATGTCTAGATTGCATTATGTGGCATCTGCACCCTCTGGCTTCTTCACAGTTTCCTCCTTCTGTAAAAGCCTCTCCCTACCTCCAATGTTCCCCTTAGCTCCTGCTACTACAGCTGCTCAAGCATGAGACTCCTTTGCCCCCCTAAAATTAAGATCTTCACATGGATGGCTCTTTCTCAAAGAGTCCTCACTGTGGATCAGTTGCAAAGAAGGGGCCTCCTAATCCCTAACTGATGTGTTATGTGCCAACCAGCTGAGAAAATAAATAACCACCTACTCCTGCATTGTTCCTTTGCCCTAAACACATGGGGCGTAATCCTTAAAATCTTCAATGTTCCGGCAGAGGTAACATCCATCCTCTCAGCCATCAAACCTTATCCTTGGCCTAAGGCGGGGATACTACTCTGGAAATCCTCGGTGGCCGGCACCTTATGGGCCCTATGAATAGAGCAAAACAACAGAACATTCTGGGGGGAATATTCCCCTTGGACCAAACCTTTTGACAAGCCCAAGTCCCCCATTATCTTCTGAGCTACAAACCATCGCTATTACAAAGGAATTCCAACCTCGGGGTTTAGCCAGGATTAGCGCAATGTCCACCAAGTCTATCGAGTGTGTCTGCTAAGGACCACTAGGTGGAGACCTCCACCAATGGGACAACTCAAACTGAATTTTGACGGTTACTCTATTGGGAACCCCGGTCCATCAGGAGCAGGAGCCATTCTTAGGGACCACTTTATCTCTGCACTGGCCACCATCTCCAAACATATTGGCCATGCCAACTCCATGAAATCTGAAGCTCTAGCTTTGTTGGAAAGCTTAAAGCTCATAGACCCCCTCCACCTACAATCTCTAGTGGTGGAGAGAGACTCCAAGAACACCATTTCTTGGGCTCAAAGACTTTCTTCTTCTCCCCCCTGATTCCTGGCACACTTTGATGAGATTGATCACCTTTGCAAGAATATGTCAATCTTGTGGATGCATACATGGAGGGAAGGAAACCAGGAAGCTAATACACTCGCCAAAGAAGCAGCAGAGATAGCAGACAATTGATAATTTTTTGGGTTCTTGACTCTTTTTGGACAGTTCTTCTTCTTGATTTTCAGATCGACCAATTTTATTAGGTTGCTATGTCCCATTGTAAGCTCCTAAAAAAGAACTTGATTCTACTTTTTTGTTCTAATTTCCCTTGAGCATCCTCCTCTGTGGATCGCCAAGGCCTTTTGTACTGCCCTTTTTTTTTTATCAATTAAAGGTTAACATTATAAATAAATAAATAAGATAAAGAGAAACAAAGAGGTGATATGGTCTTTGCAATTTTCCTACATTGTTCAGAAACTATGCATAGCATTGAAGTGAATAAGAGCCTTCAAATTTCCAAGAGTTATGATAAGAGCTGATCAAATAAGAGAAACTTGAGACCTTGTTTATCATTCCATTGGAACATTGCTAGATTATTAATGAGATGAATTCACCAAAATTTATCCTTGAAATAATTGTTGTTTTTCTTGTAAATGAGAAAGCTAGTGTGTAGCCATGAGAAGAGCTAGAAAGAATCAACTTACAGATGAGGATGGTGCCTAATGCAGCTGAAATTTTGCCTTGAATGATACGAGGCCAGCCTTGCCTGCATCTCATAGCTCAACTTTTCCCACAGAATCAAATGTTCCTACATGAAGTTTTGAAATCCTTCATCATAATGGTAAAACCATGCAATATAGTAATTTGAATTTCACAAAGTCTCTCTCTCTGGGTGTGCACACGTGTGGCTGTAAAATGAATGAAATGAACTTGGTTTTACTGATTGAAGGCCAGAGGTAATGCATGATATATTTTGAAAACCTTCTTCCTCAAGTTTTCTAGCAGCAGCTGCAGATCTACAAATATCAGACAAGAAATGAAGCGACAATGTTGGATCGTTTAGAAAGAAATAAACCTCAGTGCAAAGTAGTCAAAGCAAGAAATGGGGAGAGAACCACAAATAGGAGTTTGAATTTTGTATAAGCATGTGTTATTACTCAGCTTGATTTGGCCCTTTTCTCTGTAATCATCACTATTCATTTTTCTAGTATTCTTTATTCCAAAAAACTTGGTTGCTTAGTTTACAGTTGAGTCCATTCATTAATAAAGCTCCCGAGGTACAGTGAAAGCTGGTTGGTTAAACATATCTAAAAAGACTTAGTTACAAGTTGCACAGTGCATGTCAGTTTTTTCACTCAACCAAGAAGTGATATTTGCTCGTGATTCTACATGAAAGCACAAATGCCTAATTCAAGAAACAACAATGTTTTATGATAGTAGAATTGTGTATCTGAATGCATGCAGATCAAGGTTTTTCCCTTCAGTACAATGTTAACCGTGAATGACCAGAATGTTGAGAGCATTTTCTATTTATTATTAAAAAAACAAAAAAGTAGAGATCATAACTGTATCAATTATCTAAATCTAAAATGTTCATATTAAGACACATAATCCTTTGAAGAAGGTGGGTACAGGCATATTCTATTGAGAATTCCTGGTGGTAATGATCCTATTGATTCTCATCCACGGATGGTTTTCCTAAAAGCACTCATGATTCTTCACTGAATGAATTTTTTGATGGGGTAGGAAAGCAATAACTAGTCGGAATTCTCCACATTACTGAGCATAGGGAGTAGCACATGACCAAGTAGATTCCAATGTTTGTTTGAAAATCCATTACAACTTCTGATATATGGCTGATATAGCTGGTCAAGTCCATGCCATAGGCGATATACCTAATCATGATGTTATAAAGCCAAATTTCTCGGTTGTCAAATAAAAGCAGTTTTGTGAAAGTATCGTCTGAAAATATCAGCATGATGGCTGATATTACAGTTATTGTTGATATTTGATATGCACTATGTGCATCATGTTAGATCTAAAGAATAAAAAGGAAAAGAAAACAAAGACATTGCTACTATATCATTTGAAAATGTGTTGTTTTTTGAGAAATTAATAACAAAAAGGTAGCACACCTACTACATCCATTCTGATATTTGTCGCATCTTATATTTGTTGGGTTTATGTGGTCTTTAAAGGCCTTATGAGTGTGTATAGAAATACTTTTATTATAGTGAAACATAAACTCAATGGGAGTATGGCCCCTCGAGGACCATACTAAACGAATGATGTTTGCTTATACTTGACTGTGCTTATCGATCTAGGCCAATCGGTTGAAAAACCCAAGGTACCTGGGCGGTTTTGGGTTAGCCCTTAATGAAATCGGAGCTTATGCCTAGATGAGTGAGCCGAGGGACTGTGTGACCCTTGTGTACTGAGACGGGAGCCAAAACTTCATCTATGTTCCGTCACACGGCATACATATCGATAGATCGTTCGAAAAGTCAGATATCCACCTTTGGGTTAAGCGTATGCATATGCGAGAGATACCCCTATACGCCATAAAGTTGTGGTCGCATCAGGTCGTGGTGACCTTGACTCGTCTCTGGGAGAGAAACTGTAATCCACAGACTGGGATTGTGACCCCTTGATTCATCGGCCTGACTTTGGTGACCCGCTAATGAGCCCCTGCTTGGACTGTGGGTCATGAAAAACACTGGGTCAGGTCGATAAAACTAGTGTGGTCTGTAGTCCACAGTTGAAGGTGGAGTACCCCATAATTACAGATTGAATTCCTAAAACCATATGGATCATTTTTTCATCATATTAATTTAATTGTGTCTATTTTATTATTGAAATGATTTTTAGTTTTATTATTTGAATTTTTATGAATCTCTTAATATTTTATTTATGATTTTTGGACTCATAAAAATACAGTTATTAATTTTACAAAGTTGTAAAAATTCAAATATATATTAATTCGTTTTATTTAATTTTAAAACTTTTTATAAAATTTCATGAGGGCCCAAAGTGCACATGGGCCAACCATGTGGCATGTGTGTAGGGGCCCACATGTGCCACAAAAGGGTAGCACGTCCCACCCTTTGGATTCTTTGTTTGCTTTATGTTCAAGTCTTTAAGTTATGGTAACTTTGATTTATGGCATGTGGTCAAATCTTGGAAGCAAAATATTGACCATGGCTTTATTTATTTTATTGTACGTTTGCTTTAAAAGGATATGGTCAATTTGAATAGATAGTAAATATTGACCTTATCTTATTTATATTTAATAGTATTTATTTGCTTGATAATATTTGACATATACTTATGGAATATGTGAGATGGATCATACAATTTTATGGAATGCATGATCTTTATTTTATTTAAATATATTGATGGGAAAATGGTTTAAAGAAAGGGAGATAATGGTCCAAGCACCTTCCATAATGTTGATGGCCCATCTATGGAATGGATGGCTCAAATCTCTCACCGCACAAGTCACCTTGATCAACGGTCTAAATTCAATATCATGAAAGAGGCAAACTATGGGAAAACCCTAAGAAACCCTAAACCTAAATATTCACTATAAATAGGGGTGTTCTACTCCCATCTCTACACAACCTCTCTCTCTCCCCCATAATCTCTCTCTCACCTCTCTCTCTCCTAGAGGGGCATACCCCACTCTCTCTTCTCTATATTTCTCTCTCTAACTTTCTCTCTCCAAAACCCTTGGTAGTACTCTCTTTCCTCTCAAGACCTAAAAAGAAACTAAGGGTTGGAAAAATTAGAGGGAGCCTAAGTTAATTTTGGGGGTTAAGGTTTAGTAGAGATTTTAAGAGTGGTTACCTAGTTCGGCAGAAATCAGCTATCCCGGTTCGATATTGAAACTAGACCACAGATCCAGTACCATTGGACGTGGTGACTCGATGTGAGGTGTAAAAAGCCCGATTGAGGTAATCTCCGACATCTTTTCTTTTATTTACTTGCTCTTTTATTTTATATTCTCAAGCTCAGTATTAGGTTGTATGAATGGCATCAAGTAATTGAGGTTTATTTTATTGATGTGTTATTTATTTTTGGAATATCTATTGTTTGTAATAAGACCATATGTATGTGATCTTATTGCCAAAAACATAAGGGGTGATTATTATTAAAAAAAAAAAAATTGTATTTCCTGGCAAAAGATCACATAGGTCTTTCTTTCAATATTTTGTAAATATTTGTCATTAAGCTGTAATTTGAAATGCAATTATTATTTTAATCTCTGACCTCACATCTTTTATAGTGGCTGATTCAATGGATGCCAACATAGCTTCGTCGTCAATATAGATCCTAAATTGAATTCTTGAACCATAGTTCCAAATATGAAGAAAATCACCAGTAGGTAGCCCTCAGTGGCAAGTAAGCCATACCAAAATGGCCTAGTTGCCATGGTGGTCTTCCATAGGGCTGCAAATGCAGAGTCTCATTGAGCTAGAGTCCTACAGAGGTTCAACATGCTCATCAATATAAAACAACCATCTTCCCAACTTCCCAAAGCCATGACCACAAGGTTAAGAGCCTTGCACTCTACCAAGCCAGGTGGGCTAGTTAACTCATGCACCTGATCAACTTATCATATGAGCCAAAATTTACAGAAAATATTAAGCAGACAAGGCCAAGAACCCTATTGTCTGTGTTGTTTAATCTTTACTCTGATGCATGTTAAAAGCTTCCTTTAAAGCGATGTATTGGATTCAGGTATTCGTTAGCCAACACAGCACTATGGGATCCCAGTCAATCCATATCCCGTATGAAGAAAATCACCAGTAGGTAGCCCTCAGTGGCAAGTAAGCCATACCAAAATGGCCTAGTTGCCATGGTGGTCTTCCATAGGGCTGCAAATGCAGAGTCTCATTGAGCTAGAGTCCTACAGAGGTTCAACATGCTCATCAGTATAAAACAACCATCTTCCCAACTTCCCAAAGCCATGACCACAAGGTTAAGAGCCTTGCACTCTACCAAGCCAGGTGGGCTAGTTAACTCATGCACCTGATCAACTTATCATATGAGCCAAAATTTACAGAAAATATTAAGCAGACAAGGCCAAGAACCCTATTGTCTGTGTTGTTTAATCTTTACTCTGATGCATGTTAAAAGCTTCCTTTAAAGCGATGTATTGGATTCAGGTATTTGTTAGCCAACACAGCACTATGGGATCCCAGTCAATCCATATCCCGTATTATCATGGTGCCTTTAGAATATACATGTGAAGATTCCTGCATAAAATTCAGAATAACATAAGTTTATCCTCAAATAAAACATCATCTTATTCACTTGGAAGATTTTACAAATCAATGGAACCTTGTCCATCCTTGCTCCTTGCCATTATGAGCATGAAGCCTGCAAAATCCCTCTGCCATTGAAGTCATCCATAGAGCATCAAATGTCTAGGTGCTTTACTCATAGTCGCATACACTCAAGATTCCATGACAACCAACAAACATTTACCATACTTAAGTGGGTTTCATGCTTCTCAAAGTTAACAAGTAGATCAAGCAAACATTTTACTTTTGACTCTCTACCAAGTCAGTTAACATGAAATTATTCATTTGCAAATGAAACAAAAGATCACAAAACCATCAAATTTCAATGATGGTGCCAACATCCCTTATAGATTTTGTGAGTCTCCAAAGTGAAGGTGCAAAAAGGAACCCCATAATCAAATGGGCCCAGAAATATTCTTCCTGCAAGTCATAGATATATGTATCCGTTCGTTTGTGCTCTCGAACCATATAATGTTGGAGGTAAAACTCTGCAAAACATGATTCCATTCCTATAAAGTATGCACTAATTGTAAAATAAAAAGTAAAGGCATCAAGAGTTGCATAAAGAGAACTATAAAGAAATTAATGAACCATGGATGAAGTTACCTACACAATCTTTGAAGTTGGTAAAAACGGTAAATATCCACAAAGCAGACAGAAAACCAATATTTGTATGCAGATATTTCAAAATGAAAAGAGCAAAGGCCACCAAAACTACATGAAAGATAACGACATGGAAATTTAACTCCCACTCAATGAGAACTGGATAAATTCATAGCACGTGTAGACAAATTGGAACTGGAAACTCGAGGATAACCAACTACCAAAAAATTTCAACTTGGATTAACCTCATTCCTTCCTGGTAGACTAGTAATAATTTATTGTCAGTTGAGAACTTCTCATTTACAGACTTAACAAACTCAGAATTGGGCTTTGTAAATGGCAGCCCAAAGGACAATCCAGAAAAATTGTTGTTCACAGTTCGTTTGAGAATTGTACCTGAAAATGTTCGATGGCAATCAGAGAAGAAGAAAATCTGTTTGTAACTTCATGTCCATATTGATTTACAAATTTACAATAACATTGGCCTCAAAACATCATCAATGCATCTCACTTGAAGTATATTACAGAATTGGAAAAAGAAATTAGTGGAAATAGCAAAGGAAAGATTTGAAGAAGAAGGTTAATTTTATTTATTTCTCTTTCTTTGGTCTAATTTTATTTTATGCAAAAAAACGGATGCGCGTTAGCGCAACGGCTTTCGTGCTAGTAGTTGCTTGTTGGCTTTCGAGCTTAACTCCAACCCTTTTAGTAGAATCCACTTATCATTTATTAGAGCCAAAGCTAGGAAGGGTGGAAGAGTTTATCAGTTGGAAACTACTCTCAAGGTGCAGGATCAGAACTATCACTATTGGGGAAAGGTAGTTTGTGGTACGCATCCCTTGAATCTCTTTCTCAAGTCCAAACCCGCATCTCAAAACTAAAAATGAATGGTCCGAGCAATCAAAAGTCTTGAAGTCCTATCCCCGGTTCGCCGCTGCCCAGCTCTAGCACCTGATATTCTGGCCGGCTTTCCCCATTCATCGTTAGTATGGGCGAGATGGGAACATGGGAAGTTCAAAAAACACATGATGCATGAGAGGTTCAGGGCTCCCTGATTATGAATGGTTCACTAATTTCGACCGACCGGTTTCTTTCGCAGGTGAAATAAGAATTTTTTTCCTTCATAAGGATTTCTGTTTACTTGTTTTTACTAGTGGGTAACAAATCAGGTGAAACATATACGTGTCCCTTATGTTTGGTTATGTAGGAGTTCCGACCCCAACCAATGGAATAGTTAATGAATGGGTGATAAGATTTGTAAAGTATCAGGCAGAAGATTTCAAGACCACATAAATGAATGTTTGCGGATGAATCGCAAGTCACAAAGCTACAAGCTGCAATATAAGGATGTTGATTCAAATGTAAATTTTCCGTTCTCTTTTTCTTTGTGATCAGGTTAGATTCTAGAGTATGGACTTCAGGTTTGAGAATTATGTTTTCCCAAACCTTAAGTCCCCTTTTGGACTAGAACAAAACCCAACACAATTTGTGCTCACAATTTCTGCAACAAAGCTCATAGTATTACATATCAGAGCCTTCATGATACATGCAAAAAACTTATCTGAAAAAGAAAAATTTCAAGAAACTCAATAGAGAAACTTAACATAGAACTGAGAGAATAGAATCTATACCAAGGTCATTGTCCTTCTTTTCAATAGACAGGGGCACATGATGACATGATTTGATATGGGCTCACTCATATTGGGATGTATCTCTTAGGATAACCCTCTTTTGAAACCACTACTTTAGCCTCTTTACCATCAACATAATCCACTTCTGCTCTAATAACTATTTTTTGCTTCAAAATAACTTCCACATGACGCAACCCGCCCATGGTTGTATTTGAATGCCACCCAAGATAACCTGAAATTCCAATTTCTATAGTTTGGTAATCAATAGTAAAATAGCAAAATACTTGTTCTCACCTTATCAACCCCCTCCCCCCTAAAAAACAAAAACCACGAGAAAAAAAAAATCCGAAAAGGAGAAAATGACCTCTACCCCTTCCCTGAAATTTTCATCCCTATTAGCCCCTTGAATCACTAGTACGCCTTCAAATTTAAAACTTTGGGACCATTAACCCTCCTTTTATTTATTCTTTTTACAAATTTGAACACAAAATGCCAAACCCATACATTAGCCATCGTAAATTTTTTTTTTTTGTGACTTGATATACAATTTTTATTTTAATAACAATTATACTTCAAAATTATTATATTAATGACAACAACAATATTTAAGTGTTAAATAATTCATCTCTTATAGGTGTTTTGAGAAATTTCTTTAATTAAATAAATAATAATAATCCATTAACAATAGTAATAAAGATCTTGATTAATCATTTTTCAAGTTCGAAAGATATTGATACAATTGTAAAATAAGTCATAATGTTTAAAAAAAATCATTTTTTTTTCATGTCTATATTTATAGAGTGGGGTCTGTGGAGGTAAGGTTGGTATTAAGCAACGGAAGAAAAAGGAAAGGAAGTTGACTAATATGAGGGTTTGGCATTTTATAAAATAAAAATATTAAATTTGTAAAAAAAGCTAAGAAAAGCATAATTAGCGGCTAACAATCCCAAAATTTTAAACTTGAGGGGATGAATTTGGTGAACCCAATAGGTTAATTGGGATGGAAATTTCGACGAGGGGGGGGGGGGGGGGGAGAGGTCATTTTCCCCAAAAAAAAAAAGCAATATCTCATTTTTCTAATAGATTTTTTAACTGCCATTCTTGCAAGTTAATAAGTTGTTAGACAGAAGTTTGAAAACTCTATAGAAGGAACATATGAAAGGACAAAAAATCAAACACCTGCATGAAAAGGGAATGAACAATCCTTAGCTCTTGGGTTTTAAACTAAAACATGTAAGAAAAAGAGAAGAAAGACCATTTTACTCTATACCACCACAAAATAAAAGAGAGGTATATGGGTAAACTCTCTCTCTCTCTCTCTCTCTCTCTCTCTCTCTCTCTCTCTCTCTCTCTCTCTCTCTCTCTCTCTCTCTCTCTCTCTCTCTCTCTCTCTCTCTCTCTCAGTTTAATTACTTAATCAAATATTCAATAGTTAAAGAAAAGGAAAGCTTGAATGCTCTGAGTCTGATATCACACAGAAAATTGAGAACCAAAATTAATTTCTGTTACTATTTAACGAATAGTAGGAAGAGATTTGTCGCTCAAATGAAAAATTTCTATTAAATTCAAGCATTTTAGCAGAGGCTTTATCATAAGTTATTGCAGCCCATATGAAATGCGGAGATATCCATCATACAAATAACAGTCGTACTTACAGAAAGAGTAGAAAGATAACCTATATGATCCCAAGGTGTAGCAACTGAGACCTGCCATTTTTGCTTTTTTTCTTTTTTTCTTGGAATTTTAGCATGATTTAATGGAGTTGGCATGGAGGGAAGCTCAAAGAATGTGAATCAAAATGACCAACCAGAGCACGCCACGTGCGAAGGGTAGATGATAGGATTATAACGACAATACTTTTATTATATGTAGGCTGTGGTCCACACGATCACAAGAAATGCGTGATCGTAAGGCCCGTAACATCATAGCATGGGTTGCACCCCAAATATACAGTAGAGCAGAGTGTTTCGAAATCAATAAACCTTCCAATTGACAATCTCGACATTTGATAATGTTGAATTACTAAAAATAGCTTATATTGAAACATGTAATTTGGACAGTCTGTTATTAAGATTTTCAAGTGTTAGATAGATATGCTTGATATATATCATTTTTAAAAAATATAATTTTTTAATTAGAATTGAACAAAAATTTTCAAGTCGTCATAAGATTTTCACAACTATAACTTCTAGTAAAATTTAGAGGTACACCTATAAGGTGGGTACCTTTTACAAACCTCTCGCAGTTAGCTTGCGGCTAAGCCCGCATATGTATAAATACGGGCTTGGCAATAAATATACTTAAAAAATATAAATTGATCCTAATATTTAGAGAGTATATAATCTTTAACATGGAGATCACGACTATGGAAAAATAAACAAATTTAAAAAGTAAAAATAATATAATTATATTAAAAAAACATTTGGACCCTTAGTTACAATTGTTTTTAGATAAACCACCTATTTGCATCCATCTTTGAGATGGATGCTCTATCCCTGGACCGCATATTGTAGAAATGCCGTCCACAATCTTTGGTGGGTTTTTGGGCGTGTATTATGCTCCTATAGGAGCATAATATACATTTACTCCCTCACTCAAAAGACTTATTTGGGAGATTTTTTTTTTGTCTTAAATTTTGGAAACTTCCTAAAAATCACTATACAATTATTCTCAAAAGAAAATTTTGAAATTTAAGTTTTTTAACACTTAGAGCTCACCCTCCAATAATGGAATGGTCTTTATTCAATCTGGATATTTTTGTTTTTTAAGTACATAGAGGGTGCGGGTGCAATTAAATAATATTTTATTCAAGTTGATCTATGGGTCAAGAGGTCTCATTCCCAACATTTGGAGTCCTAAAGTTAATCTTAGATGGGTTTTACTCGATCGAGTAAATGAACAATAGTAGATATTATTGACCCATAGGGCTACAACCCTAAAAAAATAAAAAAATAAAAAAAATAAAAAGGTAAAGCATCACCCTAAAAACGGACAGAGTAGTGCAATTCTAGTTTTTGAAAACATTCAAATTGATCATCTTGACCTAGACTAGTATGGTTGCAAAAAAAAAAAAAGTATTTAAGTCCTAAAATAGTTTATATTAGAATACATTATTTTCAAGTTTTAATAGATCCATGTACCATTTTTTGATCTACAAATTCAGAATAGTGATAGAAATTGATTCAAAGCCATCACATCAATTTTTCTTGCCAAAGTATTTTCCGGACAAGGTGTTGAGTGATACTTTACTTTTAAGCCTAGGCCTTATAGAAACTGCATCCATTGCAAAATGGTCTCTACTCCAACGTACTTTCTCAATTTTTAGAAAAAAAAAAAATATAGGATGTAGTTTCTATAAGATCTAGGCTTTATAAAACAAAATAAAGCTTTACCGTAAATCTTCATCTGGAAAACACTTTCGGCAAAAGAAATCTCTATGATGTCACTAAAATCAATTTCCAACACCGAACATAAAATTTGAAACGAACAAAATAGTACAAATCTTGTGGATCTATAAATATTTATGTTTAAAAAAAATAGACGGTCTAAATAATTTGTTGTAATATACACTATTGTTAGAGCAGCTTAAAATCTTAATTTTTTTTCACAAACCATGATATTCAAGTTGAGATGATCAATATAGAGGTTATCCAATGCTTGAATTGTAAATTTGGATGAGTTACAAGGCAGGGCTGCCCTATAAAACCATTTTGATATATGACCTAAGACTACGGAATTTTTGGAAGGGATCGCACCTAAAACGGCGTGCCGAATAAGCATGCTATACTCTCGGAAGTAATATTATTCATTTACTCCCTCGTATAAAACACCGCAATGTTTTTTTATATAACCTCTTCATCCCAAAGGTTAACCTCAATTAGAAAAATTTATTAAAAATAATGTCTCAAAATTAAATAGAGACTATCCAATTTTTAGAGGATCACTTCAAAATATTAGAAAAAAAATCAAATTTCAATTAGTTTTATTTTGAAAATAATTATCTGTCCATGGTGATGAGGCATTATTAGTTAGTTTCCAATTTTTCAAATTAATAAAAATCCTCCCAAGGAGGCTTTGTAACCGAGGGAGTAAACATACACCATGCTCTCCAGTGGGAACACAGTATACTTGCCTATGAAATAAAACGATTGCAAAGATTCGGCGAGGCCGTCCCCTACTTAAAATCCCTGAGGTTACGATCTTCGTTCTCTCTCTCTAGACGGCCCCCCATTGCGTGTTCTTCTTTCTCTCTCCCCTCGCTGCATCTTCAAAATGCCTCTGAAAATGTACGATGCAAACCTCTGCAACTTTGAAGAGAAGTTTAAAAGTTTCGCATCCGAAACCCCATCAAACCATATCTCTCTAATCCTCTTCTTAGCTGACAAAAACCCATCCTCTAATCTTAGCTGGTGCCCAGGTATGTTTTCAAATTTCCAGACATATTGCTTGAATCAGTTATTAGAAAAGTAAAAGAAAAACCAAAGGAGAATGGATTCTTAATGAACAACTCTCTCTCTCTAAACCAGATTTTAGTTGTGCATTATTTGGTTTCCCATTGATTTATGCACTACTTCAGTTATATATCGGAAAATAAGAGAACAAGGGTTTCTCTCTCTATAACAAGTTGTAACAGGACATGTGTGGGATTCCATTGAATGGCATATTACTTGCTTCAGAATTTAGATATGGAAAAAGAAAGAGAAAAAGAAAATGGGTTTTTAGTGTATAGTTTCTCTCTCTAGAACAGATTGTAACAGGGCAGAACCAGTGATTTATCAGAAGGTAGCAGACTGTAACAGAGATGTTGCTTTGCTGAGGGCGTTTGCTGGGGATAGAGCCACCTGGAGAAAGGCAGACCATCCATGGAGGGTTGATCAACGGTTCAGATTGAGTGGTGTTCCCACCCTTGTTAGATGGGTTGACGGTGATATTCGAGGGCGCCTTGAAGACACGGAGGCCGACATTCCAGAGAAGATCGATTCCATCCTTAATTGACTCTCTCTTACATATATGGTGAATTTCTATATTAGTTAATCCATTTAGTGTTGAATAATGTTTGTCCGAGTTTCAGTTGAGAAATTATCCTGTTGGGGTTTCTTCTAACTTCAATCGTGAAGAAAATGTTCATTTACTACTTACCAGTTAGTCTCAAATAATGTATCCTGCAAGTTTAAACAGCCTATTTCAAAGTTGAGGAGTTGGGTTTTGATAGTGTTAATGATGCCATGTTATGGATAGTTCAGATTTAGTTGAATAAAATGTGGGATTGTGAATTCCTGAGGCGACCTTCATATTTGTTTGGGATTATGAAAACTACGCCTTCCTTTTCCCTTGGATTATGACTTAATAGCTGGTACTTGCTTTCCATGGGAAACTATCCGATTGTCTTTGAAGAAAAGATAAGTATATGATAAAGTCTTTGGAATTTATGCATAAAAAGAAAAGTGAAACAGTTTAAAATCATTGACTTGAAAGAAGATGAAACCATCATGAATCTTCTGGATGTTCAATATACAACAAGGAGAAAAAGTGACATACATGTGTGCACATACACACACACCGTAGTTTTACAATATAGAAAAGGACTCAATTATGAATACCCTAGGCTTAGTTTTCCTTGTGCTTCATTAATATTATTCTGTGGCATTTTTATCACATTTAGCCCATTTTGCTTGTAAAGATAATCTGCTGCATGTCATTGTGGGTAGTTTTTGTTGTAATATTGAAACTAGGTTGAATTTTTCTCTGAAGTACATTTGGCACTTCTCATTACATCATACTAACTGGTGAAATATTTTTGGTTTGAGAAATGTGATGAAATTGGATGGGTTCCCTTTGTCCTAATTTTGTGAAAATTGCAAATTGAGTTTTTCTTCTTTCTTTGGTTCTTCCGTCCATTTTCCTTCCTTCGCCGAAATCCTTTTTGTCCCCCCATTAAATTAAATATTTTATGCATGGAAAAAGTTTATATAAGGTTACAACCTTATAGAATTAAAGATGCACCTAAAAAATCCATCGGAAAAGATTATTTTAATGTTGAAAAATCCTCTAATTGATCATCTCAACATCGAGATGTATGAATATGAAAAAAAATAAAAAAAAGGATTTTGAGTTTTAGAAATAGTGCATCTTGCAACACATTATCTAAACCATCCATTTGCAAGATTTTTATATGTTTATAAATGGACTTGTTTTTAACCATTTTTAGAGTTTAAAATTTTATAATTAGATATGAAAATAGATTTTGAGATAATCTTAAGAATTTTTTATACAAAATAAAATACAATTTGGAAGCTTGCCTTGGACTGTTTAAGGTTGCAACCTTATAGAAACCACACCCTGTTTGTATATGTTTTAATTCTAATCAGAGCATTGAACGTGTATCAGACATCTGATACAACAGGGCATGCTCATGCTTAGCAATAAGCATGTACTAATGGTATTTCTTAAAGAAGTGCGAAAGATATTTCTAGCATACATGTGGTGCATCACAGGAGAATGAAGGGTATAGAATGCTTATATCAAGAGATTATGTGCTCCTGCATTGGGGTATAACCCTTATTAAAAAGTATCTTTTAGGACCCCAATTTTCAGAGATGGAGCCTAGCAACCAAGCTTAGAAGGATCACAATTTAATTTAAGTTTTATATGCATGAAAAAATAACATCAGATTTATGAACTATCCAATTTTTTGGACGGTTAAATGTAAGCGTTTAGACATTCAAATTTTAATTAATTTCTTATTTCTTAAAATACTCATCTGGTGATTTTGAAGTGGATACCAAAATTTTAAATTGGAAAAATGCTCCTTTGGTCTTTTCCCCTCGGGAGTAAGTGTACCTTGTGCTCTCATGGGAGCATGATATATATGATCACCCTTATGGCGAATAATGCTAGTGCTTAAAGTTTAAGATGCCTCTTGCTTTTCTAAAATAATATTGTACCAAGAGAGGAGATGATCTACAAAAATACATGAGAAGTCTACAGATGGTTACTATCGGATATTATTATATAGAACCCAAATAATTTGTTTTCCAAATTATTTCGAAACAAGTGAGGAAATGTTGGATGTGCATTGTTTCTCACAATTGAAGGAGTACCAATCTAATTCATAAGTTCATGATCGGCTTTCTTTTTTCTATTTTCTTTTTTTTTTTTTTCCTTTTTTATTCTTCAGCCTTGTTTCTTAATAGAAGTGTTTTGACCTTTTTATGACTTTTTCTTCTTTTTTTAAAAGTTGGTAGTGGATTAGCAATTTTTGAAACCATTAATAATTTTCAAAAGGGTTAGCATTGGTAGGAACGGAAATCAGGTTAGTAATTTTTGATATTGTTAGTAGTTATCAAAAGGAGTTAGCATTGGTAGGAATGGAGCATTGGTAGGAACGGAAATCGGGTTAGTAATTTTTGAAATTGTTAGTAGTTATCAAAAGGGGTTAGCATTAGTAGGAATGGAAACCGAGACCAATAGATGAGGCACAAGTAGTGTTACAACCTTGTACTCAACCCCATTTCTTTTCATGTTAAAAATAATAAAATTATTGTTAAATCCTAAACCCTAAACCCCTTACATTTAATTGGTTAATTTAATTGGTTAATTGGAAGAATTATAAAATTTGCCATGTAATTAATTTAACAATAGTCATCGAGTTTGTTCACCTCGATTGGGTAGTTGTCTCAACAAAACTGAACAAGCATATGTGTCTAAGAAGCACCAAAACAGTCGGAACGTGTTTTTGTGGCTTCCCTAGATACCACTCTATATCCATTCAGTTGCGCACACGCCTAAAAAGGGCCACTGAGATAAGTTATATCCAAGAAACTGCATTTCAACATTAATAGATGGGAGATAAGAAAAGTTTATCTAAGGTTGCAACCTTAACCTTAAAATGTAGAATCACATACACACCTCAAAAATCTATCGAAAATGTTGTTTTAATTTTGAAAAAACACTCTAATCGATCATCTCGACATCAAGATGTATGAATATAAAAAAAAAAGTTCTGAATCCCAAAAATAGCGCATCTTACAATACATTATCTAGACCATCCATTTTTTAAATTTTCATATATTTATAGATCTACTTAATTTTAACTATTTTTGAAATTTAAAATTTTCTAATTAGGTATGAAAATAGATTTTAAGATAATACTAAGAATTTTTTACAACAAAATTACATGTTATGGTAAAATTTTAAGGTGCACCTTAATTGGATTGTTTAAGATTGCAACCTTATAGAAACCGCACCCTTAATAGATTGACCATAACAAATGTTACAAGTTACAATCGAATGCATAGCCCTGGCTGACCGGCTTCATGTGGGAAAGGATATTTCTCTCTCTCTCTCATACTCTTGGGAACCAGAGTAGAGAAACATAAAAGGTCAAATGTGACACCCAATGGATCAACTCTTGGCTCCATGCTTTCTTAAATGAAAATTATGTCAGCACCAAAAAGTACAAAAGAAATAGAATGTTATTTCCTAACAATGGAACATCTTACAAGATCACATGAGAGAGAGATAGAGAGAGAAAGAATTTACATTAAATAGATAACTCATAGATAGATCGCCAATTTTGAAAAAGAGAGTAATTTACACCATCTAGCACAACCTAAGCAACCTTTCTTTAAACATAAGAACTCTTGGCAGAACTCTTGGCATGGAAATGCTTGGCCGTCAAGCTGTTAGTTGAGCCAATTTGATACCTACCAAGAGCACACCTCAATTTTGGGCACCAGCTGCTAGAGTTTAGCTGCATTCCATGTTTAAATATTAATATTCTAGAATAACAATGAAGAAAATAATTTATTAATGTTTTAGAATAACAATGAAGGGAAACAAACAACTTGGAGCTTCAACATGACTAAATCTAAGAGGTGAACTGTTGAAAGAGGATTGTTGAAAAAAGCTTAGTCGCAATTTCACCTGATATTGGCGGGTCATTATGCATAATTGAAAAAGGCAAAGGATTCAAAACTTTCCCTTTGCCAGTCTAGGAGCCATTGAAAGGTTTATATCACCATAAGGTTCTTCTTGTCGCACTTCAATAAATGCATTGCTCTTCAAAACCTGCGATTTTCGAAAGGTTAGGAATCTGTGCTTTGATCCAAAATCTTGCACACTAACGCAGGCCCAAACTTACCAAGAACACCACTAGCTGAAGTCAGAGCAATTTGATGTAACCTAACAATACCTTTAACCTTCCTATTTTATAAGAATTAAGGTTATATAAGGTCATAAAACCATATAGATACACACGTACAATGAAATTGTTAGCGATAAACATGTACAATGAAATGGAATAGTTTGCAAGGTTACTTGGGAAGAACTCAAAACAAAGCATATGAAGATTACCAAAGTTTCAAAGAACAGTTTTGGCACACTCATTTCTTGTTCTTCCTTAAAGAATTCTGTTCAAGCTTAGCTTTCTTAAAGTTCTTTTTGAACTCTCGGATTGAATGGCTTTCTGTAGATACTGTGCAACTGCCATGTGCCAATACCAAGCAGCTATCAGGTTTACATCAAAAATAGGAAACATCCCAAAATAAAATTTGTTCAAAAGGAAATACTTACCTGGTCCTCACAGACCAGGTATGCACACCATCTTCTCTAGGTCCCTCTACAAGAAAACAAAGCCACAAATCAAGTTAGATTAATAAATCCGAATTTAAAATATAGCCCCCATGTCCTCCCAAACTGATGGCAATACACAGCGAGATTTAATGCTAAACTAAATGGCAATCATCACACGCGATGTGATTTCTCAATATACTTTTGTCCAAGTGAGTATGGAAAAGCATAGTGCATTAGGGTCATAACCATCCAGTGAAATGCATGTAAGGTGGGACTCACCACCTGCGATCATGTACTCATTTTGTGGTAGGACCCACTCCGTCTCCATTGCCATTCATTCCATAGGAGGTTCATGATCACACTGGGAGATGGTGAGCCATAGTCCATTGGACAATGATAAATTACCCCTTCATAATAAGCCATTCATCTGATTTCACTGTCAGAGGCAGTGCATTTATATTTACCTGATTGACCAGCATCTGCCTTCAAAAAGCTTAGGTCCTACAAAAGAGTGGTATAATTTAGGGTCCAGCAGATCTCAAGAACATTATTCCATGAAGCAATAGAACTCACAGTGAGCAGGAAAAAAAAGTTGCCTCACCCTTCACATAGGCATGCTCTTTGTTATCAATTTTGCAGATTTATTTTCAGTTTTCTATTCTAATTCAAGGGCCCAAGTATCAAAGACAAAAGAAAAACACACACACGCACACACACATGCACACATACATGTGCACATGCACACACTCGCCAGCCCACACAAACACACATAGAGCTAGGAACTTTAAGGGCACGCACAACAATGTGTGATGGCATGTATGGAAAAACACTCTAAAGGGTATTAAAAAATGGCAGTTTCTCTCCTGTCTTTTTACAACAATCCATTTATGGAAACTATGCCCAACTTTAGAAATGTTAGCAGTTAAAGTAATAAAGTGGAAAGGAGTCTTTTTGTAAGGTGGCATTAGAATTCTTGTCCCCAAATTTTGCCATCATGTTACCCATTCAAAGAGGAGAAGAATCAGAGTTCACACCACTTTTCTCTAGCAGTTCACGATGCTGGAGAACTTGTGTTGGTTTTTGTACAGGTGGGACACAAATTTGTATATTGGAGTCCTCCCCGATGACTTGATATTGCAACATATTTACTGGTGGTTACTGCCAAATAGCTCTGCAGACCTTTCCAATGAAGGTTAAAAAACAGCCAGCTACCAATTCTTCATGTTATCACTAAGGTCATGAGTTCCTTAGATGGCCCTTTTTGTGACTGTATTTTCTCAATGAATTTCTCAAGCAAATCTCAATTCATGGACACAAGCTCTATAGATCCAATTCAAAGTCTATAAATGAGTCGAGTCCAACACTATATTAAAAAACAAATAAAACCAATCAAACACGGTTGCACCATATCATTTAATAACACCATACTTCCAATCAATGTCACGGGAATAAGTCGAGTCCTCTCAGACTTGGCTGAGTTGGGGCAAGTTCCGCAGCAACCTGCCCCACTCTTATAAATGAGGTAAAAGTTAGAAGAAAAAAACAATTGCGTAAAAAATTAGGACAATTAAGAAAAAAAAATAATGGAAAACAGTGTCATATTAATTAGAATTAAGTTTCTGGGTGATTTCCATACTTTTTAAGATGATTGGGGAACTTTCTTTTTTTTTTCCCCTTTTCAAAATTTTCTAAATATTCAAGTCCTAAATCAAAAATTTCAATAATCTGTCTTTTATAGATTGTTTTTTCATCTTTTTAGTCTTCTAGTGATTTATATTGCCTCTTTTATTTCTTATTTTTAACTATTAAAATTTTTCATTTTTTTATTTTTTTTTTAATTTTTTTTTACTTCTTCTCAACTTCTGGGATTGTACACAACTCGGCCGGACTCGGCTCAGTTACCATCGGCCGAGTACATTGGCCGAGGTGATTTCCAAAATATTGCTTCCAATAATGCAGTGGAGCAGTTATTTAACATTACCGATATAGTTCCAATAATTGCAGTTGTTTGCAATAAGTACTATTGTAATCAGTGTTTAAAAAAACGCCGAGTCGAACCGGACTCGCCCGGTTCGACTCGGGAATCGACAGTAGACGTCTCAAATCGCTAAAAAAACCGGGAATCACCCAGATCTAGAGAGAACCGGGCGATTCTGTACAGTGACTCGCCGATTCACTGTACGAAATCGGGCGAGTTCCATGAAGAACACGGGCTGTACAATGTTCTTCACAAGATTCTTCAAAATTTGTCATTTTTTTATCAATTTTTTTGTTTTATTTGGCATGTGATCTAATATGCAGGCTTTAAACAACTTTATTAAGCTTTTTCATGGATTAAATGGTTGAGAAATTTTGTATTTTTGGATCACGAAAGTTGCATTTTTAGGGTTTCCGTCTTTCCTTGTGTTTCATGCCAAATAGGGCATGAATCTGTCAAAATTTGTAGGCATTTTGATCGTAAAGTTGTTCATCAAAACCTTATGTTACGAATTTGTGATAATCGTTGAGAAAAACAGAGTTATTTGGAGATTGAAGGCTCCGGTTCACAAAACCAGGTAAGAAGTTTGGGTTTTTTTTTTTTCCTCCATATGATTAATTTCACTGCATAATTTGAAGATAATGAGTTCAATTTGTAGGATTTTTAATCTTTATTGTGTCTATTATGATTTAACATATTCAATTTTATGTAATTTGGTCAATTACAACATGAATTTTTAGATGAACACAGAGATGTCTGTGGAAAAAAATTTCTGCTGTTTTTTTTTTTTTTTTTTTCTGCCTTTCGATTTTTTGTTCATAATATATTAGAAATAATGTGTTAGATTTCTAGCGTTTTTAATCGTTATAGTGTTGTTTATAATTAGATGTATTCAATTTGATCTGATTTATTCAAATTGATCTTCATTTTTTAGATTCAATGACTGTTTGTGAAGAAAAGAACTGCGTTTTTTTTTTTTTGCTCAATTTAATGGATTTGATTTGATTTATTGATGATAATGTGTTCAAAATTTAGGGTTTTGATTCCTTATATTGTTGTTTATCAGAAAATGTACTCAATTGGATATAATTTATTCACTTAGAGGTGGATTTTTTAGTTAAAATGACTTATGTAAGATGGCTCTGTGAAGAACATAATTTTTTTTTTTGTAATCCATGATCGAATTATTTGTAATACATGATCGAATTTTTTGTAATCCATGATCGAATTGATTTTTTTTTTTTTTTGTAATCCATGATCGAATTTTTTGTTTTTTTTTGTAACCCATGATAGAATTTTTTGTAATCCATGATCAAATTTTTTGTAATCCATGATCGAAATGTTTGTTTTTTTTTTTTTGTAATCCATGATCGAATTTTTTGTTTTTTGTTTGTTTTGTAACCCATGATAGAGTTTTTTGTAATCCATGATCGAATTTTTTGTAATCCATGATTGAATTGTTTTTTTCTTTTTTTGTAATCCATGATCAAATTTTTTGTTTTTTTTGTTTTTGTAATACATGATCGAATTTTATGTAATCCATGATCGAATTTTTTGTAATCCATGATCGAATTTTTGTAATCCATGATCGAATTTTTTGTAATCCATGATTGAATTTTTTGAAAATTTGTGATTTTTTTTTTTTAATCCATGATCAAATTTTTTTTTTGTAATCCATGATCGAATTTTTGAAAATTTGTGATTTTTTTTTTTAAATCCATGATTGAATTTTTTGAAAATTTGTGATTTTTTTTTTTAATCCATGATCGAATTTTTTGAAAATTTGTGATTTTTTTTTTTTTAATCCATGTTCGAATTTTTTTTTGTAATCAATGATCGAATTTTTTGAAAATTTGTTAGTTTTTCTTTATAATCCATGATCGAATTTTTTGAAAATTTGCTGTTCTTTTTTTATTTTTCGAAAAGATGTGAAAATCGTGATAAGGTTTTGATTATCATGATGTATTAAACGCAATTTTTATTGTTTGTGTTTGCTGTACTTCAACCCAAAATTTTTTTATTTGACACCTGAACATCCCCATAAGATTATGGAAGGGGTCAGATACATTATTGCAATGTTGGAGAGAAGCCATCGAACCAAGTAGCAGCAATACAAGAGGTATTATTTAATGTTTGGGTAAGAACTTCATTGAGTTATTATATTTGTGAGGAATAATGCACTAAAACGTAATATATTTGTTTTAGCTTGCTATGTATAGGGATGCTATAGAATCCTTAGGAACTAGACTTGCCAAGAATTCTCGAACTATGATGGATCCAAGTTATCCCCTCGCTAATATTTTGTTCATTCATATATTTAATCTTATGAATTGTTCTTGCCCTTACAATGCTTTTTGCATTTTAATCCAGCTGAATGGTGGGAGATATATGGTACTGATGCACCTCACCTAAAAAGGATAGCAATCAAGGTGCTCTCCCAGACATGTTCTGCTACTGGCTGTGAGCGCAACTGGAGTACGTTCCAATGGTTGCACACTACTAGGAGGAATCGACTCGCTTCGGATAAGCTTCATAAATTAGTCTACGTTCATTACAACTTAAACCCCCGAAAGCGATAAATAAGAAAGAAGCTTGAAGACTATGGGCCGATAGACTTAGACACAATATTTGTCACAGACACAGCATACCAATGGGTAGTAGAAGAGGAGGAGCCAGTGTTGCACAAAAGAGCGTTCCTGAAGGCTATCGGTGAGGAAGATCTTGAAGAAGGTGATGAGCAGCATGAAAGAGGAAGCAGCCAGCCAACGTATCTACAATTCGTCGGAGATGACGGTGATATTGCTCCTAATGAGGGAGAGTGGGAAGGGGGTCTAAGAGAAAATGAGAGAGACGTTGATTCTGAGGCCACCCTATTCCAGCCATATTATTCACATATCGAGTCCCAACAGCAACAGTGTAGGGATGAGCACGACAGTGTAGGTGAGCATAAATGATGGACAAGCTTTGGGGATTTTGGATTGGGAACACAACAAAACACTAACACTCAAGGATTTTGGTATAGTCAGACGCCTGCTAATATCGATGACTCGTTTTTAGATCGAATCAATGAATTGTCAAAGGAATTCAATCAATGGCACCAGTATAACCAAGAAGAAGAATAACGTCGTCTGTCATTTTATTTTTAGATCGTATGTTACTAATTGTATGCTTTATTGTAGTTCATGTATGTTGATATAATTATTCCATGATAATTCTATGTTTATCCTTTTGTGTGAGGTAAATTAAATGCTGAATAGTAGTTCATGCAGGGAAAGAACATATCAATATTCGCATAATCATGCAAAAACATGAAAATTCTTAATGGAGTACCCTCATTTCTTATTGAATTCCCAAAAAACAATATTTATAATGAATTTTAATAATTTTTTCAGATTTTTTTGAAGCTTTACTCTGACCGATTCACTCGATTCTCGATCCGGATTGCTGATTCACCGATCCGGATCGCCGATTCGCCGATCCGAATCGATTTTTGAAGTGCCCGATCCGGGTTATCGATCTGCTTTTTAAACCATTGTAATAGTTACTATACTTAATTTCATCAATATATTTCTCGATGCATTCCAGAAAATGTCACCAAATTTTCCCCAAAAGATTCCAGGTAGTATTGAAAGTAAATGAAATCCTTAACTTAAAGAACAAATAAAAATAAAAAATGGCTTCTAGCCCCCAAAATAATTAGTAGCAGAAATTGGTAATGAGAGAAATTTAACTTTTCAGCGCGTCATAGTATGAATGAACCATATCTGATCTTAACCTTCATAGAAAAAAAGAAGAAGTGGTATTTTATATGCGAAATACTCTCAGAGCAAAAAAAACACAAGTTCATTAATAAAAGGGAAAATATACTCTAAGAGCCAGAAATGGATAGAGGGAACTTATCTCTAAACCATCCAGAGAGAGAGAGCAGAGAGAAAGAGAGAGAGATAGAGAACTGTAGAGAAAGATACCTCTGCCTTCTTCACTAAACCATGCTCATTGAAAATCTCAGAGAGCTTGGCATTGTCGACATCTCTCGGAATGTTACTAACGTTCAGTCTTTTCAGCGTCTCGGGTGACTCTGTTCAGTGGAAACAGACGCTTCTTCAGCTTGGGCCTAATCTTCACAGCATTTCTAGGGTTTCTGATGCAAATAGATTTGTAACCTCTATTAAAGCTCACAAATGAAACTCTTTCGTTCGAATTACGGGCTTCTAAGCTGAAATTGGAGAACATTGAACCAGAGGCCGTACAAATCGCTCTATTTCCGCTTAAAAAACAGCAAGTGCCCGCCATTTCCCTGATTCAGAGAGAAATTCGCATGAAAAAATAAAACGATGAGTGCTTCCTTCATGTGCGGAGAAAAGTGGAGCGAGAGAGAGGAGAGATACAATGAGAAAGGACAAAAGGATGCAGATATTATCCAGGTCCATTGTGCCTACGAGTAATACATTTGGTCAGTATCATAGTATGTTTATTGTGTTATCACCGTTTCTCTACTAGGATGGACGGCAGATTTGTGAGGTACTTTATATATTTGGTGGAGCCACTCTCCAATCATCAGAGTTAAGCTTATCGGTGATGGTCCTTATGGCCATACTGTGCTCCAATCATCACAGTTTGCATGCCCTGAATTTTTTGATGGCATGCTTCTTACAAAATGAAGAACTTAAAGTTTAGTCATAAGGAATTATCAAATAAATATGGGATCGTCTACAAAGTGATCATTTATCTTTTATACATAAGGTCACAATCATTTTTGTTCCTTTAATTTCAAAATAAATGATTCTAAAATTGTTAGTGAATAGACACAAAGTTAAAAAAATTTTAAAAAATATCTTCTTAACTCATCTCAAGCCATCCAATTTAACATCTAATAAGTGTGAATGATTGTGATATCTATGTATAAAAGATAAATGGTTTTTCTTAAACAATGTATATTGTAACAAATTATTGGAATCGTTCATTTCAACTACTTACATATCTATTAATTGTGCACTATATCAAAATCCTTCAAATTTTACAATCAAGGACCTAAATAGATTTTTAGGTCATCATAAAAAGTTTTAGTATTAGAAATTATATAGTTATAATAGAATTTTGAGGTATGACTTTACTTTTTGCCGTAAGACCTAGTTGTTACACCAATGTTTTAAATTTTAATGATTTTCGATTCGAGTCGCCGTTAGAATGCAGAATCTTTAGGACCAAACCAATTTTGGAATTATATGTGTCTTAGGTTCCACCCTAAAACACCTCTTTTTACTTTTTTTTTTTAATCTTATCTAACGCTTTTTGTGGTCCCATGAATCCCCATCCTATAAACCTTGGGGAAAGGTTTCTATACTTCCCGTACAACATAGAAGATCTATGCTTCCCTTACTATCTAGCTGTCCAATTTTGATCAAGAGAGCCACTCACCATTTGATATTAGATCCGATGTCTCAAAGTATTTTATTTTTAGTTAGTTTTTTATACAAATTGTATGAATATGAAATTTAGTATCTGTCATATTCTCACTGGGGCACACGTATAAAAAATATTAAAAATAACTTATCGATAAAATATAATGATCAAAATACCTCTTGAATTTTTTAGAGGTATTTTGGTTATTTTATTTTATTGAAAATATTTGTTTAATATTTTTTCGATAGTGTAAGTTTAATAGATGATTGAACATCCAAAATTTGGTGCCAAAATAATTTATAGAAAAACATTAAAAATAAAATAGTGTAGGGACATGACATTGTGATTGACGCAATCTTAGCCCTTCATTTAGAATGGACGGTTGGATAAGAGGAAGTATATAAGTTTTATGTTGTAGGGAAGCATAAAACGTTTGCCCTAAATCTTCATGTTAATGACATTTTGTTTTTTTTTTTTTGGTAATCGATCTAAATGATTTGAGAATGATCCAGATTGCCGATCCAAATCGGAATTGGGGGTGGACGACTGCCACTCTGATCCGGTTTTTTAAACATTGTGTCACACTAACCTCGCCTCCTCCAACAAATATGACATCTCGAAAGTGTCTTAACAAATCAAGTACAGAGGCTGTATAGAGAGATCATAAAATCAAGTCATACCTTGAGACTTTGTATATATTTTCTGCATTTGACCACTAGGGTTTGATCTTTAAAAAATCACTGTGTGTTTTGTCTACACTATTTTTACATTCTAGATTTTAGGTTTCCATCTCAACTTTTTCTCTCACTTCTGATTGATCAGCTTCTAATGGAGTCTAATGGTAGTCCAGAGCTGCAGAAGAGCTCCAAAAAGCGAAAGGGAACGAGCTCTCAAAACCCTAAAAGCTCAGTACTGAAACAGAGTGAGCCTATTATTCCTCTATTCTCTGAAAATTATAATCATGTGATTGAATTGGATCATTTGTGCGCTGGTTTTAACTCGATTCTGTACTTTTATTGTTTATTGCAGAATCTCCAGCTGAGTTCTTTGCAGAAAACAAAAACATTGCCGGATTTGACAATGTAAGCTTTATTTTACTCGAAAAGAGATGCCATAAGCTTTCTATGTGCTTTTCTCAGTTGCTTGTTACCTTGATCACGTTGGCCTGATTTTTCTCTCTACCAAGTTAGCAATAATTTTTTTAAGTTTGTGACTTTTGGCTGTTATGTTTTTTTTCCTTCTCAAATTTGGATTACTGATTAGTAGCATTAGATGGAAATTAAAGGGCCGAACTGAACTATTTTATTTGGAGCTACCCAGTAATGCCGTATATTGCTTTTAATTTGGATTGTAATCCTTTATGATGAGTTATGATGATACTTCTCCTCTACCTTATGCAAGCCATGCGTGAATATCAAAGTGCCTCATGGGAGAGTTTTTAAATGAATTAATTTCTCCTATTTTCAAATCAAAGGTTTGGAAACAAGACAAGTGAGGATTTTTTTGGCAATTCTTCTGACTGAGCTATTCTTATTGGTGAACTTGGACTGGAAATTGAATTTTATCTTAATAGTGTAGAGGCTTAGTTCTATTCTGCATTGCAGATTCTGAATATCATTGTGTATATTTTTTTGATAAGTATCCTTTTCATCTCGATAATGCGGTCAATATGTAAAAGCCATGTTTCATGAGAAGTGGAGTTTTCCAAGTTTTTATTTTAAATTGAAACAATATAATTGAGGTTCATCATAATGGGAGATTCATAATTATGAATCAACCAACCCTTCCAACAAATACTATCGGTTCATTCAAGAACTAAATTGTTTATGGCCCACAAGCATGCCCACACATATATGCATATGCGTGTGTGAATGCTTATGTACATCACGCTAGCATATTCTATTTAAAATAGAAGTGTTATCCAAATTAAGGACTTATAACTTTCTTATGGTATGGATTGCAGCCAGGGAAGTCTTTATATACAACAGTTAGAGAACTTGTAGAAAATTCTCTTGACTCAGCAGAGTCCATATCTGAGCTTCCATGGATTGAAATTACAATGTGAGTACACTGAAATTTCTATCTTTATTTGGACATAACATTTGATTTTAGATCCATAATAATTTTGTTGGGATTTTCCTATATTGTCAGAAGAATTTAGTCTTTTTAAATTTTCTCTAATTAATGTGTCATCAAGAAAATTGATTACTATCCTTTCTTGAATTCCCCTTTCCCCTCTCGTAAAATTGTATAGGGTGATTTTATCACAGGAATGGTTTTTACAGCTTATGTTGGGTGCTTTGCTTTGTTTATTATCTGAATATATTTTATGTTTTTTCTTAAAGTTTCCCTTGTCATGTTTGAATCAGTTGAAAAAGTTTATAGCTCATACTTGTACTATTACTTTCTGGATGTACAGTGTTTGGAGCATCAAGGTTAGTCTGTGATAATCTTGGGGGATGAAATGCATTGGCTGTAAATTTAAAGATATAGGTACCTCTGATATTGTTTTGTGGGGGATGAAAGGCATTGCTATAAATTTAAAGATATAGGTACCTCTTCACGGCCATGATCCACAAGAATTTTGCCAACGGGGATCATCTTTTCTATACAAAAACATTGGTGGATGCAATTTAGTTTTATCTTCTATTTGTTGATTTTTTGTTGATTTTCTTCCACAAACAAGAAAGGGTTCTTCATGTATATGACATCCTGGTATATTTTCCCCCTTTTGTGGCCAATTTGAGAGCTAATGCATGAGGGTACCTATAAAAAGAAACACTGATGCACAAGGATTTCATTATATTTCATGCTTAGTTTTTTTTGTCAAATATTACATTGTTTCATTTTATTTTACGCTCTACTCTGTTCATATGGCTAACAACTCTCAAATTATGACCTTGTTTGGCTTGATATTTCAGTGAAGAGATCAGTAAAACCAAGTTTAATGCCATGATTGGGCTTATCGACCGTGAACGTGTCGATGAAGAGCTGTATGATGATTTCGAAACTGTTAAGGCCCGAGAGGTACATTTCTGCCTCTTGTCTATATCTTAATGCTGGATGGGATGAGTTGATCATTTTTCTGTCAATATAACTGCCATAATTGAATTTAGTGCCGACTGCTGACTGAGGCACCTGATTGGACTTTTCTCATTTGGACTTGATAATTTATTTAGTTCTATACACTCTAATGTTTTGCATGCATGACCTATTGAAGGTTTGCTTTGTGCTTGTAATATTTATGCTAGAATATAGGATAAATGATTTATGCTAGAATATGGGATGCATGATTTGGTTATATAGTTTTCCTTTGCACTTATCTGATGGAACCGACTCTGGGGTTGTGGTTGAATACAGACGTCAGATACAAACCTACTCTGAATTTGTAGTTTTACTTTTCCATTTAATTAGAGGCCACTCATAAACATGTTTTAAGAGGTCATTTGTGTTTGTATGAGCATAAAACATTTTTTATCTTGGTTGTGGGATCTCTTGCAATGGCTCACATTAGGAAGCTATTCTATACCTAATTATTAATTATTTGGTTGTTTGACTTGTTTCGTCTAGATTCGTGAGAAACAAGGTTGTGTTTCCAATTTCGTCTCAGATATACTCATGACTTGCAATGGTGCAGTGAAAGCAATTTTATGCTAACTTGTGCTGTCTAGGAGGGCTTATAATGTATCTGTTTTATGGCGTTCATGTATAGAATTCAATTAATTTTCCTTATAGCAGTATGCAGTTGCCTTCTTAAAATGACATGACATGCATTTATGAAAAAACAGTGATAGCTTCGTGCTCCCTTTTTATGTTTTTTCTAGAAACGTCTTGCGAAGGAAGCTCGAGATCAGGAGATTCAAGCAAAGAATATTGCTCATGGAAAGAAGATAAAAGAAACTTCAAAGAGCACCAAAAGTCGGGGCGATGCTTCATTTTTCAGGGTGACTTGTAAAGTATGTAATACATATCTTTTTTGCTTTTGAAGCCATGGTGAGGAAAGATTCTTTTGTACTATTTTCTTGAATTTACAATCTACAGATGTGCATGCATAGTTTTATCTGTAAGGTATACGACAATCAAGTATTGGACTGTTTGTTTTGGCTACTTGTTTAGCTAAATTTTAATTTAGATGATCATGCATGGAAAGCAATGCAGTTTCTCAAAATTGTGAAATAAATATGTATGATCTTGAGTGGTCAATTTCCAGTTTTGCTGATCTCCTTCAATATATATCCTTGCCCATGAAAATTGGGGCCATCAACAATTCATTGGTCTGCAATTTTGCTGTTCTTGCCTTTTACGTGCATGCAAAATCATGCATACATGCTTAAGTGCATGTGTGTGTGTGTGTGTATATATATATATATATATATACACATATATATATATATATATATATATATGTATATAACCTAAAAAACTCCTATAGGCAAAATACAACAATGTTTTGCCACTGCCACGGACTTGTTATGTCTGTGGCGGTTTATCGAACAAACCCGCAACAGACAACGCACCCTCCGTTGCGGCTTCACATGAATTTTTGATCGCCATGGACCTTGTACCGTCACGGACATACTAGGTTCATGGCGGTCAAAAAACGCACGCCTCTCGATTTTTTCGGACGGTGATGAGCCTATGGGCAAAAATACTGTTCATTTTTTCCCATAGGCGTTGCGTAGATGCTTCCATATATATATATATACAGGGTTATGTTAGGGTGCTCACACCATAGAGTAATTTATCATTGTACTCAACAAATTTTGGACACCGTTATACCCTTGTTTAGTATATAGAGATTTTTTTTAATAGGGGTGTTTTTGGTCATTAGGAGGGGTGTGACGTCATCTACATGGGGTGTGACATCACCCGCATTGAGCATTAAATGCCACTAGTGTGCTCCCTGTGAGTGATGTCACACCTCATGTAGATGATGTCACACCCCTCTTAATGACCAAAAATATTATGAAAAAATGCTCCATGTTCAAAACAAGGGTATATAAGTGTCCAAAATTTATTTAGTACAATGATAAATTACTTTATAGTGTGAGCACCCTAACATAACCCATATATATATATATATATATATATATATATAGGAAAACTCCTATAGGCAAAAATAAACAGTGATCTTGCCTACCCTCACCACCATCCAAACATCATCGCACGGTCATAGTTGTCCGATAGTGTTTCAATTTTTATTTTGCTTCTACAAATCCAAATTACTTGAAATTTGGAGTGTGTGTACATCTTAGTAAGGCGCACCTAATAAAAATATGAAAAACAATAATTCGTAAAGTATAAATTCACCAAAATAACCCTGTAAATTTTCGGGGTATTTTGGTCAATTTATATTTTACGAATTATTTTTTTCATATTTTTATTAGGTGCGGCCCACTAAGATGTATACACACTCCATATTTCAGATCATTCCGATTAGTTAAAAAAAAAATGAAAAATGAAACACTACTCGACAATTGTGACCGTGCGATGAAGTTTGGATGGTTATGAGGGTAGGCGAAATCACTGTTTATTTTCACCTATAGGCGTTTTGTAGTATCTTCCATATATATATATATATATATATATATATACATACATATGTACAAGCATGTATATTGAGGGACACATGGACATGTGTTAAAGTTTGTTTCTCCTAATAGATGAAGTTTAAATATATGTGCCAATTTAGGTCTAGTAGGTTTTATGTATGAAAATGTTATCAGTTTATGTAGTATTTTATGCATTTATACATAAAAAGTCAGATGTCTCTACTAGTTGACATACATCCCTTTGTATGCATCTATCCACTTGCACACAACTATGGACATTTGCATTTAAGCTTTATAAATTCATTGGTAATGTGTTCTCCCTGTGAGTGATGTCACACGCCATGTAGATGATGTCACACCCCTTCTAATGACAAAAAATAACCTTATGAAAAAATACTCCATGTTCAAAACAAGGGTATATAAGTGTCCAAAATTTATTTAGTATAATGATAAATTACTCTATGGTGTGAGCACCCTAACATAACCCATATATATATATATATATATATATATATATATATATATATATATATAAAGGAGAAAGATTATGGTTTTTTGGCTTAAACTACCAGAAAAGATTTCTGATACCAAAAAATACAATCTCAGTATTTCTGATACAAAAAAATATGGTTTTTTGATAATCTTTCTGGCTTGAGATTGTATTTTTTTGGCTATAGTATCTTTTTGGCCTGAGATTGTATTTTTTTGGCTACAGTATCTTTCTGGCCTGAGATTGTATTTTTCCTGAGGTATATGGCAGCTATCTCAGTTGGATTTTTTAACTGATGATCATTTTCTATAATCATAGGAGGAATATATGCTGTCTCTAAATATATGGTTTTAGCACTAGGAGTTTGAGTGCTTATTGGTGTTTGAAGGGGAGATAAATCAATTTCTTGTATTTGCCTTCTTATTAGAGCATTTGGTGTTAATGGTGATGCCAGGGATGATCGTGGACTAGGGATTATTTCCATCATCCTCTTTTGTTGGCTCCTTCTGCCCTCCCTACAAAAACTCTCGTGTCAAAAAGTCGGGCAAATAATTGGTGCTACCATTAATATGTTAAATAGTAAATTCAAAGGCATAGAGAATACCTTGCCCTCTTGCAAAAGTTTGCTTTGAAACAAGATTTTTTACATCTTTCTGAAGGATGTCCTTGGCTGCTTTACAGTCGGTTCTTATGAGGAATGCTTGATTAAGCAGGTCACTTTGAATTTTGTGACAGCATGGACAATAGCAAGTATCTCTTTTTTCACTGTTGAATAGTTTTGTTGAGCTGGGTTCCAGGTTTTAGAGGTAAACCGGATCAGTTGCTCTTGATTATTCATTTTTTGCTTTAAAACAGCACCAAGTCCTTGTTCTAAGGCGTCTGTCTCTACTATTTTAAACGTTGTTGGACTTGATAGGGCTAAGCATAGTAATTCTTTAGCTTTTGTTTTAATTTTTTTGACTGCCTTGGTATGTTCTTGGGTTCATTCTGGAGGATTCTTTTTCAATCTCTGGAATAAAGGTTTTGCATCTACGGCCAAATCTTTATAAAAGTCCGAAATATAATTTAAACAACCAAGGAATCTCTGTAATTCAGTTTTTCCCGTAATCAGATCTGGAAATTTAGATGCGAATTCTATTGCTCTATCAATGGGAATGATTCTTCCTTGGAAAATATTGTGTCCTAAAAACCTTATTTTGTTTGGCATAGATTTATTTTTCTTGCAGAAACTACTAAGCCAACATTTTTTATTGCTTTTACAAATGTACTTAAATGTTTCCAATGTTGATTAATTGATTATGAGAAAACAAGTACATCATCAATATAAACAATCATGAATTTGGTATAAGGATTAAAAATTTCATTTATGATATTTTGAAATTCGGATGGTACATTTTTTAATCCGAAAGGCATAACGTTCCATTCAAATTATCTAAATGGAACATTAAAAGCAGTTTTATATTTATCTTTTCGGCAATCTGGATTTGCCAGTAGCCTGATTTAAGATCAAATTTTGAAAATATACAAGCGTTTGCTAGTCTATCTAAGAGATCTCTTTTGTTTGGGATTGGATATCTGATCCATCTTAAAACTTTGTTGAGTGGTTTATAATTTATAACCAATCTTGGAGCCCTCTTTCTATCTCGGTGGTCTTTTCCACATAAAAGGCTGCATAGCTCCAGGGTGATGAATTTTTTCTGATAAGCTTTTTGTCCAATAATTCTTTTATTTTTTTTTTACAGATTTCGAGTAACCTATTGTTCATTTGAATAGGTCTTGCCTTAGTCGGAATTTGTCCCTCTCGAAAATCTGGTTCATAGGGAAGTTCAACTATATCTTGCTTTATGTCCCAAAAAGCATTGGGGATATCAGCACATATATTTCTTTCCATATCTATTTTCAGAGATTTAACTTTATTTTGAATATCAGGAAGAGAATTTTTCTTCCACATTTTTGTATTTTATTTCTTCTTTCAGATAATAAAGAAATTTTTCGTTAGAAGAAATCTTATTTTTAATGTTATTGATTCCATGAATTTTAGGCTTACAATAAAGGTGAATTTAACCTTATGTCCTTCAATACTAGCTTCTATCCCTGTGTCATCAATTTTAATTGGATAGAGCATGTTTAAGAAGGGAGTCCCTAGAATAACAGCTTGACTTAAACATTTGACCATTATGAAGGGGAACATGAAACAAACATCATTATTGCATACTGCAGCATCTGATAATTTATAATTAATTAGCATTTTGCTACCATCGGCAGTATTAAGAATTTGGGTAGTCTTGCTTAAGTATTTAGTTGGTACTAATCCTTCATTAATGCAATTTAGATCAGCTCCTGAATCTATCAAGGCAGTAGTTTGGAAACTGTGTTCCTTTTGAACCACAATTTTGATTTTAGTAAACCATTTTTCAGTTATTATTTTGTCTATTAAGTTTGCATATTTACAATCCTGGTCCTTTTCTATCACATTCATACCAGCTTTGGAGGTTTCAGGTTTAGGAAGGGTATCTTCAACCTCGGGTGGTAGAGGAATATTATATTCAGTTATTAGATTATCAAATTCTCTTTCTATGTATTCTTCTTCAATTCCTTCGTTAATAGGGTTTTGGGTTAATTCCAATATTTGAACCCTTGCTTTCAGAGCTATCAACTCATTTCTAACCTCGTTGATTTCATATTTTAGCTCAGATATTGAAGGTTCTTCTTCTATCTGTGTTTTATTTTGTACCTTTTTAAGGATGTTCTGGAAACTATAATCTTCTTTTGATGGGACAAGAGAAGACTTGGTTTTTCCCAATGGGGTTTTAGACATATTGATGTATTGAACTAAGGCTTCTCTTTTAGCCTCTGAATCAGATATTTTATCGATAAGGTCTATAATCAGATCTTCTTCTTTTGTAAGGGTATTGATGTTTAATCTATGCATATCCATTATATTGGCAATTTTCTTCTTTTGGGTTATTTTCATCACCAGAGTCTGAATCAGAATTGCTGATAATGATATCCTCATCATTTATTTCTCCAATTAATATTTCATCTTCTGAATCAGAAGAATCAGAGGTTTCATCTTTTAAGAATTTTTTGGAAAATTTTTCTTTTGTTTTTAAAGAATGTTTAAATTTTTTCGTTCTAAATTTTTCATGTTTTTCTTTATGAAAGGCTTTGAAGGGGGTAGGGTATTATATCCAAACTGTTCGCATAAATCTCCTAACTCCTTTCTCCACGTTATTCTCTGTTTCTCTAACTGTCTCCGAAGTTTTAAATCTGTACATAAAGTCAAACCTTCAGCACAGATTTTGGCTGATAATTCTCCTAGTGTATACAGATTTCGGCTGAACTATTAAATAAGATTCTGAAAATCTTATTTAATAAAAGGATTTCGGCTGAATCTATTAAATGATTTCGGCTGAACTATTAAATGATTTCGGTTGAACTATTAAATGATTTAAATGATTTCGGAATAAAATGAATTCGGAAATAAATTTCGGCTGAACTATTAAATGATTTCGGTTGGTACGAATGTAAACAACATGGTACATTTAATAGTTCATTTAATTGTTGGTGACCAATCTCAGCTGATCAGGGATTTATTCAGGAACTTCCTTCCAAAAACAGTCACACATACCAATCTCAGCTGAATCATTTAATACATTCGAAATCATTTAATAGTACAGCCGAAATCATTTAATAGTTCAAAATTCGTACCATGCTCTATATATATATATATATATATATGTTGGAAAACTCTTCCCAATGCCTATAGGCAAAAATGAACAGTGATTTTGCCTACCCTCACCACCATCCTTGTCCGGTAGTGTTTCAATTTTTATTTTGTTTCTACAAATTCAAATTAGTTGAAATTTGGAGTGTGTGTATACTTAGTGCGGCTCACCTAATAAAAATATGAAAAACAATAATTTGTAAAATATAAATTTACAGGGGTATTTTGATCAATTTATATTTTGCGAATTATTTTTTTTATATTTTTATTAGGTACGCCCATCTAAGATGTACACACGCTCCAAATTTCAGATCATTCCAATTGGTAAAAAAAGAAAAAGAAAAATAAAACACTACTGGACAATTGTGACCGTGAGATGAAGTTTGGATGGTTATGAGGGTAGGCGAAATCACTGTTCATTTTCGTCTATAGGCGTTTTGTAGTATCTTCCATATATATATATATACATACATATTTACAAGCATGTATATTGAGGGACACGTGGACATGTGTTAAAGTTTGTTTCTCCTAATAGATGAAGTTTAAATATATGTGCCAATTTAGGTCTAGTAGGTATTATGTATGAAAATGTTATCAGTTTATGTAGTATTTTATGCATTTATACATAAAAAGTCAGATGCCTCTACTAGTTGACATACATCCCTTTGTATGTATCTATCCACTTGCACACAAATATGGACATTTGCATTTAAGCTTTATAAATTCATTGGTAATGATGTCAAAACTCAAAATGAATGGTAACAGGCCTTCTGTGCTCTTCTACCCAACATGGAATCAAGATCCATGCAACGCCTCCCAAGCTACTGCTCTCCCTAAACAACTAGGCCCATCACTCACTTTACTGTCTACTCTTTCACAACTTTCATTTATTTGAACTTAGGTATTATCCTAATTGTCTATCACTATCTAAGTGTTAGGCTAATAGTAGATGCTTACATTTCGAAAGGATTTGTCTTCTGTTTTTATTCTATCATTTTGTTTTGGGTTTGCTTGGTGCCTGTTATTCTATCTTTTTAATTTCCTCTTTGTTCTTTGGATAAAAATGTCAAGTCATACTTGCTCTTTTAAGTTGGGTTAATTAATAATGCAAGTTTAATCCTGTAGAAAAGAAACAAAACATGTATCTGTTGAACATAAAGGAAATATGTATCAGTGTGAAAGAAAGAATTATATCTCTGTTGAAAAGAAAGAAAAACTAATAATGCAAGTATAATCCCTATTGAAAAGATGGGAATATGTATTTGTTCAACAATTAAATATTTGGATTATATAGAATCTCGTGATTGTATGAATTATTCACATTGGTGAACTATTGTGCAGGACAATGGGAAAGGCATGCCGCATGAGGACATACCAAATATGTTTGGAAGAGGTTCGTTGTCATCATAATGTTTCCTTCAGACAATGATATACCTTCATTATGGAAAAAGAATTGCATCCCATGGTTGTTGGACTTGTTAGTCGCCACTTGCTTCAACTCGTAATAGGAATTCCTTCTGCTGGTTGACTAAAATATGGATTCTAATTGTTGTTCACCTGTACAGTACTCTCTGGGACAAAATATGGTCTAAAACAAACACGTGGAAAGTTTGGGCTTGGGGCAAAAATGGTAGGCCTGAAATTTACTTTTTATGACTTTTTCTTTTGTATTTCTAATCTTTGGTAAAAGTTTACATATTTTCCATGAAAAGATATTGTTATAAGACGCACCAGCTCTCGTGCAATCATTGTGCATCTGCTTTGGTTAATTCTATACTTGAATTATACTATTGACTTCCTAAGGAGTATATATTATTACGAGTTGGTTTTTTTTAATTGTTGCATTATTATCAAGAATATTCATGGTTACACTTGTGGGGGTATCTTCTCCCAAGGATGTAAAGAGATGGGGGCATGATGAATTAAGTCTCAGATTTACTTCACAGAAAATTGAAATTTGTATTCCAAAAGTAAAAAAATGCTGAATATCTCCAAAGAAAAACCTGGCGCCAAACTTTCCATTGTCAACCTTCGAAATGCTTAAATTATACCTTTATGGTTATTTGTAGGTGAGGGGGGTTAGGATTGGCTTTGGTACCATATGTGAATACAATGTTCTGGGTGGAAAAAAGTGATTCTTTGCATATTCCTTCGTCTCATTTGTGGTTTCTTTGTGACAATGTATCATTGAATATCTTATATTTAGGTGAGTTTTTGCAGAACTCCAGAAAAGGTCATGTCAATCTGTGACAGGTCAAATACTGTATTAGACATCTCCCTGGCTGCAGATTTGTGAGAATGATATAAAAACAAGTTTAATGTAGAGGCAATATCTATGCTAAGGTGATGTCATTTAGTTCTCATCTTTGACATTTGACTAATATGGTCTTATGCAGGCATTGATTTGGTCCAAGATGAGTACAGGGCTTCCTATTGAAATTTTGTCATCAATGAGAGGCCAGAATTATGTGTCATTCTGCAGGCTGGATATTGATATTCATAGGTGTGCCTTTGACAACACATTCAATTTTTTCCCAATTTTCTGATAAAAAACCTACTAGAAGAAACAGTAGCGTTGTCAACTCATTATTAATTTGCAAATGGGTTCTCTCTTTGAAGTCTCCTAATTCATAGAAAGCTGATCTACAGATTGTAACTTACTAACTTCTCTTAACCATTCAGGAATATTCCTCATGTTCATATACATGAGAAGCGGGAGAACAAGGAAGAATGGCATGGAGCAGAAATTCAGGTCATCATAGAAGGGAACTGGACCACATATAGAGTAAGTGGTAGTTGGACTGAAACTTAAATTTTTTCAATACTATTCAGTTCATTATAGAAGCAAACCTGACTACTTAATAAGTTATCATTTGGACTAATACTTCAATTTTCTATGACTTCTTTGGGTCTTTCCCTGACTTGTGGCATTGTGCTTTCACTTCTTTACCATGATTGAGAATTTCTAAGAAGCCTATTGTGTTGATCTATGCAATTATTGGTAACTCTTGACTATTGGTGGGGAATAAAAATGACTTCATTTTGGAATGAAATAGACCATCAAGATCCGTTATGAAGAAAAATGACAATCAAGTTTTTATATGCAAAACTCATTAGTTTGCTATTTTTGTGATTAAAAATGTTTACTTTTGAAACTTGTACGAGTACCATGTAGATCTTCATATAATCTTTTTTATTCTTTTTCCTTCGTATGTTTCAGTCAAAGATTCTACATTATATGCGTCAGATGGCTGTAATCACTCCCTATGCACAGTTTCTTTTTAAACTCATTTCAGACATGGCAGAGTGAGTTTTCTTACTTTTTTTAGATTTGCGATGGTTTTCATTCTATTCTGATTTCATAATGATTTGTCATTCTTAACCATACATGGGATCCATCCAATCCAAGGGCATTTGCTTATGGTTATAATTATACTGCAGTAAAAATGTCACTATACATTTTGCTCGAAGAACAGATGTAATGCCTCCGGTTCCTGTAGAAACAAAGCACCACCCATCTGCTGTGGATTTACTACTTATCAAACGCCTTATTGCAGAGACTTCCAAGCAAAATCTGTTGCAATTCCTCCAGCACGAATTTGTGAACATTCGTAAATCTTATGCAGAGCGTCTAATTGGTAATGATTATTACCTGGTGTTTCATTTTCATTTTACAATTTCTTGATTGTTAAATAAAGTTTCCACTGAAATGCCGTTACATAGTGCTCTTATTTCTTATGGACCAATATCTCTCTAAAATGAATATTATTAAAAAGAGTCACCCTCTTCAGAATTTCAGGCTGCTTAGAATGCTCACTTGAGAATTACTCATCATTTTGAAGCTTTCAGATTCTCTTGCTACTTTACAGGAGAAATGGGTTCAGATTTCAGCCCTAAAATGGCTGTGAAATCCCTCTCATCTCAGCAAGTAGTTCGTATTCATCAATTGTTCCGTCAGGCTAAATTTGCTGATCCCAGTGGTGATGTGAGGACTACTTGTTATGACTATTGTAACTATTTTGAATTTAATGGACTGGCATAGTACTAATAACAATCACAGTGTCTTAGTCCTGCAGGAGAGTACAATCTTCGTCTGGGGATCATCAAGGAGTTGCACCCTGACATGGTTGCAACCTATGCTGGAAGGTCGTGGTCTTTATGTTTGATCTTGATTTCCTCTAGCCTCTGAGAATCCAATTTAACATTTTAGGTATTGGAAACAGTTTGTGATAAGTTTGAAGATACTGTATTATTGTTTTCTAACTTTTGATGGTTCTTACCATTCTCTACATTTTTATAACTTGGCCCCTTTTTACAATAAGAAAACGTGGTTTATTTTGTATGGTATTTGTTTTACTAGACTGCATTATTGGCGTTTGTTGCCATGTGGTTGATTTTCATGTCCCTTCCCATGCAGCCCTCAAGTGTTTGAAGGTCATCCATTTCTTATTGAAGCAGGAGTAAGCCTGGGTGGGAAAGATGTTAAGCAAGTAGGTTCTTTGTTGCACAATATGAGTTCTTTGTTGCATAATATGATTCATTTTACTGCCCATGATTTGCATCTAAAGCACTGGTACCTTGCCTTTTGGTATTTTTATTTTTGGAAATGGTTAGCTGGGTTTGTTAGATGAAAATGTATATTATTTTTAGAGATGTCTGATGCACTCTTCTAGGTTGGCCTTCATGTTTGCAATGTTTGTTGGGTGGTTATCACATTTTCCTCACAAGTGAAAATATATATTTTTCAGTTGTCCTCACACATACATGCACACATGTATCACATTTATTCCAGCATTTCAGTCTTAGATATAGGAAATTACTTTAACTCTGCCATGGCCGATCCCAATCCTGTCATGCCGGTCCCAAGCTGGGGTAAAGGAGGAGGGTTGTATTAGGTATAGCAGCCAACGTAAAATTTTACCACATTTTTTCATGAATCCTGAACCTATGAACGGCATAACAAAATTCATATAGCCAACCCCAAATAGTTGGGATAAGGTTCGGATGATGATGATGCTGATATAGGAAATTACTTTAATATTTTCATCTATAGAGGTAAAAATATCTCTGAGAAACTTGTTATCTTGCTTTCCAAATTCACCAGACAATTTCTTTAGTCTTCTAAACAACCCTTCCTTCAGCAAGGAATGCCCACAAATCCATCCCCTGGTGAAACCAACAAGGGATTCAAGCAAAATCCAAGATATGCCAAACCAGTCAAGAGGATTCTCTGAGTATTCTAAGCGGAATATCCTGTGGATGATTAGATGATCAATTATTTCCTTATCCTTCAGATGCAACAAACATGGTGGGGAGAACAAGGCTGCGATATAAATATGGTTGATATTTCCAGGATTAAGTCCATAGTAGAACACAGGGTAGATTTGGAGCCCTTGAAACCAAAAAAGCCTAGGGAAATTTTATGATCGCTACACCACCAATAGGTGCTTGATTAAAGGACTTGATTGTCCCTTAACCTTGTGCCAAGTCTTCCTATGAGCCTCCACATTTAGGTGGAAAGTGAAAACTACGTTAGTAGATGGCACAACTCCTCTACATTGCCATCATTCAAATCCTTTCTAAACTTGAGCAATACCCTACTCCTCTGTCTCTCAAAGCAGTCCCTAACTTTATCCCCTGCCTCAACTTGTGGCACCACAATGTTTTCATACTAGAAATTTCTGCTAATACTGTATGAACAAGTTGGATGGGAACTGACGAATGATGCCTGTGGATTGAACATTTGCCATTTGCCAACCACACCAAAGCTGATAGGGTATTGATAATCTGATCTCTGTCTCTCTCTCTCTCTGCGTGCGTGCATGTGTGTGAGCACACAACATAAATACACGAGTCTTCCTCCCTCTCTTACACACACACGTACATACATGTATACATATCTGAGTTTATTTATATGTATAATATGTCAACATTTTATAGGTCAATATCCTTTTCTAAAAACTTTAAAACTTGGGTAAACTGGTGGACCACCTCATGTAGTTGTACTTGCACCCTTACTAAGGTGGACCACCTCATGTAGTTGTGAAATACAAATACTGACATATTTAAGTCTTATATGTAAATATATTAACATTTTTATAAGTCATAATCATCTTCCAAGACTATAAAACTTGGCAGTCAACATTTCTCAAAAAAAAAAAAAGACTATAAAACTTGGCTAAAACCGGTTTCTGGAGGTCTGTCCTTCGAAGCCGAGATTTCTTTCTACAATATGTGCATTTCCGTCCACGAGAAGGGACAAGGGTGAAAGTTTGGACAGGCATTTGGTGTGGCCATATGCCTCTCAGGGAACAGTATCCCAACCTCTTTCTTATTGCCCATGATGCTCTTGCCTTCGGTGGCCGACAATTTCAGTGTCTCTGAAAATATTCAATCGTGGTCACCTAATATTAGGAGATCTTTTTTCGACCATGAGCTTGAAGACTTTAGCTCTTTGGCCAGCAGAATTCAATCTGTATTCCTCTCGCCATCTGGAGCCAATAGGATTATCTGGGCCCCTAGTCCCTCAGGTTTGTTCTCGGTCTCCTCCTCCTATCACACTTTCACCACCCCCTCCAACTCCTTTGGCCATAGCTGTTATATAGCCTCAAAAGCTTGGAACCCTTTATACCTCCTAGGATCCAGGTGCTTTGTTGGAATCCACAGCACGATAGATTATTAACAGTTGATCAACTTCAAAGGAGGGGGATGCAAACCCCCAATAAATGTGTACTTTGTATGGAGGATGTCAAACAGTCATCCTCTTCTACACTCCGACTTCTCTAGAGCAGTATGGAGAGGCATCCTGAAACTGTTTGATTGGGCATGGGTCATCCTGAGATCAGTGCCCTACCTTTTTCAAGCTAACCTCCTCGCTCCTTGGCCTAAGGCGGGAAGGCTCCTGTGGAAAGCTTCGATCTCAGCCACTATCTGGGTACTGTGGATTGAAAGAAACCAAAAAATTTTTAGGGGAGTAAGATCCATGGCTGCGCAGTTGGCAGAGAAAGTCGGGAGTTTAGTGGCTTTCTGGGCCATCAATCACACACTCATCGTTCACTGATTTTCACAGTAATTGGTCGAATTTGCTGTGCCTTGGCTACCCAAGAATCTCAAGGCCCTCTATGTGGAGACCACCGGATAGGGGAGCCTTCAAGCTCAATTTTGATGGTTGCTCCCTTGGCAATCCAGGACCCTCAGGCTTCGGGGGTCTCTTCCGTGCTAGTGATGGGTGCACCTTGTTGTCCTTTTCCCGTCCTATTGGAGTTACAGACTCTACTCTTGCTGAGGCTCTTGCCCTATTGGAGCATCTTCGCACTTGTGAAATCTCTTGGAGTCACGACCTAATAGTGGAGGGAGATGTCAAGAATATTATCTCTTGGGCTTCTAATCGCTCATCTTGACCATGGCGTCTTGATGATATCTTTGAGGAAATTTTGCATTTAACCTGTGCCTTCATGATTACGTAGCGCCACATGTATAGAGAAGCCAACTCAGATACTGATCGGTTGGCTAAGGATGGGACCAGCTCCTGCTCCCCTTTGGGGACTAAGGGCCACCAATCCTTCTATGCCCCACTGAGTGCTTTTTTCCCTTTACACCTTTTGTTTATTTCGTCCCTAATTGGGATTGTATAGAGTGACCCTGCGAGGTCACCATACCTCTTGTAATTTTGGTTCTTACCTATGACATACTATACGATGAAGTTTACAAAAAAAAAAGTTCGCTAAAACTGGTGGACCACCCAAGGTTATCAAATGTGGGATTCGGCCTTGATGCGGTTGGGGTTCCGATGCTGGATATGCGATGTGGTCAAGAAATTAAAAAAATTAGAAAATTCATAAAAAATATAAGAATGCATGGAAAATACTAATTTTTTTTATTATTGCAATAGTAGAAATTCAAATATTAATTTACTATTTTTCTCTAATATGAGTCACATGATAGCCTAATAGTCTAATAAAGAGTAACAGAGTTTGTTGTGTTACATGTAACATCAAGTAATCCATTTCATCCTAAAGTAATGACAATAACAATTTAACATAACATCCAAAGACCAAAACACTTCACAATCACAAGTTCAAGACCACAACTGCACAACCACAACCTGAACATCATTTTCAAACTCCAAAGACCAAAAGTTCATAACATATAAAATGTAAAAAATAATAAATATATTGAAGTTCAATAAGTCAATTTGACAACTCTCAAGTTCTAATCAGATGAGTTTCAACTTCCAATTAACTCTCAACTCTCAAGTCCTAGCTCCAAAATTGCAAGAAATTTTGATTTCTAGGGTTTAATATCCTATGCCTTGGAATCCGGTTTAATATCCTATGCCTTGGAATCCTTCGTTTACTTGCCTTCAAAATGAGTCCCAAAACAATATCAAACAATCGACCAAACATTCAAGAGCAAGCCCCCATTATTTTTCAAAATATTTGGAAGCATAAAAATCTTTTGTTTCTTTCTTTCTTTCTTTTTTTAATTTTGATCCCCTTAAAACCATGGACATTTGGTTGTAAGGGCTTTTGAGGGGGTTATTTCCCTTTCCGGGGAGGAAATAACAATTTTTCCCCCACTTGTTGGGCAAAATTTTCGCCCACAAGCAGGGCCACATAGGCAGGCGATAGCCTTGATGCGATGTGGCTGCATTGCAAATTCCTGCATATGCTGGTGGTGGTGATGCGCCCAGGGCTGCGTTAGGCGGCCACATTTGATAACAATTAGACCGCCTAGTATAAGGTTGGGCTGAACCCTGAATGATTTAAGGCTCTATAGGATCAAATAACGAAGTAAAATATCTCCCTGTTATGAAACTTCTTGAGGTTCTATTTATCGGTATCTTTTTCTGTTTTTGTACATTGTCAAGCCAACCAATTCATTTTTGGGTTTCTATGCATATTCAAGGTTTGAAAAAAATTTCTGCATTTGTCAGGCCAGCTGATTTAGTTTGTATTTTTTTTGCAAATTCAGGGTTTGAACATATTTCGTTTTGCTAATCGTATTCCACTTCTTTTCGAGCAAGGAGCTGATGTTGTGACCAGGACTGCCGCAAAGATCAAGTGAGAAATGAGGAAAATATTAATGAAACTCTCATTTCATGAACTAATATGCAGTCACAATTCTTAATTCACTAAACCACTTTTCTTGGACAGCTGGAGTTGCTACAAGATAAACCAAAGCCAAGATAAGATCGGTGTTTTTGTTAGCATTGTTAGTACAAAAATACCCTTCAAAGGAACTGGAAAGGAATACATTGGTGCTGATATAAATGAAATTGTTTCCGCTGTAAAGGTGAAACTGCTGTGCTATAAATGGTTGCCTCTTTACATATTCCCAAAAAATTGATTGGTCATGGAATTGATTTTTCGCGACTATTGATTTTGTTGTAATCCAGACTTCCATTCAACAATGTTGTATCCAGTTGAAGACAAAGATAGTGAAAAAACTTCAAGCTCGTGAACGACTGGAAAGAAAGCGAAATTTGACCAGGTAAGTCCTCTCTCAGTATACTGCCCCATTGCAATCTCTGCTGAGAATGAGTAATCGCAATGGAGATTCCTACTGATTACTTTACGAGCTTGATGAAAGATTTTTAAATTAAGGGAAAACACAAAAGCGCACTGAAGTTTTATGGAATATCCCCATATTTTCAATCATGGCCATACAAACTTCCAGCATTTGAAACAGTTTTATGATCCTAATATTCCCTTTATTGCAATCGTGCTTCAGCCCCTCGTAGCATCTCTTTTCTCTACTTTAGCGTCATTTGACCCTTGTAGACATTTTGTGTATGTTATCATGTTTTACATTTCCTTTTCCTTCATAGGACTTTTTTGTGATCACCATGTCAATTGATCTTGTTCTTTTTGGCCCATTGATTATTTTTTATGACATTTTTGGCCTCTTTTAGATACATTCCCGATGCTTCTAGGGCAATATATGGTGTTATGAAAGAAATAGCTAAGAGTCGGGACTCAAAGCAGAGGCAATACAATGAAAAGGAGGAAGAGATCCTTAACAAGGTGTCTTGTCGGGAGATCACAGAGCCAATAATTAAGGAAAAGCTCACTCATTATGTGGAACAGGTAAACCTTTTGTCTATATATTATTTTTAATTTTTTTGTCTTGTTTTGAGTGATACATGGAATGCGTAATATTTGAAAACCAAGTTGCTTCTTTGAATAACTAATAGTAATAAAAATGTTATATATTGAAAAAAGTTTTCTTATTTGATTCAAGCAAAAATATAGCATGCGAATAGATGTCACCATTTTTTGTTCTTGCAATACTGTTAAGAAAGAGAATGTCCAAAATATCATGAGAAGCTGCCCTTTCCCTTGTTTTTTCCTTTTACCGCTTTTACAAACAAGATTATATCGACTTAAATGTAAAGAAAAAAAAAAAAAAAATATATATATATATATATATATATATATATATATATATATTATCATTAAATATAATAATCAATTGGATTTTCCTCTAGGGAAAACCATAATCTTTAAATTCCTCAGAGTAAACTACCTTGCTTCCTGAGCAAGAATTTTTATCATTTAAAACTAAGCTGCCTACAAGTACAAGGGGCTGGTTCTGTTTAGATTTATGACAGCATAACTTCGTGGACATTTTTAGAAAGAAAAATTGAAAATGGGTGGTGCTTCTCATATTTTAAAAAATAAATGAACTTGAATTTGAACATCTTTTCATAATACCCATATGGTTTAATCCAGGTTGATTATGAGATGGCACTAGAATATGCAGCACAGAGCGGTGTAAGCGAGGAGCCCCGAGAAGACATTTATATCTCAGCATTGGAAGGAGCCCCCAAGTTCTTGGACCTCCATCACCCTGTTTGTGTCTTTAGGCTCTTTCTATAGCCGAGTCTTGTTAGAGCCCTCATTGAAGAGTTTGCTGTTGCGAAGCCTCCCAATTTTTAGTTTTTCTTAAAATGCGTCTTCAGGCGCATTCTCTAGGCCTTTTTTTTTTTCCCTTGGAGGTTTAGATCTTTTATTGATGAGGTGGGCATTTTGCTCTCACTCTTTTGTGGCGTCAAATTTGCAGGATGGGTGGACGGTCCAGATCCTCTTGTGCATGAGATCTGGGTCTCTCCCTTAGTAGTGGAACCATGTTAATAGCAAAGTTGGGTGGGTGGTTCGGGTTTGCTTCACATTGTGAGTCGAAAATGAGAGGGACAAATGTTTCCCACTGAGCGGGCTGTTGATGCATACTTGCATTGTTGTATCGGTACAGTGGAAATTCATGGCTTGAGTTATATATATATATATATATATATATATATATATATATATATATATAAACTTAAGTATTTTTAACTACTGAAAGGCAAGCTTTTATAAAAGAAAAAAAAAGGGAAATATCTTTGTACCTCTTATTTTTAGTTTTTATATCTCAATAGATTCAAATATTCAAAATGTATCTCTTAATTTCTTGATTAATTTTACTCACTATTTTTTTAGCTTTAACAAATATAAAAAAGATATGCTCATTTAAATTTTTCTTCTCTCTACGTGATATATTCTCTGTAAATTTCCCTCTTTTTAACATTCATCCTCTTGGTGTCTCTAACGGGAGAGAGAGGGGGAGAGAGAGGGTGAGAGACACGGGGAAGATAGAGTGGGAAAATAGGTAGAGAGATAGATTTAAGGGAAAATCATATGAAGAGAGAGATGAAGGTGTTTAGAAATAATATATCTTTTTTATTTTTGTTTGGGGTAAAAAAATAAGTTTAAAGGGAATAAAGTTAGCGCAGAAGGTTAAAAGTAGAATTTTTATGATCCAAGATAGGTTTTGAAACTTGGGTCTATTGAGATGTAAAACTTAAAAATAAAGGGTATGGAGATGCTTTTTCAAAAAAAAAAAATACGATGAGATTATTTATCTTTAGTATAAAATAGTCACAATTAATCTTTATAAAGCACTTGTAGATTTTCTTGATGAAAACGATTAAGAGTATGGTATGTTGCACGACCAGAGCAAATCTATGATTAAGTGGTGACCTGTCACATATCATGAATGGACGGTCATGTAGAGAGATGGATCTAGGAGAGGATGACATGATATGATTAAAAGGTCCACTGCCTTTCGATCGTCGTCCATCAGTTGATTGGATGATCATTGATCATTAACCATAGATTTTCTATGCTCATGTAGAGCATGGTATAGGACAACTTTTTCCCTCCACCCGTTTAGCAAAGCAGCTATAGCCCAACTTGGTCCCCTTATGTATGGTCGCCTCTTGTCACTCTTGCTTATCAACAAAATGTAAAGAAGAAAAAAAAAAACTAATTTTCTTCACTTATAAATAATTCTCTTGTACTGTGGAGCCGTTGGATTGTCCAAATAGACCTTAGGAAGTGAGATGCGGTCATCTTATATGTTCTATATGGTCATGATAGCATCATTTAATGATTATCACCATATTCAGTCATTAGATCGGTTAGTGAAGGAATGAATTCCACCAAGCTTGTAAGTTTTTGGAAAAAGTTGATATTAAGGTGATGCCCTGAACAATCAAATAAGGCGCACCTCAAAAATTCATTATAAGAGGTTGATTGATGCTAAAAAAATCTTCAAATAGATCATTTCGACTTTAAGATATATGGATATGAGAAAAAATGAATTTTAAATATTGAAGATACTACATCTTATGAATTATCAATTTTCAAAATTTTCAAGTGTTTATAGATTTGTTCGATCTATATTATTTTTAAAGCTTTAAATTTTATAATTAGAGATGAAAATAAATTTTCAGGCCATCACAAAGATTTTCAATATTAAAATATCTTTGGACACCATTTCAAACTGCACCTTACTTTGATTGTTTAGGACCTCAACCTTGTACAAACTACACCCTAAGTTTTTTGTATGCGGTTATCCTTCCATCACCCTCCAATACTTTTTTTTTGGGACAATGATGATCCACATTGCTAACATGAGCATATATGTGTCATGTTAGTTTCTTAAAGCCCAATCATACATATCAGAATCAATCCGAATTGCATTGCCAATCCACCTGATCTAGATCACTGATCCACCCGATCGAGTTTTTAAATTGCATTGTCCCAGCCAAAACTAGTTTTAAGGCTGATCAAAAGAGAATTAGGTGTTGATTCCATCCCAAGGAGCAAGTGCTCAGGATTGGGTTTGAGTGGTTAGCTGCTGATGTTCTAGTTCGATTTCTACTAGAATTAAAAAACTCGACTCCTACAAGAAATAAAAAAAAAAAGTATTGGGCTTGGGTCGAGGACAAATGTGATAAAATATGGCGTATCATGGTGCCATCATGGTCTCAGATGCGAAAATTCAAGCATTCCGGTAGTCACTCCATAAAAAATACTGAATGTCGAGTCTCTCGTATATATGAAAATGACAAATACACCTTTATGCTAATTTGCTATGGATATGGTGAAAAGGACAAGCTTTCTATGTCTCTCCTACAACATAAAATTTATATACTTCTTTTTATCAACCGTCTATTATAAATGGAGGATTAAGATTGTTCCAAGTACAATGTCATGTCTCTACACCATTTTATTTTTAATTTTTTTTATAAACTAATTTGATACTAAATTCTGTACGTTCAATTATCAATTAAACTCGCAATAAAAAAAATATTGTCAATAAAATAAAATGATCAAAATACTTTTGAAAGTTTAACAAGTATTTTGGTTATTATTATACTTTATCAAAACATTATTTCTAACATTTGTTATAGGTGCGTTCAATGAAAAGATGGCACGTTCCAAATTTTATGCCGATACAATCTGTATATATAAAAAAACTAAAAATAAAATACTTTGACACGTCGGATTTCAAGATTGGTGAAATCAAAATTGAACGGCTGGATGACAGGGAAAGCGTGTATATATAAAAAAACTAAAAATAAAATACTTTGACCCGTCGGATTTCAAGATTGGTGAAATCAAAATTGAACGGCTGGATGACAGGGGAAGCGTAGATCTTCCGTGCTACAGGCGAAGTACAGACACCTTTCCCAGGTGAAAATACCATTCCTGCTGTTTTATTGTTTTTATCAGGTGAAAATACAATAACTTCGGTAGTGCAAAGTTAAACCAGCTTAGCTCTGTCCAGTCTCTACAAATCTCACGAAGGTAAAAGGGTGCTGGATCTCTCCTGATCTACATTGATTCAGTTTGAGTACTGTGGAAGTATATTTGTTTGAATCTGATATATCTATCTTTAGTACTAACCCATCTAATGAGCATGAAAGTTTCTCTTTATTTGTCTCTCCTCTGTTCTAGATTTAAGCTTCGGATTTAATTTTCTTGATTCTTGAACCCAATTTAGGTTTTCAGTTGCCAGTGCCCTTGAAAATGAAATACTACCCAGTTTAGGTTTCGGATCTAATGGGCTCTGGGCACGGTTTTGGCCCTTGTAATTTCAATAAAAGAAATGAAAATGAAATGCTACCACATTTTTTAAAGGAGAAACGATATTTCTCATACGTTTATACTTCGAACCACATTTTGTATGAATGTACTTGAGTGTTTTTCTTTAGCTAATATAAGTAGTTTTGCTTTCTTTTCCAAAAAATTCAAGGAATAATTTACTTTATAAACATATATTAGGAAATGGGTTACTGGTTTTCCATTGATTTCCAAGGACAAGGATTTAGCATGGAGATGAAAGAGACCCATGCCCACTTCTTAGGTGTATACATGGGCCCAGTTACTTGTTAGTCTATTCTTATTTGTTGAAAAACTACAAGCACCTCTGGGAGATTGAAAGAATCAGCATAAAAGTGATTTGGGACATGTTGAATTTACTTGTGACTTGTTATATCCAAATTCCAGAGTGTAGCATCATTTAATTACTGTGGGTGCATGTTGATCCTTATTTACCTGAATAATAACTCACAGAACTTGTGCACGAGTGAATCAGAATGAAACAGATTTTGGAATCTGAAAGCATTTAAATATGCCACCTTTTATCCCAACTTTAGCATCGGTTAAGAGAATTACCTCTATGATTAAACTTCAGATTCTACCTTGTTTATAATTATTATGGGGGAAAAGCTATAATTATTATGGGGGAAATAGATCTTTCAGATTTTTCTGCTAACAAACAGCATTTGATTTGGTGGGAAATAACTTGGAATGTGAGTGAAATTATATTGCGGTACTGATTCCCTTATGATCAGTATTGATAAACTATATTTGAGTTTTTGTAAGTTTCATTTTAATCGCAACATCTAAATCTTCATAGCAAACAAATAAAGCCTATAAAATCTCTTGTTGGCTGTGTTTAAAAATCTAGCCGAACATTTTCAATCTTTAATGGGGACCAATGTTACTCTTACTTTCATCGTTGCATATGTTTCCACTAGATCAAGGATCTATCGTGATTCCAAAAAGAGTATTGTGGCTTTATTTTTTTTAATTTTTTTTTTTGAAAACTTATTCCATAATCTATTGGTTTATGACATGTGGTACTCGAAGGGACATCCACAATCTGTTCCCAGTGATGGATGGTGGAAATTATGAATAGGACAGTCCCAGTGGCTCCCACTAAGCTTAACATTATTGCCTGTTGGTGCACATTTGAAGTAACGCACACCATACTCCATTCAATAACTGTACACTTTCTTTTCTGGTGGTGGTGGTGGATGATTTTGTCTGACATTTATTTTTCGCTTCTATGGTAACGGTACATGGCATGCAGGGGTGCAATGACATCAGTTGAAGAGAAAATGTTGCCTCATATTGCACTACTTGGTGGTGGCATATTTGTTCGTTCACAATACATTCCTAGGCTAAAAGAGATATCTCAAACTGTGGTTCTCAGAGTGATTTGGAGCCGAAGCGAGGTATGCATGTCATTTAAATATTGGATCTAAGGTTACTGTTTCACAGGTATTCGATTTTTCGCTGTCCTTGTTTTATAATGTGTCAATTGGGTCTATAGTTGGATGGAAGATATTCTTGTGTTAAGAATCTGCCTTTATTGACCAAAAAAAAGAAAAAAAAGAAGAATTCTTGTGTTAATTAATCACTTCGTACTTATCAGCTAATTATATCATGTGGGTAGCAAGTTCACTAAAAAGTTGGAAACTATAGTATGGACAATACTTCAGCAAGAAAAACAAGCAGTTAATGTTGGACCCCTTTATCTGCGACTCTTATTATTTTGTTTATTTAATCGGTAAGTCTGTTGTTTATCATGAATAGATTATAACAATGGAACAACCTTATGAAATTTCATTTCTACAGAGAAACATGCTATAGTCTGATGGAAAGATTTAAAACTATCCCACATTTATGATAATTGACACACTATTTCTGAAAAGTAGAATTCATCCACGCCATAATGGAATGCATTGTCATATGTAGAAACTTCATAGGGGGTCAAACTTATTAAGACAATGAAATTAGTGCCTTGAACAACCTTCTTAAGATAAACTGCCTTGAATTGCATTTTGTTTCTCTAGGCTTGTGACATTTATTTTGATCATAAGACTTCACTACATGAATAGTTCATGCAATGCTATTATTGGTGGATTAGTAAAAGCAGACTTTTAGATAATAGATAGTTAAACGCCCCATCTTTGAATTTGAATTTCTGGGCATCTTATGTTTGTATATCACGTGCCAATGCCAGATTTCTTCTTGGATGGATCAGTTGTAGTTTGATAGTATATGTTAGACACTGCACAATATTGGTCCACCTCCACTGTTTGTCCTCAATGATGGGTGGATGGATAAGATGATCTGTTCCTCTGCTTAAACTTTCCATTACCCGTCAAATGGAGGAACAGATCATCTCCACCATCTGTCATTGAGAATAAATGGTGGATATGGGACTACACTATATAGACTAGCATCATAGACAGTGTACAAAATACTTTACCCAACTTTTCTTTATGTAATTAACAGAAAGGAATAAATTTTTTTTTGGTTTATTCTTTTATTTTTCTATTCTAATCATATGTTTCTCTTTCATTCATCTCTGTTAGGAATCTGCAAAAGCTGCGGCAGAACTTGCCCATGAATTCTCACCAAATGTAGAATATAAATGGGGAGATGCAGGCCTCAATGATATCATTCAAGATAGTTCGATACATGGAGTTCTAATTGTTCTCACAGCTCAAGTTCAGGTTTGGACATCTGAAACTGAAGCAATTTCCTTAATACACCTTCTGCACTTAAATCATATACATACAAAATACTATGAGTATGGTGTAATTTGCTATGCTAGGACTATAGTTGGGGTTTTCTCCAAAATAGACTGTGGTGAGGAGAGAGTGGGAATGTACCAAAATAGGACATGACCTCAATGGGCTATAGTTTTGAATTATGCCCAGGATTGCATTCTAAACAAAACTATAGCGTCTGTTAATCTGGGTAGCACTCACAATTAAATTATTTATTTATCAAATATTGTATAGTTTCTTTCCGTACGTGTAGATTCTGGCTTCTACAGTTTTACCACATGAGGTAATCAACACAATAACGATAGCAATATTGTCTAAACAACATTAAGTTAAATTAAATTAAAAAACAATATTTTGTATTAAGTATGCACTATTATTATTGTCATTTATTGGAAATATATTTAAATATAAGTAGATATGAACATAAATAGATATTTTTCAATGGGGTACATCATTATGGATTGGATTGAGCTATCCTTAATTCTCTCATATCTTGAGCCTTTCCTGGATCAACAGTAAGGGTTGGTTGACTTTTACCGCCGCTACGGTGTAGCCAAAGAATCCTACGCAATCCTAGAGCATTCTATACATATCGCAAAGGGGGTCCTCACCTCTTTCTATCTTTCTATGTAGATCGTGTACAAAGTATAGGTCGTCCTTGTCCCCTTTCTTACAACAAAGGGTGTTCATTTTGATTAATGAAAAGCAGACCCTCCAAGACGCTCTAACTAGTATTGAGAAATAGAACCATCTGATTTGATTCGTTCTCACTAGCCATGGGATGATCATCTTAGGGCGATCTTTTTGTCGATGGATGCTCTTATTATATTTGTAGTCTCTGAAGGATGAGAACTAACTATGTAGCGCCTACATCGATAATTCAAGTATTGTATGCATCATTAGTCCGATCCCTTGTAGGAACTACCTATAATAACGAGCTTGCAAAATAGATCTGTTATCATAAAGAGATTCGTAATTCTTGGCCTTGCTTCACCTTAATTGTTATTTGAACAAAGTGATCAACTTTTCTTTGGTAAAAGTTATGTCTTGGTCCGAGTGGCAAATGCAAATGAATCGACGAGGGGACCAAGGACCATGAAAAAACCTAATAGATTGTCTCACTCAGGATCATGGAAGCAACAAAGTGGGTATAGAGGGATGCTGGAGTAGAGACAAATGTGTAAAAGAAACAATGTACTGAAAATGAAGATTCATTCCAAAATCAGAAGAGCGATTACGTTGCTAAAATAAAGGGAACGGTTTTTATCAGCTGTAGTAAAGAAAGAGACTTCATAGGAGCCAAGATATGAAGAAATGGATATGGCCTATATGTTGGATTGATATTATTCTGGTTACAGCAAAATCATTCTATTAGATCGAATAGGTAATCAAGTACCTTGTGTCAGAATTGAGAAAGTCTATGGCTCGAATCTTGAGTATTCTCTTGTTTATCACCACTTCCTACACGATCTTGACTCGATACCCAAGAGGAAAAAAGCCTTCCCCATATCCAAAATCTCAAACTGAGATGCAAGTCTAAGTCTTTTTTATCATGTTCTTGTTATGTTCCGGATTGTAATCCCTAATGAAGAATATAGTTCCATGAGCAAAGGACCCTGTCATGATGAAGCCTGCGATGTATTGGTGATGAGTATATAATGCGGCTGGAGTAGTAAAGTCTTATGCTATGAATGCATAAGGAGGTAAAGAATACATGTGTTGTTTACCTCTCGGTCTTTTATATAATAAGTATGAGAGGGTATCGGTAATTTAGGCACAAAAAATGACATGACATGACTTGGCACGGAGGAGGGGTCCCTAGCCTTATAATACCATATGGCAGGTGGGCTGTTCCTTTTGTTTTGCTGACCCAGGCTGCTCTGTCGTCGTCAGATTTTTTGTTGTCTCCATGCTCGATTTGATGTATCTACTTATAGTCTTTTTACCCCTACTCGGTTGTTCCATAGCAGGTGCTTTCGGACAAGGATTTGAATTAGCTCCTCCTGATCATATTTCTCTCGAGATGAAAGAAAAGATAGGTAATTTATCTTTCTAGAATTTTCGCCCCCACTAAAAAAGATATTGTTGTAATCGGTCCTGTTCCTGGTCAGAAATATAATGAAATTATCTTTCCAATCCTTTCCCCGGATCTACTTGCTTTAGGTTTGGTGCATTTCATGTGACAGGTTTATATGTTCCTAGAATATGGGTGTCTGATCCTTATGGACTAAGAAAAGTACAATCTGTAAATCTTCAGCTTGGGGTCTTGAGATGTTAGTGGGCTGGCTGCTGTGCTGGACGAGCAGCAGGAAAAAACTGTCTTCCCCTTATGTAGATTCTATCAGTCTTGTTTCATAAGGGCCCCTTCCCTGGACAAAGTCAGGGAAAACCTCTGAAATGATTTTAATATTGGACCTTGGACATATAATAGTTCTGAATCTCTTTAGAAATAATATCTTTTGTCTTATGGTAACCTGTTCCAGTCCCTTTGTAGAGACGTTGGGGTGGGCTGACACTAAGATGGAATAGACATGCTAATATACCCAATATACTGGCTGCGATATGATGAAAAGTTGTTGTGCTAAAGGGCATCCATTTTCTTGCTTGTCTTCGCTGACTCAAAAGCAAGAAGCAATGGTTAGCACGAAAGCCGTTGCTACTTTTAAATTATATTGTTAATTATTGACAAGGGACTCGTTGTGCTCTATTTTGCCACCTCAAACCTCTCCCTTCTTTTAATGTAAAAACATGATGAATACTCCTTGTTTAAATGTAATAATTTGATCTTAGTCGAAAGAAGAACATAACCACTGGATATTCTATCTTTTTTCCTGGCTCGTTTATCCGCTTCTCACTTTTGCGCTGCTTTATTATGGATTTGTGTTTTGTGATAAATTATTATGACATGATATAGACTTACTAATGTTTTCTGGGGCTTGTGAACTAAGCAGGCTTAAGTAATATTTTTTAATAAAGAAATGCACTTGCTCTGTAATGCGAGGCATTTTAGGACTATGGTGGTTTCCACATTTTACAAGCACAATGGAAGAAATATTTTCTAAAGCAAGAGTTAACTTTGTATCAACACTAGGCCTGACAAATCATATGAGGGCATGAAATGAGTGTAGGCCGCCTAATGTTGATGTCATCCCTAGCTTATGCGATATTTTTGCCATTATGCAGGATGAAAGCTACTAGTGCCCAAAAATGTTAGGGAATCTAGAGCGAAGACATTATTTCTCCAAAAAATGCATAAAGGTTTACAAGCTCTTGGTTGTGCACGTACCTAAGTACATACATGAGGATGCATGCAAGCACGTTTGCCTATGTGGACGTACCTCTATATGTGGGTGTTTGTGTGAACGCATAAATATGTCTATATGTGCAGGTACATATACATGCATATAAGCATGTTGGATGTGTGTGTGTGTGTGCATGGATGAGCGCATCATATCTGTATATCTATACTGAATATATCTATGCCTGTACACATTTGAGCAATGAACTATGATAAAATGGAAGAGACTTGAACCAATGTGACTTGGTAGAGGGGTTTGACTACTACAAGAATCTCTATCCTCCATGCAATCAAGCCACAAGCGTTATAGCTGAAACATGAAGTGCTACATCTTGAAACTGCTATCCATGCTTTCTAAACCCAAACATTAACCTACAAAGTTAATTTTCTTGTTGCAAGCATAACCATATATACTTAAAGTTTTATAGTATATGAATCATATATAGAGCATAAAATACCTACAGAATGAGGTATATCCCATTTCTTATCCTTTTCTATGCAAGAATGACTCTCTCTCTCTCTCTCTCTCTCTCTCTCTCTCTATATATATATATATATATATATATATATATATATATATATATATATATATATATATAGTATGCCCACTAGTTGACTGCTACAGTAAACGTCAATGGCCCAGATTGAATCTGGGCCGATCTGACGGTCACGACCTCTTTTCGTGTTTGAATTTTAATTTTTTTTTCTATAAATCCAAATCACTTGAAAATTTAGGTGTATATTATTCTCATCAAGGCGTATCTAATAAAAATATAAAAAAAATAATCCGTAAAAAATAGACAAAAATACCTTTGAAACTTTATAGGGGTATTTTGGTCAATATTTTTCATGTAAAATATTTTTTTTTATATTTTTTTGAAGATTCACCTATTTTTAATACACACATGCTCCAAATTTCAAATCAATCCGATTTCTAGAAAAAAAATTAAAATTCAAACACTACAGGACGTTCAGGATCGTCAGATTGGCCTAGATTCATTCTAGGCCGTTGGCATTTACTGTAGCAGTACGTATATATATATATATATATATATATATATATATATATATATATATATATATATATATATATATATATATATATATATATATATATATATATATATATTTATAACAATAGCTAGGCAGCTATAATGAATAGTAATATAGGTGGAATTCCAGCCGTCAGATCTTCATCGAGTGGTTCAAAATACATATCACTATTTTAATTTTAATTTTTTTCTATAAATCTAATTAAGATGAAATTTTGGGTGTATAGACCTAACGCTATTGCGCACCATATAAAACTATAAAAAATTATTTTCAATAATTTTTTTTGATAAATTTAACATTGAATTAAGAGGGAGAAGGGAGACAAGGGTTCAAGGAGAGAGCCCACCCGGGCCTCTGAACCAAAAAAGGGAGACAGGTCAATAATTTAAAATTACCAAATTACCTCCATCATTTTTCAGGGGAATTTCGGTCATTTTATAGTTTGGGAACTATTTTTTATATATTTTTTAATTGTGCACCTTATTTTTTAGTACACACGTCAAAAATTTCATTATGATCCGATTTCTAAAAAAAAATATTAAAATTCATATAGTGATATGCATTTTTCATTATAGCTGCCCAATTATTGTAAGGTTTACTCATATATAATATATATATATATATATATGGGTGTGATTTCTATAAGGTTGCAACCGTAAACAATCCAATTAAGATGCACCTCCAAATTTGATCATAATATGTAATTTTGGTGTAAAGCAATATTAGGATTATCTTAAAATCTATTTTAATCTCTAATTATAAAATTTGAAACTCCAAAAATGGATAAAATAAAGTAGGTTTATAAACATATGAAAATATTGAAAATGAATGGTTTAGATAATGTGTTGCAAGATGCACTATTTCTGTGACCCAAAATCTTTTTGTTTTCATATTTCCTACATCTCGATGCCGAGATGATCAATTAAAGGGTTTTTCAACATTAAAGCAACTTTTTCCGATGGATTTTTTAGGTGCATCCGTAATTCTACATTTTAAGATTGCAACCTTATATAAACTTTTTCCTATATATAGGAAAACTCTTTCCAACGCCTATACGCAAAAATGAATAGTGATTCTCCTACCCTCATCACAATCCAAGCTTCATCGTAAGGTCACAGTTATCCGGTAGTGTTTCAATTTTCATTCTTTTTCTACAAATCCAAATTACATGAAATTTGGAGCATGTGTATATCTTAGTGTAGTGCATCTAATAAAAATATGAAAAAAAAAAATCGTAAAATACAATTTGACCAAAATACCCCCAAAAATTTATGGGGTATTTTGATCAATTTATATTTTACGAATTATTTTTTTCATATTTTTATAAGATGCGCTTCACTAAGATGTACATAGGCTCCAAATTTCAGATCATTCCGACTAATAACAAAATAAAATAAAAATTGAAATACTACTGGACAACTGTGACCGTGCGATGAAGTTTGGATGGTGATGAGGGTAGGCGAAATTACTGTTCATTTTTGCCTATAGGCGTTTTGTAGTATCGTCCATATATATATATGTATGTATGTATTACAATACCAACTTAACACATGCATACTTCTAAATGTTCAGGTGGACATTTCACTAAGAATGCTGAGGGCAGGGAAGCATGTTCTACAAGGTGTGTGTTTTACTTACCTAGAATCTTCGAAAGGAAATAAGCATTGAACAACAAGAATAGGTTTGTATTACCGTCAGTAATGGATATTGCGAGATTGCTGGCTAATCTCTCTCTTCCTTGTCCTACATGTTAATGGGGTCATTCTAAAGAGAAACCAGCAGCAAGTTGTAAGTTACGCTTCTCTATTAACTTATTTTCTCAAATTTGGTTTTAGTTTTTGTCTTATTATTAATGCCGTAGTAGAATTACTTTGCAAACTCCAGAGAAGCGGCATGTGTGAAACAAAAAATTGAACTTGCAAGTTTCTTTTTCTTTTTCTAGTGTCATTTTTGTGCTGGTGGTGAATATGGTGTTATGTGTCTTAGTTGCAATTTTGTAACCATGGAATTTATATTGGATTAACTTTGACTTACCTCAGTATTCTCAAATGTTATGAATGAGTTTTTTCCCCATATCCTTTTGAAGTAATGGACACTTGTTTAATTTGTCATTCTGCAACTGTGCTACTTTAACTATCATATAGTTATCATTCAATTTGTAGAATCTTTTCGTTTCTTATTTATTCCCATCACTATTAAGAGCTTTGGATTTCTCTCATTGCGAGTCTCTTATAATTTTTAACTGTGATGAAATCTTAATTCCAGTCATATGAACTCTTGGGTATATTGTCTTACCATCCTATGCTTGTGAAATTTATTGGTTCCATTCCCATTAAGCCATATTTACTGATTACATGAATGATGATTTGTATGATTTATAAGATTATTACAATCAATTTGATCACTTTCTTGATCAGTCTAAGACATAATTTTGCAGCTCTGAGCGAAGCAGAAAATGCAATGTTGTTTTACCATTCTTTGCATGCCAATTTCCCTCATCGACCAATTTGGGCTGTTGCAGAGAATTATCGATTCGAGCCTGCTTTTGTGGAGGTTATGGCTAACTGATCCTGTTTACATTTACACTTATATTGCATACAACATTAAATGTACTCTACCGGTTCCAAACTTTTCTTGAATAACTTATAAATACTTGCAGTCACAAAGATTAGCAAAAGAAGTTGGTGACATGATGAGTGTGCAAGTCATTGTTGAGTCATCAATGAATAGCTCCAATCCCTATTTCTCAAGCTCATGGAGACGGAACTTTGCTGTAAGTTAGTAGCAAATGGTACATTAACGGTTGTTCTAAATGATTATTTTCAAGTATTAGTGCATGGTTTGTGAAAATGCTTTCATTTGCTTCGATTTATTTTCATTTTCTTCAAATTAGTCATCAAGGAATTCCTTTATTGCTCTAGTGGTGTTATGTTGCATTTGAATAGAGTTGGAAGCGAGCAGCATTAGAACTACATTTAAAGCTTCAAAGAAAACTTGGCAAAATAGAGCACAACGAGTCACTTGTGTACCAGGGTCACTGCAAATGAAAGACTGATTGTAAATATCTTTGAATCTTTCAGGGAGGTTTCATACTGGATATGGGGGTACATTTTGTTGCAGGATTGAGAATGGTAATCTCTTTTTTTTTTGGAACTGTTTACTATGACAATGGTAAATGTTTTAGTTGGTCCATTGCCATCATACAAGGCGATTTAGCACTTACTCTCAATTTTTTAAATGGGTATTACATTTTATTATGGTGAAAACAATATCGCTACAGTTTAAAGGTGGAAAGGTGTACTAAACTCAATGGACTACAAAACATTGTCTATTGGGGTCACCATAGTCAAATGATAAATGGTGTTCATCTCTGTCCACCATTTCATTGGAGAATGATGCACTGCTGGATTGGTGTATTTCTTCTCTCCTATGTTTCTTTGTACCTCTCAGTTGTGAATATACCCTCTATCATCTATACAGACCTAATGTTCTACTAGATAACATCTACACTAATTGTATTATAATTCTTGTTTCTTGAAACAGATTGTTGGATATGAGGTGACATCGATCTCTGCTATTTCTCGCCATGTTGATACCAGTCTGCCTCCGCCAGATAACGTTTGTGCGGTATTGTATGTTTCTAATTGTTAGAAGTACTTAATAAACGAAATATTTGAGGCTCTCGGATGTTCGGAGCTGATAATATTCTTTGTTATTAGTCAGCTAGAAAATGGCTGTGGCGGAGTGCTCGTGTTGTCTGTTTCCACGAGATCACCCAAGGTAATTAGTTACTTATATCTTTCATGACAATATGACGTGTCTCATAGTGGTATTCGTTGTCTTAAGCAAATCTTTGTCGAAATAAATCAATGTCATATTCTCAAATATTGTCCAGTGGGCAAACGAGACTGTAGTGACGATTACTTTTCTATATAAAGAGTTAGTAGTTCTGGGAATTTGAAGATTTCTCATCACTTACCAGTATATGGGGACACTTAATGAAATCATGTAATCAGCATCAAATTCAGAGTGGTTTAATTTGTTTAGAATTTTATCTTTTAGTGTAGGTGTGATACTAGTATATAGTATGTTAAATGGCTGCATTTATGGGGGATTCTGTGTCTTCTTCTAAACTTCAATAGAACACTCTAATTAGAATGTGTTCTTTCAGTAGGTAAACTGGATTGAAAACCATAATCTGAAGGTGGCTACAATGATCCTTCCAATTGAAATGTAGGCTAGCAACCTATATAATTAGAAACATCACAAACAAGATACCTTTTATAATTAGTCTTTGATATCATTGGCATAACATTTCTTTATGGCGCCATTATTGGTAGATCTGAAATACCTTAACAGCTACAACAATGATTAATTTCCAACAATAATGTCTTAATAGTTTTCTATTGATGAAGTTGATACTTTTTCATTTTACATTTTCTTGTAAGAAACAATATGCCGTTAGCCATGAGGCATCCAAGGAAGGACTGGGAGGGACTCGGGCCAGACCCTTTCAAATTGGAGCCCTAGACCTATTTTTAAAAACTGCTATAATCTAATGGACTGAAAAACCACAGTGCTGTTAGTCATCACTTTTCCTGAAATACTGAATGGTCATGGAAAGAGTGGGGCTGACCAGAAAAAAGAAATTGCCACAATAGTGTTCCTATGTTTCCATCGCCTTCAATGATCTACAGTTTTCCCAAAATTCATTTGATTGTAGTATACTTTCTCTGAGGTTTGGTGCCTTGCTTCTCAATTGCCATGTGATTGCAGATATCTTGGCGAGTTGTTGGCTCAAAGGGATCTGTTGAAACTGAACGTGGAATCAGAAATGGGCAGCATGGTTACACAGTAAGGCCAAATCAAATGCCACTTTGGTATATTCTCCTGTAATTATAAGCTTGAATTGAATAGAAGGGAATCCATTAAGAAATTATTGTATACTGTTCTTTTGCATGAAAAGTGGTGGGTGCTATGAAGTGTTTACTTTACTAACCATTTAATGGCAGGTAACATACAGCCCTGCCGGTGAACCGCCTCAATGTTCATTTTATCCATTTTGTGGAGTAAATGAAGAATTGAAAGCTTTTGTCCAAGACATTTCACAGGCAAACCTTAAGGTATGAAGTCTCTAATTGTATGTTAGTGATAATGGATACAATGCACATACCTTTCTCTTCTGCCCATTACATTCTTTTTCGACTTTTTCTTCTTCTGTTTAGTCATTTAATTGTAAAATTTTGTAGTGCATTTCATTTTTTCGACCTAAGTCTATTAATACTCACTTGTGGTATAGGCTGTCCATTGAACACCGCAGAGGAGAGGAAAGAACTAAAAATTGTTTTGCAAGGTCCAACAAACATAGGGTTCCAGTTGGTGCATACCATGTTTTCATGCAATCTCTGATTCTAAAGTTATAGGGCTTGTACTAGAAATCTGACCACCCTATGTGCATGTTAGAATGTCCCCTATTTAATTTATTTATGTATATAATTTTGGGGTTCTATTCCACCAAAATTGGTTTCCTTGTTTTGTACTGTGGAAGTTTTATTTGCTGAGAAATTACAAGTGAATTTTTATTTACTGCCTTGTGTAGGATGGTGAAGCATATGAACCAGACCCTCGTGGTACGTATTTAGAGGGGGCTCGGGATGTTGCACTTGTTGAGGCAATGCTTGAATCCGGTTTGAAGAATGGAGAGCTGTTCCATGTCAAAAAGCTATAAATACTGACCTTTGGCTCACCTATTTTCAAGAGGATCATATTTAGATAATAAAGAGGAAAAAGAAAGGAAAAATATGTGATATTGCCTTTATATGAGTAGCCATTGTGATTTAGGGACTGGGATTTTACCAAGGATATTGCATTGACAAATTAGAGATTTATTGAAGAAAGTCTGTTGGTTAATCCTTCTACTAGGACTCGAAATATAACACCAAGTGCAGTTTCGAACATAGAATATATCAAAATATTCACCATCATATGTTCAAAACCATCATAGAATGAAAAGAGCATGGCATTTGACCCATGTGCCAATGCTGGAGTTTTAATCGATACGCCGATGTCATATTTTTGCAATTTACTAACCCAAGTGCAGTTTCAAACACACCGAGATAGGGTTATTTGGAGGAAGCTAAATATAGAATGTCAAAATATTTTACTATCATATGTTCAAAACCACCATAAAGATGAAAAGAGCATGGCATTTGACCCATGTGCCAATGCCGGAGTTTTAATCAATATGCCAATGTCATATTTTTGCAATCTATCTTAAGAAGGGTTTGCAACTCTGAATCATTTCACGTTTTGGGTAAAATCAGGTTTTTATGGCTCTTCACATAACAGTTTAGCTACACTTCACCGTGCAGTTCTTTCACGAAAACTCTGGTCTCATATCTCACGTGCTTGCTCCTCAGCACCTAGGCACGTACCGCATAATATGTATAGAGAGAGAGAGGGGGAGGGGGAAATGGGAGAAATGTTCTTCACATTTGTAATTCAAATGTAAAATAGAGCCGTTCTCAATTAGTTGGAAAAAAGTTTCTCAATTAGTTGGAAAAAAGTTGACTACGATGATAATTTGTAATTCAAAAATAAAAGAAGTGTTTTTGAAATTTACTAATCCATCTTAAGAAGTGTTTGCAACTATATGACTCATTTCACGTTTTGGCAAAATCAGGTTTGGCTCTTCACATAACGGTTTAGCTATACTCCATCGTGCAGTCCTTTCAGGAAAACTAGTCTTACACCTCACGTGCTTGTTCCTCGGCACCTAGGCACATACCACGTACCACATAATGTGTAGAGGGAGGCAGGGAGGGAGAGAAAAAAGGGAAAGAGATGGGGATGGGGACGGGGACGGGGACGGGGGCGGGGAGGGGGAGGGGGAGGGGGTGGGAGACATGTTTGTGACATTTGTAATTCAAAATAAAGCCGACTTCAATTAGTTGGAAAAAAGCTTCAATTAGTTGGAAAAAAGTTTTGACAATGTTGATTTGTAATTCAAAAATAAAAGAACTGCATTTACCGGTATTCTAACAGTCGAGCTCCTTTTGATTGTGCATCCAAATGGATTGACATTCCATATTTTAAATTTATAACATACTCCAGTCACCAAGACAGCATCGGGAAGAACAATACTCTAATATGGTTTCACCAGCCTTTGTAGCATTCGTTATAAATATCTGGAGAAAACAATTTTGGAGAAAACAATTTTAACTTTTGACTTGCCCAATGAAAATATGGAGATACATCTAAGCAATCAAAAGCAATTACAGTCATAACTTGATTACAACAGTTCTAAAAAACAGCAACAGTATTCTATGCTTTTCTATTGTATACAGAGAGAGAGAGAGGTCATCCACATTCATAGTGATACTAAGGTTTGAGGCAATTAAATACTTAAATACACATCAAACATGAAATGAATCATTCTCAGACTACACAGTTTTTACACGAAAGCCTGAAAGTAAATCAGCGAGGCATCGAAAAAGAAAAAGGATTAAGAAGAGACGGTAAAACTGGCCATTGTCATTTATATGCTCTCGAAATGGCAGTATATCAGGATACAAAAATTTCCTGCAAATCAGTCTCCCTGAAGGCAATAAAGCTGGCGGATGTTTCCTGATGCTGTAAAATTAAAAAAAGGGCAATATTAATGTAAGTTCTTCAAAGTTGACTACCACCACTTTTAACTTTTCACGTGAAAGATTGGTTTTCAGAAGTGGAAGAAGTCAAGACTATAAGAATCTGAAAAAAACAAAAAAAAATAGAAGAAGAGCACCACCATATAACCATTCCTTGAAGTATACATGAAGTGCGCTATTCAATTCTCGCTTTCTATTCTCCTCGAGCTGGGCCTCAATCAGGGCTTGTTTGATTTCATTCAGCACCATGGACTGTAAAAAGGAAGAACGCATTCAGACAGGGAGAGAGAGAGAAGGAAGAAAACATTCAAGGGGAGGAAAGAGAGAGAGAGAAGAGAGAGCAGCAGCCGCAGCATTTTAAGTGAAAGAGCAGCATGATCAAGCCATAGCCAGCCCACACAATGAGCAGCAGCAGCATTTTAAGTGAAAGAGCAGCATGATAGAGCCATAGCCAGCCCACACAATGAGAAATTGCAAGGTACAACTTAAGTACTAATATGCCTTTCACCCATCAAGAAAAAGGGAAATATTATGGTGAATAGTTAACAAAAGAGGCATTGAAAATGGAGCATGACTAGTCCGACTGACCTTTTTCTTTTGTGATGCCTCATAAGCCACCGGCAAACGGAAAGGGTTGTGTTCAAGACGTTTTTCAGTCTCTGGCATATTGTCTCCAAGCGACCTGGGAATCTGAAAGCCAGTAAAGTATAACCAAGTGGGTAGAAGAAAAGATAAACTAACAAATTGGGCACAAAAAAATACAATTAAATAGGTAGAAAAGCTGCAATCTTGCATGATGAAAACGCTTATTTAATGTATCAAATACACTCGTTAACACTTAGATTAAAAACTGGCGAGCTATTCACAGCAGATATTTATAGAGTGGCATAGGAAGATAAATTCATGCAACCCATCCACTGGGTCCTACTTGGAATGGAGAGAGAGAGAGAGAGAGAGAGACCACAAATGTCATGAAATTATCTGGTTCAAGGCATGAGGCAGACTCGGCCTGAACATCAGACACCCCTGCTGGATGAGAGAGAGAATCATGGGGATCAATCATTCCCAAGGCCAAAGGTTCATCCCATCTGTTGATATTTGGGTCCACACCAATTTGAGTCATGTGCTGGCCCAGCTGTGTATAGTAAGTATTGTATGGTGCCACCTGATGGGAAAATAGAGAAACTACAATAGTACAAAATGTAGGACACCAAACAAATATATCCATAATTTTCCATAAAAAACAAAATTTAATTACTATCCATAACAAGATAGATCAACAAAAAATTAGTCGCATCCATTTATGTTTCAGTAGGTTACAGGTATAAAATGCCGTATTCCTTTTTCATTTATATATATATATATATATATATATATATGAGTAATGATCCTATAGGTCCCTCCCCCACCCATGTGTGTAAGACCTCAAAAGATCACCATTAAAGTTGGCACAGATCTCTAGAAAAATTATCACATGGGTGTGGGACTCGACTTTTCTAGAGATTCATACCAACTTTAATGGTGATCTTTTGAGGATCCTACACACATGGGTGGGCAAGGGTCCCATAGGATCATTTCTCATATATATATATATATATATATATGGACATCCTGCAGGTTGAATAGGACATATTATGGAATCCTAAAGACTCCAAATAAAAGGTTAATTCCCCATGTGGCCAGAAACTTGAATCCCCAAAACCTTGAAAAAGGAGGTACCCGAGAAACAATTATTCATTGTAAGCTTTCGAAATATAGATTACAGACAATGTTTTAATCAGAGAAGGTCCAAGATTATGAAGCAGAGCGCTAACCCACTATTTTTTTGTTCATTAAGATTTCTGCATTACAACAGAAGAACCTAGTCATAGTTACATAAAAACTAGAAATATCTTGTAGTTTCCACAAATAATATTTGTCAATTATTCGTCAACCTTCACTCAAGAAAAAAATTAATATTGTCAGTAATTTTTTTCTCATTTGTTAGACAATCAAACAAGAAATGGAAATGGATAAACCAGATTGAGAAAATGGGATTAAAGTTGTTTTTCACCTGCAGTTTGTGGTTGTCCCCGAGAATGAGTGGTCGTTGATTGACACCCAAGAAGAATGTACATTCACGGCAATTGGCAATATAGATACGCTTTGCAGCTGTAATAACATGAACCCTTTCACAGTGTTCCACCCTCAAAGCCTGCAAGAAGGATTAATCTTATATGTGAAATTTTACATATTCAGATATATAATTCCTAAAGTAAAAGGCTCTCCATATACTAAGAATCTAGATTCTCAATCTCTTAAAAAAAGAAATGAAAGCAAATTATATTGCAAAGGACCATGGAAACACAGACATCCATAATTTTTAGTGGACGATGATGACTCAATGGACTTGGCTTGAGACTAACTAGGGTTCTGAACCCTAGTCAGGTAACTTGACTCAAAATGCATGCGGCAGAGTCTTGGCAGAGTTAAAACCTTTGGAACTCACAAGACTAGGCCAGTTCCCAAGGTTTTTGCTCCTGATTAAGGACTCAGCAGGCTGTTGAGACCGAGTAACTTGGGCACGGCACATCCAATCAAACTCATTGAGTTTTAATCATTGATGGACAGTAATGCAGAGATGAGATTGCACAATAGGGTCATTCATAGTTCTTGCAAAATCCAAGTTCTGCTTGTCATCATCAATCATTTTTCAATGAATAGTGATGACCACATGGACTCTGGTTTCTCCAGAATCCATTAAAATGTAGTAGAGTTTTCCAAACAGAACTTGAAGTGGGAGGAAATTGCGCAAAGGCATGGGTAGTTGTTATAAATATCAAAGATCGTACAGTAGTTGGAAACTTTTAGAAGAAATTATTCCCCTCCTTTACTTGTACTCCAAAATTGTATATAAACCACACCCTACCATAGGAGCTAGGTTGCTATTATCACATATGCCAAACAAAAACTGATGAGTGATTAAGTATGGTTTGACTAAATCCCACTAGCAAATATAAAGAGTAGCTTCAAGATTTCAAGCTTTTAACATTTTTTCTTCATTTTTTTTGATAATTTGCAAACATTTTGACATTGTCAGTAACATAAGTTATGCTCAATAATAACTAATTTATATAGTTAAAACGAAACAAAAAAGAATGAAGAAGTATTTATATTCAACGATTCTTTTATCAATTGAAATCCATTTATTCAGTTATTTTCACTGAAGTTATCTACTACAAAAAGTGTAACTTAATCAATCACCAGTTTCAAAATGTTGTCAAATGATGGCAGCTTTAAAATACTGCAACTACATCCAAATTCCAGCCCTCCCTCCCTCATATGTATGTGTGTGGGTAGAGCACTAAGAAGGTGGCCCCTACTGTTAATGTTTAGGCCACCAGCAGTGATCCTACATATTTTGTGCTGATCCAGGTCTCAGAGGATCATTCCTCTAATAAATAGTAACTATTCATACACAAACAATTTCATTATGGAAGATACAGTTACTGGATAATAAAGCATCTGGATTCCATTGATTTTTCAAGTTCTCTGATTAGCAAATGTCCAATTTGCATCAAATCCATTGACATATATGAAGGTCAGAGTCTGATTGATCCATTAAATGGCTGTTGCATAAGTGGACCCACAACTTTGGGCTACAGACGCCCTCACACTACAACATGGATGCACAAAAGGAGTTTGTGAGTCCTTGGGGACCACTTGTTGAACACTTTGGGAGCAATATCCCTTGAACCATGAAATAAACAATAAAGGCTTATGTGTGTGTGTGCGCGCGCGAAGAAGTGGGAATTACAAACAACCACAAAAGTAAAGAAACAAGCACCGAACACACAAATTTAATATGTATCAAGCTTATGGGCTACATCCACAGAGAGACAATTAAATCCACTATGTAAATGAAGGTTACAAGGCTTGATGGAAACACATATCTAACCTCCCAAACACCCCCTTTCTTCTCCTTATTTCTCTCTAAACCGAGGATATAAGACTGATAAGACATATGGCTGATTTGAGGATTTCTCTCCCACAAACCTTCCCGTCCTTTCTCTCCAAGAAGTTATTTTTCTCTCTTAGGACTCACTCAAGAGGATTTTACTCTCTCTTGGTTTCCCTCTTTCTCACTCTCTCCCTCGAGGCTCCCTACACTCTTGGTTTTTCAATTGGTTTCCAGATGACCTGCCCATCAAGTCATTTCACAGTAGGGTTACTAACCCTTAGGTGTGAAATTCCTTTTAATGCTTCCATCGAGTAAACAATGCCAATGGGCTGGCATTCTTTTACTCAATACACTAGGGTCCCATCTCATGTAGGGTCCTTCTCCCCATGAGATGGGATACCCTTACAATTTCCCCCTCTAGTTTCATGAGGAGGGTAATACTATGCAGATAAACTTGGTGCTCATATAGCAACCAATCCAGCCTGCTTATCCTTGGATAGGGTCTTTGACATCACATCCGATGCATCCTTGTTGGAATGGATCTTGTCAAGTAACAACATTTTTTCTAGGACCTCCCCAAATGTACATCAACATGCTTTGTCCTTTAATGGAAGTTTGTGTTCTTGTTCAAGTGGATTGCACTTTGATTGTCACATTGGACAACATATTTTATCCTGTTTCAAGTGTAACTTTGGCAGAAACCGTTTCATCCACAGGATCTCCTGGCAGGCGTCTGTGACCACGATGCATTCGGGCTTTGTAGTTGACAGAATCACATATTTCTGCAACCTCAACTATCATGATATGGCTCCCCTTGCAACAATGAACGGGTATCCAAGGTTGACTTTCCAGAATCAATATCTCGGGGAAGCACAGGTTTACCCCCTCCAAAAGCTCAAACATGCTTTTGATGACTCATTGAGATACCTTAAATATCCACTTGACTGCTTCCCAATACTCCTTGTAAGGATTGGCAATGTATTTGTTCACTACAACAACTGCGTGGACAATACCTGGCCTCACGCACACTATGATACACACTAAACTTACTACAAGTAATAGATAGGGAACTTCCTCCATATATTCTTTTTCCTTCTCATTGAACGATTTTGCTTGGCACTTGACTAGAAGCGTCCAGCAAGTGGAGAACAAATAGGTTTTCCCTTATTTAAATTCAACCTGTCAATTTTGTCAATATCTTAGCCACCAATTAGCATGTCAGCAACATAGACTAAAAGGATGATAAAACCACTGTTGATATATTTCCTGATGAACACACAATGACCTAAGGCTGTTCTCTTTATCCATGATCCTATATAAAGTAATCAAACTGCCTTAACCATTGCGTGGGGCCTGTTTCAACCCATATAGGCTCTTAGTTTATGAACCATGTGCTCTTTGCTGTACCTTGAATCCTTCTAGCGGCTCCATATACATCTCCCAAAAACGTTGTTTTGACATCTACTTAATTTCTAGATTCATACTTTCTCTCCTGTGGCATTTGGGCCCTTACTATGATTCTAGATCGAGCCTTGTTCCACAGCCAGGCCCAATACCACGGACATCGATGACATTTTGACCATGGAAGGGAAGATCTCATCAAAATTAAATACCATTTTTTTGCTCGAAACCAACCATGCCATATATCTTGGTTGCAAGCTTTTCTCTTCCGTAGTCAACTCGAATGCCCACTTGTTCTTAAGTGCCTTCTTGCCTCTTGGAAGCTTTACTAGGTCATATGTGTGGTTCTTATGCAAGGAATCCATCTCCTCTTACATAGCTTTTGTCCACTATGTTTATTGGTCTGAGTTTCTTGGTAGCTTTCTCGTGCACCTCCATCAATAATCAAGGTATTCTTTAATGTTGCGTACTTGGTTGAGGGCTATGTTGCTTAGAGGATTCTCAATTCAACAATGTGGAACTTCTTGAACATGTTGCTCCCTTGTTCCACATCACCCAACACAGGGAAATCAGTATCATGAGATTCACCCCCTTCATCTTCTTGCACTTTTGCCCTGTCATCATCATGTACAGGATAGGAGGAATTGTATATTGAAGTTCATAATTGAAGTACTCTGCCTTTTATGGCTTCTTCAATTCTTCAATGATATCATGTGACATGCGATGAGGAAACTTTCACGTTGATATGGCATAGTGGGTGCCAACATTAGCTCTACATGCTCATGACTCTCTGCATAATGGGGTGGTTCATTCTTTCTATTACAATACTGTGCTGGGGGGTGTCAGTCCCATCTTCTCGAGCCTTTTGTCATGTTTGGTACAATAGTATCTTAAAGTATTTGATATGTACTATCCTCCATTGTCTGACCATAAAAGCTTGATTGTCTCTTTTTCCACTTTCGTGTGGAAATTATAAAAGATCTTACCCACTTGACATTTCGATTTCATAAGATACACCTACACTTTTCTGGAAGTATCATCTATGAAGGTGGCAGATTAATAGCACTACCATGAGACTTCACATCTATGGGACCACATACATCCTGAATACACTAAATCTAAGACCTTGTATCAAAATTTAGAGTCCTTAATAGCAAATGAAACTCTATGTTTGCCAAATAAACAATGGTCACACGGGGTCAAAGATTATTCTTGATACCTGGGAAGAGTTTGCTTCTTTGCTAAGATATGCATTCCTTTTCTCACCCATGTGCTGAAGTCGTTTGTGCCACATGCCTGATGATCATTCATCAATGGCTGCATTAACCTTCTGTTAGAGACATGTACCTATGTTTTATAAAGAGAACATCACTTATTGCCTTTATCCACTATAAGAGATCCATTTGTTAACGTCTTTTACCAAACACCAAGTGGTACCTTTCATCATATAAGCATCATCTAGGTTTAGACCAAGATCTACTACGTGTATCACATCATTGGAGCTAGCTTCATCCTGATGTCAATCTTGATGCGCACATGCCCTCTTTCGACAACCTTGGATGAATCATCATTACCCATCTTCACAAAGCCAAAGTCTCATGCCCTGTAAGAAGAAAAATAATGTTTATGTAGGGTAATATGAAAGATACCCAGTCAGAGTGCACGAAGCCGATACAATACTGATGTAATCGTCACCATAGTTTCGGAACACACCCAGTTCAACTGTAGATGTTTTTTTGTCGTTGTTCTTGGCACTGTCCTCTTGTTCTCTTTTGAATTTTCGACACACTTTCTTCATGTGCTCATTCTTGCCACCATGATAACAAGTGATCCCCATTCTAGACTTCAATCTACCTTTCACCTTGGATCGGTTATTTTGGTCTTGACCCCTAGACTTTCCTCGATTTGTGACCAGCTTGCAAGGACGATGTTGATGGTTTTTTTTCTTCTCTCTTCTTGTAAGAGGCTAATTGTGCCCTTGCTCAGCAGTGAGCTAAGCAATAGCAATGCTTGCAGCTCGTTTCCAGTACCATCTTCATCATTGCAAGCTGATTAACTATACTCTGCATCTCATTTAGATGCTCTCAACAGAACCTTCATCTCTGAATTCACGTTTACCAACTCTTGGGTCAGAAACGCTGCATTTCAGGCAGCTTCTCTCCTGTACAAGTTTTGTAGCTTCTTCCATACTGCCTTGAAGGATGTCTCACACAACACATGGTGGAAAACAACAACATACAACCATTGTTGAATAGTCCAAGTGTTTTCTGTCAGCTTCTTCCACTCTTTATTTGACATATCTGCAAACTTGTGTTCTACCTCCTCAATGAGTGTATACAAGTCCAAGTAGTAAAGAAGATCTTCCATCTTTGACTTCCACTTTCTAGATTATCCAGTTGTTCTTGTTGAGAGAACTCATTTTACTCCTGGTACTGCAATCCATCTTTGAATGCACACAGGACCCAAAACTAGCAGTCAAAATGGTCCAATACACAACTCACTGGCAGTCCAAATCCACAAACGCTTCACACTCACCAATGGTTCAAACTTAACCTTACAGACAATTCACACTGACTAAGCAAAGGTATGTCCAAAATAAGTCCTCTACAAGTAATGGCAGTCTAGAAAAATGATCTACAGTTTGGAGGACCCGCACAATCTTTGAGTTTACCAGTGATAAAAAATGATCAGCAGTGTTCCAATGACCACTGATGTGACAATGCAAGAGAAGCTGGCTTTGATAACATTTGGTTGGGCTATACATGCCCTCTTACTACAATGGGGATACACACATGGAATTTGTGTGGCCTTTAGGACCAAGTGTCAAACACTTCGTGAGCACTCGTGCCATGGGCCTAAGATATCACCAACAAGGGTGTAGGTGTCTGTGGGGATGGGAACTATAAACAACCACAGAAGGAAACAAACAAGCACCAAACCCACAAATCTAATGTGGTTCACCCTTATGGGCTACATATATGGCGAGGAGACATCTAAATCCACTCTGCAGATGAAAGTTACAAGATTTGATGGACACAAATACCGAACCTCTCAAAACACACTCTTTCTTTTCTTTTTTCACTCTAGACTAAGGATCTAAGACCAACAAGAGATATAACTGATTAGGAGCTTTCTCACACAAAACCTGCTATGCATTCTCTCCAAGAGGCGATTTCTCTCTCTTAGTTTTCTTTTTTTTAGAGCGTTTCACTCTCTCTCTCTCTCTCTCTCTCTCTCTCTCTCTCAAGAGGCTCTCTACTCTCTTGGTTTCTCAATTGGAATTACTAATCACTTGCTTATCCAGTCATTGTATATTACGGTCACAGATCCTAAGGTGTGTAATTCCCTTTAATGCTGATATCTCGAAAAAAAAAAAGAAAAAAAAGAGAACATTAATGCCCCCATCCATTAGAAAATGCCAATGAGGTCCCATTCTTTTATTAAATGATGCTGGGTTTCCTCTCCACATGAGACAGGATACCCAACAAACTTATCTTCCATCCAAAAAACCAAAAGCAAAAGCAAATGGTCCATCCAAAATTCTCAATTGCAAATGTGGTTATCAGAAATCTAAACCATTCATTCTGACGACTAACAAACAAGGGGACCGGTTTTTCAGTCAATATCAAACATCCAAAATAATGGGAATGACCCAAGCCACAAATAAGATAAATAAATAAATGCAATTACACATAAGATACAAAAAGGCATTGCACAAAGACCAGAAACAGGTAAAGTCGCTTAAGAAGTTGATCTACAATCTTAAAAGTTTATGCATACCTTACCAATGGCTCCAAGAATAATAGTTGCATCAGAACACCCATAAACAACTGCATATCTTAAAGGTGCAAGTATGTAAATCACAGATTCATGACAATTCCAAACCTGCAGATGAATCCAGTTTATGTTAACTCAAGACACCAGCAGTCAATAAGGTTGAAATGAAAATCAAAATTGTTTAGCAAGTTGGAGCACAAAATTTGAAAATCGAGGAGGTATATGAACAGTTAATGAAAGCACATCATAACAATTTCCAAATGACCACATATTTCACCTCTTGCAAAGGGTATATTTCACTTTCTCCTTAGGCATATTTTATTGTTTTTTTCGAAAATGATAACTGTTTAGCCATATTGCAGAAAGTTAATCACCACTTTGTTAAAGTTTTCAGGAATGTTATTCCTCAATTTGAATTGCATACAATATAAAAATAAGTTAAAAGTTTATGGAATATGAAAGGAATCTCTAAAAATATTTTAAGCCTATCTACAGAATGTGTAGCCTAAACAAATTGGAAGAGAAAGTGCAGGTCAAGCAAGAATGAGAATATTTCTCTGTTAACCAAGATGGGTCAGGTGCTTGCACAGGCTTATGCATGTGGGGTAAGAATTCACAAAGGACATTAAAAATTACTACAACAAAAAGAAAGAGAGAAAAAAAAAAGTGAAATTTATGATGGTAAGATCCTAAAGCTCCAGATCTCCTCAAGAACTTCCACCAAACAAAGGGACTCCCAATAACATTCATTTCAGGCGCACTGTTTCCCCAATGAGAGCTCATACTGAAACGTGGACTTACATAACCTAGTACTATTACCTTGCTACAGGTCATTTGTTCAACTCATAAAACCTCCAAGTAAGGATTACCATAAAAGGCAATAGCGAAATCAAGAACTAACTCATATGGATGAGCGAAGTGCAACTCTGGTTTCCTCAAATCCAATTTTCCATGAGCATGCACCTTTAATATAAACTGTCATGTTGTTCATGTGCTATTACATCCTTCAGATTCTGCTTTCATTGTCATTTCCGTTTTGTCATTGTTGTAGTCTTATAAATTTTGATCTGTGAAGATAGTTGGGTCATTTCCTTTTAAGTCATTGATCTGTAGTTTGTACTTGTATCCCTGAAGTAGCAACTTACATACAAAATATACAAATAACCGCAAAAATTAAATAATAAAAGAGTACCAGCATGAACATACGTCATATCTTGCATTCCAACGAGTAAACCCTACATTTTTTTTTTTTAAAGGCTAATAAACCTGACATTCACCAAGCCAAAAGCTCCATATGTCAAACCTTACCTTCACTGAGCAACCTCGGATGTCGGCCGCTTGTTTTATGACTGAAGCCTTGGAGATACCCTCTACAAAAGTCTGATCCCTAGAATATGCAGCATTGCCACAAGGGGTAGTTCCACTCTTAGAGATACCTGTGCAAGCATCAGCCATGGTAACATCTGGATCTGACGCACTCGGTGGACCATTTTCTTTGGCCGAAACTTTCTCAGGAGAAAATTCAGATGCTGGAGATAGACTTTGCAGAAGCCAGTCATGTATCAGTGAAGCAAGAACTGGTACTGCAGGCATGTCTGGGTCAGAATTTGCAAAAAATGGAACTGCCTGACTTAATGGCATCGTTGCTGATCCAATTTCACCATAGTGAAAGAGAAAGCCAAGGTGCTCAAACCTATCCACGCTCAAAACCTGTAATAAACCACCATGTAATGGTGTCATAAATGCAAATATCCAGAAAATAATCAAGTAAGCATGCTGCTTAATATCTGAAATAAATATTCCTAGGACTTGTAGTCCAAGCGTTCACGTTTCAAAAGTCAGGCAGAATCAAGCGACTACATGGTGTCAAATCAACTGAGGTGCCCACATCAAATGAATCGAAAAACTCATTTCTGGGGTCCTCTGGGAAAAGACTCAGGAGAGTCATAATCTGAATGGAACAAGCTACATGTGCTTTCCCAGTAATATACCTTTTCCAGGGTTGACCCAAAACTTCATTCTTCCATCCCCAAAATATTAGATGTCTACACCTATCACAAATTTAAGTGCATGCCTGTGTTTGTGTGTGCAGGGGGTGTGGAGAGAGAGGGAGTGTGTATTTGTACAAAGGGAAGCTCTTGTTCATTGGGGCAAGTCTTTATAAGAGACATATTAAGAAACCAATTCACTGGAAATCTCAAGTCAGATTACACCAAAGCCCTTGCATCAGAAAAAAGGTACGCACGAAGGTAAGCTACTAAAATGGCAGTCTCCTTTCTTGAAGAGTAGTATCAACCATAGCTCCAACTACATAGGGTTATTCTCTTTATTGTAATATCATGCTCAGCCATGTATTGTGCCAATTCTACCACCTTTATTTAGTTGTTAATCATAAAAAAAAATAGTGGACTGATGAAATAAGGAATCAAACTAATCTTTTCAAGGCCATAATGCTAAAAAAATACTAGCTCAAAATTTTCAAAAGACAGCTCTACAAAACCAGATTATTTGCCTACTAACTACTAAGAAATAGACTTGGAAATCAAATTGTTGTCTCCTAATAAAGAAATATATCAAAAAATCTACGCTTATTTGTTATAATAAAATAGATGGTTAAATGCCAACAACATTCAAATGTTTGAAGACACATTTCATTCCCTGCAATTTTTCATTTGTACCTTTAAATAAACAAATAATTTCTATAGATACTTGAACACATAACTTATCTGAACCAAAAGAGGAAAGAACTAATGAAATAACAATATATTCACCCACCATCGCTTCGTCATCCTCTGCTTCAGCAGGTTGAGCCAAAAGTGCAAGCATATTAGGCAGATGTTTCTGCAAATAGGATAACTGGTGAGCCTCCTCATCTGCTTGTGAAGGCATAAATCGACGATTGGTGCGCACAAACTACAAACCATGCCAGATGAAACCTGAATTAGTCCCTGCTCAGGCGAAATCCTATTTACCCCAGAAATTCAAATCTGCATTTTTCTAGTCCTTAGATCTTTACAGATTAATAACCATTTTTTATTGGTATTTTATAGCCATATTTAATCATCAATATCAAAGTAACCATAGAAAATTGTACTGTGAGAAGAAAAAAATACTTCTAAAAATTTAACCTACATTTTAAAGCTCTCCATCTTAAAATTCAATAACTTGTGCTGCTAACTTCCATCATGAAACTTGAGAAAATGTTAAAGGACTTCAAATAATATACATATAGATGACAAATTTGAACGAAACCACAGTTTACCCCAAAACTGAATCTTACATATCTATAAACAAACACATTCAGGTAAGCTCCTCTTTCTAGCAAAATACATATTCCTATTCTTCAATACCTGGTGAGCTCACAACATACATTTGTTGAGTATCCCTTGAAATCAACAGTTTTGACTATTTGTAGAAATCCCCAACCCCGTTATACTGACACAACGACAAAATGTTCAATTTTCTAACATAACCAACCGTGATCCATCAAGTCTCATGCTGGAAGTTTGTTATACTAGTTCCAATGCACAGCATTTATGTTCAGACGTGTATCTTCATTGTGATATTTTATTACTTCTTCCTTAATCATGAGATTATGCAGTGCAGCCTAGCTTTACCAATTGTGTCTTATGGATATTATGACTCTTTGGAAGTCTCTTTTCTGTAATTACCTGTGTGTCTGGTAGTTATGGACAAATCACGTGCAGTAAAAAAAAAAGGTTAATAATAAAGGATGGATATTGTGACTCACGAAACAGTAAAGTAAAACAAACAAGAGCCGATAATTGAGTCTCACTCATAGAACAAGCGACAATAAACAAAAGCATAGTCACTGACTTACAAGGTAGAAAGACACATGTCAACCGCCAAAGCACCATTTGAGGATTTATTTATTTAAAATCAGAGAAAATCTCATTTTATCCCAAAATATGAAACAATAGTTACCCCTACACTCAGTCCTCATGGGTTAAACTCATCTTTAGTAGTATGTACTAGAAACCCGTTTCAACTTGACATTATTTATGTGAATCACATGGATTTTCCTGCACTCACACTAAGATACATGTGCATAATTTCACAACTGCGATGTACCAACTAAAACATACCTGACACATTTTTCACCAAACTTATTCGTACTAGTACAGTACCCCAAATGTTGGCAGCTATGACTATATTCAAAGCTCGATACCTCAGTACACTGACAAGTTTCAACAAGGCAAAGATTCTATAACAGGAACAAAAATTTCAGCCTGAATCCTGGATGAATCAAGATTCTCTTTCAGTCAATATTCATCATATCAAGATTCCAAATAATATAAATCAGAAAAAGTAAAGAAAAGAGACAAGAAAATAAAAAGAAGAAGAAAGCAACGTATCGTGTCAAACTGAATCCAAGGCTAAATTGTTACATATCCATTAACATCAATGCCATCTCTATGACACCTTTTTATACCCTAAAAGTTCAACCTATTGAAGTGAACATATTAGCTGGTTAATGGACCACCGAACCAACCTTCTAACCTATAAGTCATATCCAATCACAACTAGTCCCAACAGCCAAAGCCAAATACAATTCATCCCAAATCTTAGTGCCAACCATAACTCAACAATATCAAGTTCAACAAATTCCCAATCAAAACATCAAATAAAATGCATTACTCAGAAAATAAATATAAAAGAAACATCAGATATCCGGACACAACTTTCAGAATTTTGAAATAGCACTGGAATTCCAGCAACCCCAAGTAGAAAATGTCCATGGTGACAAAATTTAATTTGGAGAAACATGAAAAGGTTTCAATTATTTTCTCCTTTTGTAGATCAAGGAAAGGGTTCAAGTCCCTAATGCTACAAATATCAAAAAACCATTCCTGTTCAATTTTTTATTTTTTTTTAATAATTTACAACATTAGAACAAGAAATTGCTCAACATAGAACAATGGTGACAAAGGAGAAAGTGAAGGAAAATAACATAAAAAAAGCTAGAAGAACAATAGGAGCCCCATTGACACAATTGCACTTTCAGTCACTCGCAGTAGCAAGTTGCTTAATATTCAAAGAGGATAGTAAGATTTATCAGAGAATAAATCAAGCAATAACTGATGGGGCAATGCACACGGTGACAGAGCTAATCAAAAGTTTCACAAAGTTTTTAGTTCTAAGGATCACAACTCCCATAAATAGGTAATATTAAACACGAGGTTTATTGTCGATAATTCCTATATAAAATGCCTAATGGAAACATAAAACTCATACCCAAGCTGGGTCCTGCAAGATTTATCAGTGAGAAATAGAAAGCAACAGAATTATCTACCTAACTATTGATTCAATTCAGATGATTAATCGCATAGAAATGCAAGATGGGTCGAATAAAATTTATTGTAGAACATAATGAGATAGAGAAAGAGAGATTGGTCCAAAGATCTATAAGTGAGAAAAAGGAACACCAGAAAGATCTTTTCATAGATGAACTCCATTTCAATTAATTTCCCCCGTTACAGCACTGTAAATTCAATATGGGCCTCATAGTATTACAAAAGCACATGAGAAGCACGGAGAGGAACTACCCAAAGTAAACACACACGGATAGAGATGGATCAATAGGCGCACCTGAAGGGGTGAAAGCGCACAGAGATAGCCATCAAAAACCGAAGTCGAAGGCCACACATCGGCTATAGATGCAGAGTCCTTATGGGGTCGAGGTAAAAGCTTCTTATACGACTGAATATAGAGAAACAATATCAAATCACACACATTTGCACCAATCTTATCGATCTCATCAGGCTTCGCATAAACCAGAGGATCTGATAAACCCACATCTCCATAATCAGGCAGAACAGTGGCCAAAGTATCGAGAACGAGGTGAGCATTTTCAATGGAGATCTCAAGGGCCTGAGAAATACCAGACGCGTCGATTCTCAAAGAAGAAGAGGAGAGAGAGAACGAGTCTTTGTTGAAAGAAAGTTGGAAGAATTTATCTCTGAGAGGTGCTAAGGTGGAGGTGCCATCAGTGAAGATGAGCTTCGAGATGGGGAGGAGACCGTACTCAAAGGGCTCTCTCCTGATGTGGAGAGAGAAAGTGGGTGGTGCAGTGGGTGGGGAGGAGGTGGAGGGCTCGACGCATTCGTCCATTGAAGAGGGCGAGAGAGAGCCAGACCATTACAAGATGGGTCTGGGATGGGTCGAGGGAGACGGTGGATCTTTATGAGTGAGAGAGAGGAAGATAACAGAATCGACACGATGAGAGAGAGAGAGAGAGAGAAAGGAACATGTGATTTGTTAGGACTTAAGAGAGAGAAGGGAACATGTGACTTGTGAAGAGTAAGGAGGCCCCCCGTTGGAAATTTGATCGCTCTTTCTCTCTCTACCAAACCAAAGTTGGATTTTTATCTTAAATCAAATGAAACAAACCAAAGTTGGATCTTTATGTTCCACTATCTTCATCCTTCTCCATCTTAATGTTCCACCAAGGTTGTAAAAAAGGGATCTGGTTCGGATCGTTCATTTGGATTTTCAATTTGGTTAGGTAGTCGACGATCTAGACTGCTGATCTGTATCAACAAACTCATCTTTAAAAATAAAAAACAAGGTTTTTCTTATAAGTTTTCTCATGTTCGAGAACCGGTTGTTTCGTAACATTGAGGTTCCCAATATTTAGAGGAACCGGTTCAAGCATGATGATTCTCGGTTCAAATCTAAAATTGACATTTATTTTTGTTGAGAAAATATTGTTGTTTTGATAATATATCAGAATTTCCATGTTTGGGTGATTCCTATTTTGACTTGATTGTTTACTTCGACTCAATTTAGAGAGAGATTTTTTAGGAATTGGATGGGTCATCATCATCGTACCTTTTTTCCAATTATTTGGGATCGGTTATACGAATCCTGGTCTGTCATTCTGTCATATTAAATATCATATCTCCAATCAGGTCGTAAATCCTCATATCTTTTCTCACTACTTTCAACCATGATCTTTTGTGCCTACATCTTGTTTTGTTTTAGCCTTCTACTTGAACTACCTCACACATATTCATAGGTGTTATACTGGGCATACACCACACATGGTCAGCTCACATAAGTTTACCCTCTCTCATTTTATTGCCTATTGGTGTCACACTTAAATTTTTTAAAATATATTCATTTTGAATTCTATCCATTCCTGTCTTGTTACTCATCGATTTCGATATCCTCATTTCCAATAAATTTAGTATAAAATGGAGGAAAAAGAAGTGGGCGAAAGAATTCAAAACTCAAAACTCCTATGTGTGAATTTTTCTCTTTTTCTCAAAGACTAGATGTATAAATTTCCACTACGCCCAATTGCTAGTTGATATAAGAGATGCATTTTAAGAAACCTCGCCAAATTTTTTGGCAAATTATAGGAATTCAAAAAGCTTCTCTAATTGAGAGAAGAATTTTTTATAAAAAGGTGTAAGATTTTTTAGAAAAGGGTGCAGTTTGTATAGAGCCTAGGCTCTAAACAATCAAAGTAGAGCCTACTTTCAAATAGTATCGAGAAATGTGGTTTCAACATTGGAAATCTTTGTGATTGCCTTAAAATATATTTTCAACATTAGAAATCTTTGTGATTGCCTTAAAATATATTTCATCTTTATTTATAAAGTTTAAAGCTTTAAAAATAGTGTAGATCGACAGATCTATCAAAATTTGAAAATCTTGAAAATTGATGGTCCAAAAATGCATTACAAAATACACTATTTCCAAAACTTGAAATCTATTTTTTTCTCATGTCCATGTATCTTGATGTCGAGATGATCAATTTAAAGATATTTGGGTATCAAAATAATCTCCTCTAGTGAAATTTTTGATGTAGGCTCTAATTTGATGGTTTAGAGCTTCGACTCTATATAAACTTTTCCCTTTAGAAAAACCCATAATTCTTACATCCTATTAATAATTTACAAACTCCACTAGTGAAACACTCTTGTGTAACAATCCAGTGCTTACAACAATCATCATCATCACCAGAGTTTGATCCCAACTATTTGGGGGCAGCTACGCGAATTTTGTTATGTTATTTTGAACTATCAAGGGTTATATCCTCAGTAAGACTATTTAAGATTCATAAAAAATTGAGGTAAAATTTAAAGTGGCTGCCCACCTAATGCAATCCTCCTCCTTTACTAGGGCTTGGGACTGGCATTGACCGGTAGGAGCCCAGCGAGTTAGAGCCCAATGCTTACAGCAATAAAAGAAAAGAAAAGGTCTAATAAATAAAAACAAAGAGATTTACCTATATTTAACTTTACAAGTGTCCACAAAACTAGGTAAAATTATAAGCATTACTTATAATTATGTTGCGTTTCCAATTGCCCACCAGTTTACTGTTAAACTTATAATTTTACTTGTTTTGTGGACATTGTGTAATGTTAAATGTTGGTAGTCTCTTTGTTCTATTTTATTTGTTAAACCTTTTCTTACTTTTATTGTTGTAAGCACTGGATTGTTATACAGCGTGTTTCATTGTTGGAGTTTGTAAACTGTTAAAAAGATGTAAGAATTCTAATGGGATTTCCTGTTGTTAAGAATCTTTATCTCAAATTACAGGAGTTCAGTGAAAAATCTGGTGAGGTTTCATAGAATGCATCTCTCATGTTGATAATTGAGTTCATATATCCAGTCTTTGAAAGAAAGAGAAAAAATGTGTATCTAGGGCCGTTAGGTATTCTGCATAACATCCATGTAACCTAGGGAAAATATACAGGAGTGAGTCTTGAGCTCTGTGAGTTCTTTTTTCATACATTTTTAATAAAATTAAGAGTAATTTACATACGGACCCTAAAAGTTTTTTTAAAAAATGAAATAGGCAGAAATTACAATAAAGGTCGCTCAACTTGTCATTTTTATATTTTCAAAATTCCCCTTCGGTCTGAGGATGGTATCCTCAATCTGAATTTTTGATTTTTTTTTTTAAGTTTTATTCGTTAGTAGGGCAGTGCCCCAAGCTTTAGGGTAGTGCCCTACTAATGGAAAAAACTAAGACTGAGTACTAAGTGCACTTATGTAGTGCTTCATGTGCATGTGTTTTGGGGAATGTAGTGTACATCGCATAATGCGAGGGTGCACAACACTCGTCATAATTGTGCGCAACATTACTACACTTTGCACATGAATAGTGCACATTAAGTGATTTGTGTTGTGTGCACAGTACACAAGACGGAATACTAAATGCACTTATGTAGTAATTCGTGTGCATGTGTTTTGGGGAATATAGTACAAATCGCACGGTATGCTGGTGCACAACGATCTTCATGTGTGGACAATTTTAGAAAAAAAAAAAAGAAAAAAAAAAGGTGGATTGACTTACCTTCTTTGTAATTTTCACCTACAAATGGAGCAGTTTATGTTTTCGAACAAATTTTAGGGTCCCTACATAAATCAGTCTAAAATTTATGTTTCTCTCCCGAAACTGAAATATTGCTTGAATATATGACTTCAGTGGTCAGAGTTAATAAAGAAAAAATACGTTTGTAGATATAATATATGGACATATAAGCGATAAGACCCTCCCATTTATAACGGGACATTGTCGTTTGGCTTTAGGCCACGATAAAGTTGATGATAGACTTACTTGGGTTCTCAATAATAATGGAGGTATCACCTCCACTAGTGCGTACATTACAAAATAATAAGAAAACATGGACCGAAAAAATAAGACTCTCATGGCCATTTTTAAAATAAAAAAAAAATAACAAAAATAAAAGAAAAGAAAAGAGACGAAAAAACGATTCATCCTAGGCCACACGGTTCTCATGGCTAGCCTAGCAAAAGAGGCTAATAAACAACGATGAAGTGCAAAGACGAGGTTTTTTTTGCTTGAGTGAGTGGGGAGAAAGCCCTACCTTTGGTAGAAATTGACTCTAGGACGTAGCATTGCAAATCATCAAGCACTAATCAACTAAGCTTGGGCTCTTTTTCCAAAAAAGAGGTTTTCAATTGAGTAACATACACAACTTGTGCAATAATGAGAATCATGATCACTTTTTTATTCCATGCACATTTGTGGAGGACATAAAAATAAACCTTATGATACACATCAATGTTATAGCTGGTTCAAGTATCTCTAGTCTCACAACAAAGTGCTTTAAAAGATAATTCATAAACAAATACTAAAGGAAGTAATTTGGAAGATCAAGAATAGCATTACCAGAAAGTATGCTAGTCCCACCAAAGGATGACTAAAAGAACAATATAGAGAAGATAGGGAATCGCCCTCTTGAGTAATCCATGGATCATGTAGAGAGGTCATTATATTAAGGGTGTGGTTTGTATAAGGCCCTAAACAATCAAAGTAAGGTGCACCTTCAAATAGTGGAGAAAGATGTTGTTTGAGTATTGAAAATCTTGGTGACGTCCTTAAAATTCATTTCAATATCTAATTATAAAATTATAGCTTCAAAATTAGTGTAGATCAAGCAGATATATGAACACATGAAAATCTAAAAAATTGACGGTCCAGAAAATGCTTTACAATATGTATTATTTTCAAGACTTGAAATCCATTTTTTCTTGTGTCCATATCTTAAGATCGAGATGATCAATTTGAGGATTTTTATGTGTCGAAACAACCTCTTCTACAATGGTACAACATATATGTCACTCTATAAATATTGAAAGACAATATATATACAGGCTGATGTAAGTCTCCTCTATTATAGATTCTTCTTTGACCTATTAATCCAATGGTGGGGACCCGCTCAAATCCCTCGTGAATTTGTTTACTATTCACCACCTAATTCATCTCAATCTCTCTTTATAAACTACATTGACAATCAAATTAGAACATAAATTCTCTCAAGATAGAAATTCCAGATATTATCTTTTTTTTGACAAAGATTCAAAGATTTTACTGTTGAGCAGGGAAAGATATTACATCATTCGAAACAACAAGAGAAGATAGAAGAGCCCCAGTATTCGCCAAAGAATCTGCCAGGGCATTAGCTTCCCTAAAAACATGGACAAATGAAACATAGAATGTTTCAACTAAATCCATGACTTGCAGCCAATGGCCACAAAGTTCCCAGGGTAAGTGTTGTTCCTTTTTACACTATTTAACAACATTTAAGGAGTCCCCTTCACAGATACAAGAACAACCCGTAAATTCATCAACTAAAATTTTAACCCCACACAGCAAGGCACTACGCTCAACATAGATGGTTGTTCTAACTCCAATCGGGCAAGCAAAGGAAAAAATAATGTTAGTTGGTTGTTCTAACTCCAATCGGGCCAACGAAGGAAAAAATAATGTTGGCAGCAGAGTCACGCATTACCCACCAATACCTGCAACACCTGGATTCCCGAATGAACTTCCATCAAAATTTAACTTTAAGCAATCACCTGGAGGCGCCATCCAAAGTCTTCTTCACTTTGTACTTGGTCTCCCCAACAGGAAAAGGCTACCAAGATTAGCCATTATATCTACCTTGCCAATATTCTTTCCCTCCTTGTGTACCGAAATTGAATTCCAAATAGAGAGTTTGATATTATTTAATAAAACAGAAAAAGGCAAAGAATTCCCCTCAAAAGTCCCCTTATTTCTCTCTTTCCAAACTTCTCAAAGGATGACTCCCTTAGCAATATGCCAAATAAATTTTCCCATCTTAGGCAGATGAGGAATGGAAAATTGAGAAACAACACCAGCCACAGACGAAGGGAGTACCAGGGAAACCCCAACTAAATTAAAGAGCCAAAACCAAATTCTTATTGTGAAGGAGCAATGAATAAACAGATTAGCACCAGTTTCCTCATCCGCTTTATAGAGGAGGAAAACATTAGGTAAAAATTTCCCCTTTTTGATAAGATTATCAGTAGTGAGAACCTTATTCAAAGCCGTCAACCAAATAAAGACTTGAACTTTATGAGGAACATGCCACTTCCAAACTTTAGCAAGCGAGGGGCAAGAGGCTCTCCATCGATCATAAAAGAGAAGTCTGTAGCAGGACTTTACTGTGAAAATACCATCATGTTCAACATCTCAAATCACCTCATACTTAGCATTATAAGAGACATAAACCCCATTCAACAATTCCATAAGAGCATACCACTGCGAAAGAATTAGCTCACTTTCCCGATTGTATGCAAATGTAATATTCCAAGCAATTAATTCTCCCCTACGATTAATGGTCTCCCCAATAGTCACCTCTGATTGAGTAGCAATCCTAAATAAGTCGGGATAGGCCACTTTTAAGGGGTACTCGCCCAACCATTTGTGATGCCAAAATGAGACATTCCTTCCATTCCCCACACTGCATTTGAAATAACCAGACACAATTGGTCTACAATTATACACAGCCTTCCATATATGGGAGGTTTGAGAACCTCTATGACCCCCAATCCACATATTTTCTCTCTCAACCCTATATTTTGAAGCAAACACTCTATACCGCAGCTGATCTTTAAAAATAAGGTTACGCCACCACCGCTTATGTAACAGTGCCTGATTCACCAATTTTATTTTTCGTATGCCCAAACCACCTTTCATTTTTGGAGAACAAACTCTATCCCACTTTAATAAATGACACTTCATATTCACATCAGTTGATCCCCACAGGAAATCCTGCATCATTTTTTCCACTCTTTTGGCAACAGAAGCAGGCAAGTAGATTAGAGATATTTGGTACACCGGGAGGTTAGGAAGGCAAGATCTCAGCAAGGTAACCGTACCGCCTAAAGACAAATACTTGTGCTTTTAGAGTGCCAATCTACCTTGTCCTCTTTCAAGCACAATATCCCACACAACAATGGTAAATCTCGAGTCAGAAATAGGGAGCCCCAAATATAAAATAGGGAAGGAGCCAACCTTACATCCAAACAAAGTAGCCAAATCACCAGCCACCCCTTCCAATAGTTAATCCCAACCAGTGACGATTTGTGAAAGTTAACTTTAAGACTCAAAGTCACCACAAATCTCCAAAATTCGAGCAATATTAGAAACCTGAGCAGCCTCTGCATCACAAAATATCAAAGTATCATCCGATACTAAAGGTAGGAAATAACAATTTCAGAATTAGGAATCAAAAACCCCGAAAAATACTTCAAATTTTCCATCATGCTTAGCATAAGACTAAAGTACTCAACATAAATTGTAAACAAGAAAGGAGACAATGATCACCATGTCTCAATCCTCTAGAAAATCCTATCGAGCTTCCTTTAAATAACACGGAGAAGTGTGCCGAGGACAAACATCCCTTGATCCAAGATCGCCATTTATCACCAAAGCCCATAACTCTCATGATTTCAAGTAAAATACCCCATTCGACCAGATCGTATGCTTTATCCATATTCAGTATTAACAGAATATCTTGCTTCTTGCTAAAAACTCTAGAGTGAATACATTCCTGCGCTACCAGCACGCTATCTGTGATTTATCGATCTTGAATAAAGGCAGATTGGGTACAGGAAATAAGAGAAGGGACAACAGCCTTTAGTCTTTCAGCCAAGACTTTTGCAATAATTTTATAAAGACTAATTAACCGACTGATCGGTCTAATATCAGAGAGGCTTGAAATTGTAGCTTTTTTTGGGATCAAGGCCAAAAAAGTGGAATATATCCGTTTAAAAAAAATTTCGGTTACCATAAATTTTTCCACGAAAACCAATAAAATCTCCCTTAATAACATTCCAAAAACGATCAAAAAACAATGGGGAAAACCATCAAGGCCAAGGGCCTTGTCTTCAGGAAATGCAAAAATAGCCTTATGCAACTCTTCCATGGTAATCTCCCTTTCCAACTGTAATTTCCCATCCACAGAAAGAACTTTGAAGGTAACTCAACGAAGGTGTCACCTTAACCTCTGAAGAAAAGGCCTTTCTGAAATGACCAATCACTGCCTCGTTCAATGCATTATCATTTTCAAAATTCACCCCTAGAATGGAGAGGTCAGAAAAGTCATTTTGTCTTCTACAAGCACTGGCAATAGCATGGAAATACTTTGTATTCAAGTCATCCTCTTTAATCCATTTGGATCTAGACCTTTGCCTCCAGTAGATCTCTTCCACCCTACGAAGCTCCCCTAACTCATTACATTTTGAAGTACGATCACTGATAACTTGTTGGGAAATACAACCACTCTCTTGAATAGAGCAATCAATCGCTTGTAAATCTCCCAAACCTTATAAATTTGCGCCTTAACATCAAACTGATTCTCACGCTTCTATAAAATCAACTTATGTTTGATATTAACCAATTTTTTGTGCAAATAAAAATCCAGGGAGCCTACCACAATCGTGTTGACCCAAGTGGTTCTAATAATTTTCATCACCTCGTTTTCCTCTAGCCACCCAGCTTCAAACCTAAAAAGTTTTGGGCCACCCTTTACCATTCCAGAATTGAGCATAATGGGCCAATGGTCCAAAGAAAGCTTAGTCAAAGCCCTTACTGTAGCAAGAGGAAAATAGTCCAACCACTCCATTGAAAGAAGGAATATGTCTATTTTACATATAGACAGTCTGACCAAACTATTATTTGTCTAAGTGAATGTCGCACCCACAATTGGAGGGTCCAAAAGAGAATTACTCTCATTGAAACTATTGAATAACCTCATAGAGGTATTAATAGAGGTACCAGACAAACATTCACGCAGCTATTGAATGAGATTAAAATCCCCCCCAATCACAACAAGATAACCGAAGGAGCGAATAATAGAATTTAACTCATATAAAAAGACTTCTTTCAAAGCCAAAACGGATTGGTCATAAACATTCACAATACCCCATTTGAAATCAGAGTTGGGACCACGAAAACCTAATAACAAGAAATTGTCTCTAAAAATAACTTCAAAATTCTGAAGAACTATGAGGTCCCAAAGGACCCACAGTCCTCCAGAAGCACCAGTAGCATTAATCCCCTTAAAACCAACTACACCCGACCCCCAAATCTCCCGAACCCCTGAAACAGTGGGGGCTTGGGAGCTTAATTTCTTGCAAAAACAACACCACAGGTTTTGTACTAAACTATCAAAAACCTAACATCTTGCTTCCTACTGGGGAGGCCTAGCCCCCTTACATTCCATGAAATAAAATTCATTAAAATTCGGGAGGAAAAGGGTTAGAGGAAGAACCTGGTCCATCAGGACCAAAATCGAAGTGCAAGTCCTCCATGCACGAAGCCACTTCCTCATCCGCATCACTCAGAGAAGAATCAGAGGAGGTGTCAAGGTGTACCATTTCTGGTTCACAAAAAACCACACCCTTGCTACGAGGGGTAGATTTGATGATCCCTCTAGCTTGGAGCCTAGCATAGGAGTGGGAACCCCATTCAACCATATTCTTCTTTTTTTGGGGTGGTTTCTCAGCCACTCCATCATCAGCACCACCTTCAGGCCACGAGACAGCATTAGGCACCTCCTTCTCCCACTAAGCCACCAAACGCTCCCTGCGTCGAACCCTGATCTCCTCCATAATCACACTTAGGGGCACCTCATTCATGCCCAGATCCTGCACCATCTGGCCCACTATCGGTGTATCATCCCCAACACCACCTACATTTTGAACCTGTTCAACAGGCGGGCCAGCTATCAATAAAGGAGACTGCTCATCTTGAAACATACTAATCGGTAATGGCGAGTCTGAATCAACCACAACCATCGAACTGCCATCATACACTACTTCCATTGAAGCTTCATCCTCAAGCATAACAGTATTAGGCTGGTAATCCGACAACTCCTCATCAACTAGGACAAAAGCTTCCTGATCAATAAGAAGTGGGTCAAACCGAGACCTGGACTTCTTTTCAACCCCGTTTGCCATAGCCACTCGGAAGAATAATGGATACATGCTAAACTAAACCAAAACATCCCAAACCCTTTGTTTAAACTCCCACCAGGAAAGTTCCTTCAAGAAAACAAGACAAAAGAGAAGCACCAGAGAAGAGAGGTGAATACCCACAAACCTTTTCAACTCAATCCCTTTCCAAAAGGAGGAGAGAGTCGATTTATCTTGTAAATTGAAAGGGAAAGAAAAGACGCGTGTACCCTACTATCTTTATCCAACAAGCAACCTCCTGATTTGGGAGGATCTACCGCCGCCATCTCTCCTTTTTCCAGAACTTTATCCTAACACACAAAAGGTGGTCCTACCAGCTCACCGTGATGGACTATAGAAGGGCCCGTAATAGGCTTATGAACTCCCGAGCCATGATGAGAGACAGTCAACGCGCACTTAGCCACCCCAATCTGCGAGAATACATCAGAGAAACCTTGTGAAGATTCTGGAAACCATCCAACATGTATCCACCATTTCCTAATTTTTTGGGTAACATATTTCTTATTTTTTAATTTGAAATTCTTTGCATCCCTGTAAATTTTTCGGGAAAGATTTCGGCCAGAATTTTCTAGAGGAGCATCATGAGCACTACCAGAAGGCTTACCATCATACTTAGGATTATCGGATACGAACTTTGTCTCTGCCTTACTCCTCTCCACAAAAAATAGTTTGGAGGGGCGAATACCATCATCATCCGAGATGAAATTTTTAAAAAGAACATCAGTAACACACAAAAAAACCGAACCAAGGATGACCATTCCAGAACAAAATCCAATCTTAACACGAACAAAATGACATGTCGGGCTAAGAAAGGAATCCCAATCTACATCCAAATAGACCTCACATTGTCCTGCGATCCTTTTCATAATGGACAGGTTCCAAGCCGATAAAGGTATACCCCACATTTTGATCCAAACATGATCCATACAATAGATGGAGGTATGATCCGATACCTTCTACAAATCCAGAGACAAAAGACTACCTCAAACTCTATAAAATCTATTAAACAACGCCTTTGATACTTCCTCCTTTGAGCGTAATTTGAAAAATACTTTGTTGGAACCAATTATCTTAACATCAGGACGGTAAGACAGATTCCATCCTCTTTGAGCCCAATCAGCAAAGCCAAAAAAGTCCTTCACAGGAGGTGGAAAGGAACCTGATACAAAAAGCTCAGTTTTAAGATTGAAAAGTTCCAGCTCTTTACGATCAACCATTACCAAAGACGATGAGAGCTTCGAAGTCTCCTCTTTCACTCCATCAGCAGCAGTCCTTATCAAAACCTTCCTCCAATCCATGCTCCCATTGACTTACCTGAAACCTGCCTACTTTTCTCAATATTCCAGATATTATCAACATAATGATACTTATCTCACCAAAATAAATGAGAATTTCAGAAAGAAACTAGAAAAAAATGAAGTTTAAAAGGTAAAAATAAATATATATAACGAATTACAACCAACCAACCAAATTAGTAAATGATTGAAAAATATTCCTAGAAAATAAATCGGCTGACTTAAGAACTAAACAAAAGAGTTCAAAATATTAAGTTGTCACACCCCAAGAATTTACAATACTATTATTCCTGAGATGTGACGGACAAAACATATATACATCTATTGATAGGACAAATTTTTTTTTACAGTGACGAGGTCTTACATAGTAAATAAAGAAAGCTAGCACAACAACAGTATCTTCCAAGGTTGATCTTGACTAGCACTCAAAATGAATCCGTAGTTATCCTAAAAAAAGTTTACCATAGTTTGATGAGTTTGGCTACTCAGTAAGTGATTATCATAATCCTAAAAATAATCATGATTGAAAGATATCAATATTTTCCAAAATGAGATCTATTAACAGAAATGCATCAACAGTTTCATTTTCAATAAATGCATAATTAAGTATAATCCGAGTAATTGAAATGCTTATAACACTTTTAACGGCAGTACATAATTCAAAGGATTTCACAAAATACCCTACTGGCATCCCAAGTAGGTCACCTATATACCCCATCAGCGTCCTGATGGGTCCACTTAATCCCTATCGGCGTCCCAGATAGGTCCACTTAATCCCTGCAGGTCCACTTATACCTCACCGGCGTACCGGATGAGTCCACTTAATCCCTACCGACGTCCAAGATAGGTCCACTTATACCTCACCGGCGAACCGGATGAGTCCACTTGCATACTTAAATTATTTCTAAATCTCTTTAAACATTCGAAAGCAGCAATATCATGTACTCAACATATCACTGAAACCATTAATATGAATTTCACTTAAACCATTAATAACAGTCACTCTCTATAATATTTCAAAAATAACCAATCAAATATTTTGGGCTCAAATTTAGAAAGGTAGCAGTTTGTAAAGGCATTCTAGCATAATTGCCAATTTAATATGTATAGAAAAAAAAAACTCATATAAAAATTCAAGAATACGGAATTATCACAATTTATGGAATATCAATTCACAAATAAATATTTCACAACAATACTATAATCAATTGCAAAAAAATGCCAATTTTTAAATAATAAGGCAGTCATTTGCACATGAATTTTACAATGTCTAAATATTCAAAACAGTAGAAAGAAATATCACAATTTTACTAAAAGCAAAAATATCACATTTATTTCTAACAATAGACAAGAAAAATAAATAAATTTATTTTTCTAATTTACAGCATTCAAAATTTCTAACATAGATAAAATATCATAATTTTTATTAAAAAGATTATTTTTCAAGATAATGAGGTCACGTGCGCATAAAATTCATCGCGCCTAAAATTCATGATAATAAGCAGAAATAATTATTTCATTTTATTTTTAAAAAGAATGGATTATTTTTCGAGACAATGAGGTCACTTACACACAAAACTGATAAAATAAAGATCCTACACGGAAATATCACTATTTATTAAAAATAGACTATTTTTCAGAAAGACGATGTCACTTACCTACAATTATTTGAGAGGGAGCTTCCGATAAAAAAATTCGGTTCGAGAGAGAAGTTCACTGTGTTTCGACCAGAGAGAGAGATCTCAAAATTTTGTTTTAGGGTGGGAGTGCTCACATCCCCTATTTAAATTCTTATAACGTATTATTATATTGTTTTATTACGCTCTACCTCATACCTGAGGTGTCGCGTTAAAAGCAGACTTTTATCGTACGAAAACTACGTCCGCTAAAGGACGTTGCCAGTTGCAAGCAGCAGGAGGCAAAAGCAGGCAAAAGAAAAAAAGTAAAGGCAAAGGCAAATCTTTTGAAAATAGTGATGGTCCTCAAGGACCATCATATTCAAACAGAACATCACGTATTTAAAAGCATATTTTCTCCTTTTTTTTTTTTTTTTTTTTTTATTTATAACTTTTAGGATTGTTAAATTCTTCCCTCCTTAAAGAAATTTAGTCCTCTAAATTTGTGTACCTGATTACTGAAAAAGATAGGGGTATTTTTCTCTGATTTCGTCTTCTCGTTCCCAAGTCGACTCTTCTCTTGAGTGGTACTGCCATAATACACGGACTAAAGGAATCTCCTTGTTACGCAACACTTGCACCCTTCTATCCAGTATCAAAATTGGCTGCTCAATGAAGGATAGGTCTTTCCTGATCGATAAAGGTTCATATTTTAAGATTTGGGACGGGTCGAGCTGATATTTTCGTAGTGAAGATACATGAAAGACATTATGGACATTTGCCAATTCGGGTGGTAAAGCAAGTCTATAAGCGACACCTCCGATTCTTTCCAGGATTTCAAATGGTCTGATGTAACGTGGGCTCAACTTTCCTTTCTTGCCGAATCTCATAATGCCCTTTATTGGTGAGATTTTTAGGAAAACTCGATCACCTTCCTCAAATTCAAGATCTCTCCTTCGGTTATCGGCATAACTCTTTTGCCGACACTGAGCTGTCCTGAGCCTTTCACGAATTAATGCTATTTTATATGTGGTTATCTGGACAATTTCTGGCCCCAAAAGCTTTCTTTCACCAACCTCGTCCCAACATAAGGGTGACCTGTATTTTCTTCCATACAGGGCTTCATATGGTGCCATTTGAATACAGGCTTGGAAGCTATTATTATAAGCAAACTCAATCACGGGTAAATGGTCATCACAGCTTCCTGTAAGGTCAATAACATAGGCCCTCAGCAGATCTTCCAAGGTTTGGATGGTCCTCTCCGATTGTCCATCAGTTTGGGGGTGAAAGGCAGTACTAAAGGCGAGTCTCGTCCCCATGGCTGACTGTAGTCTAGCCCAAAATTTAGAAGTAAACCGAGTATCCCTGTCTGATACAATACTGACAGGAACTCCATGCAACCGCACTATTTCCTTAATGTACAGCTGAGCCAGTCGATCCAAAGTGTACGTCGTGCGAATCGGTAGAAAGTGGGTAGCTTTAGTTAACCGGTCCACAATGACCCAAATGCTATCATGGCCTGAATTTGTTCTAGGCAAGCCAGAGACAAAATCCATAGAGATGTGCTCCCATTTCCATTCTGGCACCGGTAAAGGCTGCAACAACCCAGCGGGCCTTTGATGTTCAGCTTTTACTTGCTGGCATGTTAGGCATGTAGACACAAATAGTGCTACCTCTTTTTTCATATTATTCCACCAAAAGGTTTTCTTTAGGTCCTAATACATTTTAATACTTCCGGGATGTATCGTATAACGAGAATGATGTGCTTCTTCTAAGATAGCTTTCTTTACACTCTTATCATTCGGGACACAAACCCGACCTTTGAATCTTAGCAAATCCTCACTACATATAGAGAATTCATCTCTTTTTCCTTGCTTCACCTCTTCTATAATTGTTATAAGCTGAGGGTCTTTCTTTTGTGCCAATCGAATCTGTTGGATTAATTGGGGTTCCGCCTTAATGTTGGCAATCATACTTACCACACCATTAATGGACGGAGTTGGATGCCAATCCACTATTTCCTCTAACAATCGCATTTCTCGGATCATTAGATGAGCTAAGACTCCCGTAGATTTTCTACTTAGAGCGTCGGCCACAACGTTAGTTTTTCCTGAATGATAATGGATTGTACAATCATAATCTTTTAAGAAATCCATCCATCTTATCTGCCGCGTATTTAAATCCTTCTGAGAGAAAAGGTATTTCAAACTCTTATGATCCGTGTATATTACGAATTGCTCACCATATAGATAATGCCTCCATATTTTCAAAGACAATACTATTGCAGCTAGCTCCAAATCATGAATTGGATATTTTTTCTCATATTCTTTCAACTGTCTGGATGCATATGCCACTACTTTCCCATATTGCATTAATACACAGCCCAAACCTTTATGTGAAGCATCATTATAAATCACAAATCCCCCACTCCCCTCAGGAATAGTTAAAATAGGTGCTGAAGTTAATCGAACTTTTAGTTCTTGAAAACTCTCCTCACATTCACTTGTCCACTCAAATTTGACATTTTTCTGTGTCAATCGAGTCAATGGGATTGCGATTCGAGAAAATCCTTCTACAAATTTTCTGTAATATCCTGCCAATCCCAAAAAACTTCGAACTTCAGTCACATTACTTGGTTGTTTCCAATTAACAACGGCTTCAACCTTTGAAGGATCAACTGATAGACCTTCCTTTGATATGACATGTCCTAAAAATGTCACTTGTTCAAGCCAAAATTCACATTTACTAAGTTTGGCATACAATTTCTTCTCTCTTAATATTTGCAATACCATTCTTACATGCTGCTCATGTTCTTTCTGATTCTTGGAATAAATTAAAATATCATCGATGAATACCACAATAAATTTATCCAAAAAGGGCTTAAAGATCCGATTCATCAAATCCATAAATGCAGCTGGTGCATTGGTTAATCCAAAAGGCATGACTAAAAATTCATAATGGCCATACCTTATTTTGAAAGCTGTCTTGAGTACATCTTCACTTTTAATCTTAAGCTAATGGTATCCAGATCTAAGATCAATTTTTTAAAACACTTGTGATCTTTGTAATTGATCAAATAAATCATCAATCCTAGGTAATGGATACATATTTTTCACTGTCACTTGGTTCAACTGTCTATAATCAATACACAATCTCATAGTCCCATCTCTCTTTTTGACAAACAGTACTGGAGCACCCCAAGGTGACACACTGGGCCTGATAAAACCTTTATTTAATAATTCTTCCAATTGTTGTTTCAGTTCTTTAAGTTCTGCAGGAGCCATTCTGTAAGGTGCCTTAGAAATTGGTGCTACCCCTGGCAATAATTCAATGGAGAATTCAATTTCCCTGTCAGGCGGTAATCCTGGCAATTCTTCAGGAAAAATGTCGGGAAATTCTCGGATAACCGGAGTGGTATCCAAATTTATTTCTTCCTTCCTATCTTCTTTGATATAGGCAAGAAAGCCTTGACACCCTTTTCGAAGGAGGCGATTAGCTCGAATACAAGAGATTAAATATGATGAGGAGTCTTCTTTGACACCATTAAAGTAAAATACTGGTTGATTCGAAATACTAAAGGTAACAATTTTCTTATAACAATCAATACTTGCATGGTATGCAGAGAGCCAATCCATGTCTAAGATTACATCAAAATCTTGAATTTTCAAGAGTATTAAATCAACCAACAGTTCCTTTTCTTCTATCTTTATTACACATGATTTGTACATTATATTGGTGTTAATTGAATCTCCCATCGGTGTGGCTACCTCTAGAATGTATTCTAATTGTTCTGGTTGTACCTTTAAGTGGCATGCGAAGTGTTGTGACACAAATGAATGAGTAGATCCAGGATCAATCAAAACATGAGCTACTTTTTAGAAGATAGTAAGAGTACCTTGGATCACTGATTTTGAGGCCTGAGCGTCTTGCTTGGTAATCGCAAATACTCTTCCCTTCATCTGAGGCTTTGGAGTTATCTCTCCCTGCTTTGGAAGCTGTTGTGTCTGTAAGCTAGGACATTGTTTAATCTGGTGTCCCAATTTTCCACATTTAAAACAGGCTCCGGTATTCCAATAACAAGGGCTTGATCCATGATTTTTCCCACATTTTCTACATGGTTCTATTGGGTTTTGAAATGGCGAGGGCCTTGGCTTCTTGTTTGGCCTTTCAAACTGTTGTCGATTAGATGATGTAGGTCTAACATGACTGTTCTGATTTTCGTCTGTTGGTAATCTTCAAAATCTTTTTCGACAATTTGGGCACGATCCACTATTTCAGCATAAGTTCTTAATTTCAAGACTGATATTCTGCTTCTAATAGCTGGCATGAGACCCCTTTCAAATTTCTTTACCTGTCTTGCCTCATTATTAATCATATGCGGTGCAAATCTGGCCAATTCAGTAAACTTGGCCTCGTACTGTGCTACTGTCTTATTTCCTTGGATTAATTCTAGAAATTTCATTTCTTTTTGGTCTCGAATAAAATCTGGGAAATATTTTTCATTAAATGCCTCTAGAAATACTTCCCAAGTCAAGGTTTTATTTTCTTTGACCAATACTCCTTTTGCCATTCGCCACCAGTGTTGTGCCTCACCTTCTAACATAAAAACTGCCAAGGCCACCTTCCTATCATCAAGACATTCCATAACCTCGAATATTTTTTCCAGTTGCATAATCCATCCCTCGGCTTCCAGTGGGTTTACAGCACCCTTAAAAGAAGGTGGGTTTAATTTCTTAAATTGTTCGATATTGCTCCCACCATTTCCTGTAACTGACTGCCTGGGTGGATTGTTGTTTTCCATCTGATGTTGCATTAGAGCAACCATATTTTCCAAAGCTTTGTGAATTCCTTCCATATTGGCTTCAGCTATTCTGGATCCTGACTTTATCCCGGTCTGTACACACAATAAATGTGATTTTAAGTACATTCTTTTTAAATTTCCTAAGGATCTTAAACCTATTGCTCTGATATCATAATTGTCACACCCCAAGAATTTACAATACTATTATTCCTGAGATGTGACGGACAAAACATATATACATCTATTGATAGGACAAATTTTTTTTTATAGTGACGAGGTCTTACATAGTAAATAAAGAAAGCTAGCACAACAACAGTATCTTCCAAAGTTGATCTTGACTAGCACTCAAAATGAATCCGTAGTTATCCTAAAAAAAGTTTACCATAGTTTGATGAGTTTGGCTACTCAGTAAGTGATCATCATAATCCTAAAAATAATCATGATTGAAAGATATCAATATTTTCCAAAATGAGATCTATTAACAGAAATGCATCAACAGTTTCATTTTCAATAAATGCATAATTAAGTATAATCCGAGTAATTGAAATGCTTATAACACTTTTAACGGCAGTACATAATTCAAAGGATTTCACAAAATACCCTACTGGCATCCCAAGTAGGTCACCTATATACCCCATCAGCGTCCTGATGGGTCCACTTAATCCCTATCGGCGTCCCAGATAGGTCCACTTAATCCCTGCAGGTCCACTTATACCTCACCGGCGTACCGGATGAGTCCACTTAATCTCTACCGACGTCCAAGATAGGTCCACTTATACCTCACCGGCGAACCGGATGAGTCCACTTGCATACTTAAATTATTTCTAAATCTCTTTAAACATTCGAAAGCAGCAATATCATGTACTCAACATATCACTGAAACCATTAATATGAATTTCACTTAAACCATTAATAACAGTCACTCTCTATAATATTTCAAAAATAACCAATCAAATATTTTGGGCTCAAATTTAGAAAGGTAGCAGTTTGTAAAGGCATTCTAGCATAATTGCCAATTTAATATGTATAGAAAAAAAAAACTCATATAAAAATTCAAGAATACGGAATTATCACAATTTATGGAATATCAATTCACAAATAAATATTTCACAACAATACTATAATCAATTGCAAAAAAATGTCAATTTTTAAATAATAAGGCAGTCATTTGCACATGAATTTTACAATGTCTAAATATTCAAAACAGTAGAAAGAAATATCACAATTTTACTAAAAGCAAAAATATCACATTTATTTCTAACAATAGACAAGAAAAATAAATAAATTTATTTTTCTAATTTACAGCATTCAAAATTTCTAACATAGATAAAATATCATAATTTTTATTAAAAAGATTATTTTTCAAGATAATGAGGTCACGTGCGCATAAAATTTATCGCGCCTAAAATTCATGATAATAAGCAGAAATAATTATTTCATTTTATTTTTAAAAAGAATGGATTATTTTTCGAGACAATGAGGTCACTTACACACAAAACTGATAAAATAAAGATCCTAGACGAAAATATCACTATTTATTAAAAATAGACTATTTTTCAGAAAGACGATGTCACTTACCCACAATTATTTGAGAGGGAGCTTCCGATAAAAAACTTCGGTTCGAGAGAGAAGTTCACTGTGTTTCGACCAGAGAGAGATCTCAAAATTTTGTTTTAGGGTGGGAGTGCTCACATCCCCTATTTAAATTCTTATAACGTATTATTATATTGTTTTATTACGCTCTACCTCATACCTGAGGTGTCGCGTTAAAAGCAGACTTTTATCGTACGAAAACCACGTCTGCTAAAGGACGTTGCCAGCTGCAAGCAGCAGGAGGCAAAAGCAGGCAAAAGAAAAAAAAGTAAAGGCAAAGGCAAATCTTTTGAAAATAGTGATGGTCCTCAAGGACCATCATATTCAAACAGAACATCACCTATTTAAAAGCATATTTTCTCCCTTTTTTTTTTTTTTTTTTTTAAATTTTGGGATTGTTACATAAGTCTCATTAAAATTGGATATTTTGATAAATTATTTTTATCTCACCTGTACCATCATGCATTTCATTGGTTAGTAATAATAAGAAAGCATTAACAGTTGAAACCTGAGTAGTGATACAAGATATAATGAGAAAGCATTAACAGTTTTAACTTGGGTAGAGACGAGATATAAATCAAGCCAAAGTTGATGATCGGTTTTTTAATCAGTGGGATTTTTAGCTTGACAATGTGTAGAAATCCACTAACTTACTTCTTAGGCTTCCCATGGAGAAATACTTCTTTGAGGAATTCTTTGGCTCAAGTTGAACATACAAATTTTCATTAAACTCCATCTTTAATTCAAAGATTTTAGGTATTTTTCTTATGGAAAAGTATATAAAGAGACCATTTACTTTTGGAACAAGAAGGTCACCGTCACTTTGTCCATTCAAATTCACATTGGGTTATTGTAAGAGTATCATTGACTAGTCTCAAAGTTTAAAAACAAATTTGAACTTTGTGACAACCTAAACCATCCAACTTAACATCGGATGGCTATGAATAATTGTGACCTTGTTGTATTAAAGATAAATTATCTCGTAGTATACAATCCCTTTAGTTATTTGTAAAGAAGTTGGGCAAATTATAAAAACACCCCAAGACCACACTTTCTATGTAACTTATCCAACCTAATTTTTTCTCTCACTTTTTTCCTCAAAATAAGCTTTCTATGCAAATACCCCCCAAGAGAAAAAGTTCATTTTTTTAGACAGAAATGCCCTCTCATACACAAAAATCATTTTTGCCATATTTGATGTTGACTTTTGGACCCCAATAACACATTGCCGGAGCGCACAAGTGCCGGACTATAACTACTGGATCGAAACTGAGTACTGCCAAACCGCCCTTTACAGTGTCGCTTTACATAGTGTCGGAGTTGGAATCTAGTAACATCTACTACTAGATCGCCATTTGCAAAGGTAAAATTAAGGGAGGGTAGTTTAGGCATATTTTTATTTTATTTTTAGTTGGGGATATTTGTATAGAAAGTATATTTTGGGGAAAATTGTGAGAGAAAAAGTTAGGTTGGCGGTAAGTTGCATAGAAAGTGTATTTTGGGGAAAATTGTGAGAGAAAAAATTAAGTTGCGGGTAAGTTGCATAAAAAGTGTAGTTTTGTAGATTTTTTTTTTTAATAATTTTTTCAAAAAAGTTCTTAACAAAAAAAAGATTTGCAATCAAGTAATAATTTTGACAATTGAGAGAAAAGATATTTACTTGTCTAACAAGTTATTAGATTCCATAGTTTATCTTTTCCCCTTGTCCTAGTCAAGGGAAACCTCCATAAGCATAAATCCCATCTGCCCTAACAGTTGACTCCAACTCTATTAAGGCACCCTTTGGTTTCTCAATCCTCAACACCAAATCTTTCTCCCTTCCCCTCATCAAGCCAAATCTCTATGCGAGTATAAACCCCATCAGCCCTAATAGTTGCCTCAACTCCATTAAAGGCACTCTCTGGATTTCCAATCTGCAAAACCAAATCTGTGACCCTCTTCATTTTCAAATTCTCTCTTGTGGACTTATTTCTGATTGAAACCCAATAGTTATTTTGCTTGAGTCTGTCAAAAATGTAAACAGGTAGGGCAAAGAGAGACTGAGAAAATGGAGGTGTTTGACAAAATGGGTTAGAGAGAGGAGCTGAGACTGAGGATTTGGAGTTTGGTTTTGGGATATAGTGAAATTCAGGTTTCTAAATTATAGAAGGAGAGCTTCTGAGCGGTGTGGGTGAAGGTGGGTGGTCTGAGAGGCCTTGAAGGAAATTGTTTCATGTAATTTTTGGCTTGAGAGATGAAGATTATGAGATCGATCTTCCCTTATAAGGCAACAGACAGTTCTATCATGGATATAAGGTACCTCTCAAAATTTCATGATACATTGTTTATTTGCATTTTATTTATGGTAAAAAGACGAGTTTCTATATTGTTTTTTAGCGATATTTGTTCAAGTCGATGGTTGTTTTCATTTTATTGACTTGATAGGGTATTAGTATGGAAAACTGTTGATTTTAGACAAGTTTTTGAGCATACAAACTCTTTAACTCAAGATTTGTATAACTGAACCGTATCCTGAGAATATGTTCACTTGAACGTGATTGCGCATTGGTTTTCGTACAAAGTTTAGGACCATCTTGCGCCCCCAAGTCCAAAGCTGAAGTACTGCTCGAATTTGAGTACAGAGTACAACCACAAACACTTTAACTTCGAGCATAAACGGATTAAAAAGTGTTCTTCACTCTAACATTTGGTTAGATCGCAATGATTCTAACCTCAGGCTTTTTGAATTCGGTCAAGAAGGATTTATTTCAATTTTCTGGATCGCTTAGAACTAAGGTCAAAAATATAAAATTTTCATGCTAAACTCTACCTTTGGCCTAGGGGGGACTCTGCGAAATTGATTCTCGCGGGCAAACTGACGTGGTTACAAGTTTGAAATATTTGACACAGGTAAAGATAAATATGTATAAATATATTTGCATGTAAAGATCACCTGACATAGGATTATTTAAAAAAAAAAATTACACATTATACTATAGAAGTAAGATGCATCTCGAAAATCTAGTAGAAAGTAGTGCTTTAAAGTTGGAAAACTTTCATATTGATCATATTGACCTCGAGATATATAGATACAAAAAATAAAGAATTTCCAATAGTAGAAATAATGCATCTTCTAACAAGTTATCTAAACCTCAATTTTCAAGAGTTTCAAGTGTTTATAGATCTGTTTGATTTGCACCATTTTTAGAATTTAATTTTCGAAATTATGGTTGAACATAAAGTTTCAACCCATCATAAAATTTCCAACTCCAAAACTACATCTTTCAACAAAATTTAAAGGTGTCTTTTACTTATATGGTATAAGGATGTACTACAATATATGCTTGTCTACCATATTATATTGTGGGACCTAGTGGCTGCTCAAAGGTCTAGAAGGATTTAGCAATGAATTATAAATATTTTTCTATCAGTGGCTTTTAGCATCCATCTTTAGAGTTTCTCAATTGAGGCCCAAGACATTGCAAACACACATAAAAGCTAGATAGAAACTCGGGAGTGGCTTTTAGTATCCATCTTTAGAGTTTCTCAATTGAGCCCCAAGACATTGCATAACACACATATAAGCTAGATAGAAACTCAGGAATGGAGTACTTAGCCAAAAGACACTATCCCCATCTAACTCAGGAATCGAGTACTTAGCCAAAAGACACTATCACTATCCAATTTGACATCTAATAAGTAGAAAAGATTGTAACTTTGTACAAAAGATAAATAATCTTCTTACATACAATCCTTTATTTTAAAGGGTACCCGTTTTAGAGGTGCTGAAGAACAGACAAACTTAGGACACCTAGAGCGAGTTTAATAATAGTAATTTGGAATATGAATGATTGTTTAGGTTCCGTTTGCACAATCTAGCCAGTCATATGTAAATTTCATTTTTAATTGCCTTTATGGTAATCATAAATATAGTTACTCTTAAATGGTCCCAATCAAATAGAGTTTTTTTTGTGATAGTGACAACGACGAAGCCTATTAAAAAGCATTTTTCAGACAAGCAGGTTCCATCACAATCGTTCCATCACAATCAGAAAAGGTAATGGCAGAACAACACCGTCGGAGGTCCATCACCATCATCTTTAGAGTTTTTTTTTAACTATTTGAAGACAATTACACAAATCATGATCCATAATTCTACTCGATCAAAAAACATACTCTCAACGAAACTATAAGTACCCATATATTTCTCATCACTTACAATCTCTAGTAAAAATACATATGATATATATGACATTTTTTATATTCGACATTCATATAAAACAAAAACGAACTAGAATGATTGAAGAAGATGAAGACTAGCTAGATTGCAACTTCACTGCCATTGGCTCTTAACTGAGACGATACGTTTGGTTTGTGTGAAATGGTTTTTAAGAAACGTTTTCACATGAAAAGATTATCTCACGTGGTTAATTATGAAAATAATTTTATACCTATTAGTATTAGTACATCTTTTCACACCAAATTTAATTTATGTAAAAACATTCTCACACTTAACCACATCAGATAATTTTTTCATGTGAAAATGTTTCCAAGAATATATTTTCAACACGACCACACATGTAACCAATGAAATTCACCAAAACTCGCTACCCTCGTCGGTCACCCTCAACATGTTGACCTCCCACTCTCAAACCTTCACTCCTCTCCCTCTCTAAAACCGTCGTCCGGCTTTCTAAACCCCATTTTCTCTTTCTAAAATCAGGTATCAAGATTTGTTTGATAAGCAATGTTTGAAAAATTAACTCGGGTCGACTACTCACCCCATCCCCAGCCGAGTACTCACCTAATTACTGTAGGTGCTGAAAACTACTTAATATATATATACATATTAAAAAAAAAAAAAAAAAACAAAACACAACTAATTGTGGTTAAAAAAAAAAAGCAAACAAATAGATTTTAAAAATTGAGTTTGTAACGAGGAGTATTTTCAAAATTTTCCAAAAAAAAAATGGCATAATGTAAAAATAAGTGTCCATAACCAAAACACTTTCCTATCTTTACCAAAATGATAAAAAACATAAATAAACCGTTACAAACATATTTTTTATTTTTATAATTTAAAAAAAAAAAAAAATTCAAAGACCTCCAACTCGGGCTCAAAAAGGGCTTGAGCCAAGCAACTCCGACCTTTTGAACACGGTTGAGAACCCATGCTTCACAAATCTAAGGCATCAACGCATGGAAATATGTGCATAAAAATATCTCTCAACAAACCTCCCTGAGTGCTCAGGTCGAAGAATAAAAGACAAATATGAGCAAGCAGTCCACTACGTCGAGGCAAATTCTCTCTCATCTTAAAGAGAGAGAGAGAGAGAGAGAGAGATGTGAGCACAAAGAAGCCTGCGCAAAAGGGTGAAAGGCCAGGCCTTCAATTGCTGCACTGAATCTTACAGTGGCGTGGTCCCTCTCTCTGTCTCTAGCCTCTCTCTAGGTTCTCCCAGCTTAACCTTGATTCATAAAAGCTGAATACAAAAGGGCCCACCCATCAACAAGCCCACACTTGCCCTTTAAAGCTTTGACCGAACTCAGGTAACTCCCCGAAATTTTGGGGCATGAGAATTTCATGAATAAGTAGTACTTCAGATCTAATAGATCCACAACATTACCGGTATTTCAGCCTCCAATATTCGTGAATAGCCAATTTCCACCAATATTTAGGATTGATCTAATCACCAATGGTTAGGTATGACCAAGGAGCATGTCATATACACTTGGTGTATGGTGTAAGGTACATCGACATGACAGGACCATCCACTGTCCATTCCAAAACATGGGCGGTTGAGATCAAATGTCCATTCCAATATTTTCCCTTCACCCTGTCTGGGCGGTTGAGATCAACAGAATTGCTAGGATCTCCAATTCCAATTCACCTTGTCTTGATGATTCCCGAATCAGATCGGGCTTATATATTACAAAGAAATTCAGAAAATAAGTCAAAAGCTATGCAAATTGAGGCGGTTCTAGGGTTCCTCAAACCGGAATCACTCACCTAACGACCCCGATCGAAATCAAGCAATTCCAATTCACCTTGTCTTGATGATTCCCGGGGTGAGATCGGGGTTATATATTACAAAGAAATTCAGAAAACAAGTCAAAAGCTATGCAAATTGAGGCGGTTCTAGGGTTCCTCAAACCGGAATCACTCACCTAACGACCCCTATCGAAATCAAGCAATTCCAATAAGGGCCAGCCATCTTTCAAACGCTGTTCAAAACTACATGTGAAGGCCAATTATCTAACCCAGGTGAATGAATTGTTAATCTACCTCCACATGCATCCTAATATATAAGTAATCAGGTCTGGTTCATATTTTTTAAGTACATCTAAATCTAACAGAAGGGCAAGTACAGTGGACAGAGCACATGAAACCCCCTTATTAACAAACAGTCAAATGCCATAAATAACTTTATCTTAATTGTAGTGCCAGACGAATGAATAATAAATAACTGCTCTTAATATTTTTCTACTTTCCTATGGTGCACCATTAATGCAGCTACAGTTTCAAGACCCAAAGTTGAACCATGTTTTATGAACTCAATAAGAAAAAAAAATTGCAGAATGGAGAACATCCTTTTGAATATATAAAGCTACTGGTCTTCCCCAGCAATAAGTAATTGCATAAATGAATAAAATGAGACCGGTGTCCCCTCCCATATCTAAGGATAGAGGAAGCAACCCAACATGAATAAATGCCAGATATGATAAAACAATAAAACCCACCCCATGCATAGCAAAAACCAAAGGATAGATCACAATAACTTCGCGTTGAAGCTATGAAAACAAAAATCTACTATGACATTGTACAAACCATATGGTAATTACGTCGAAAGTGCATGGAGCTGCACATGTAATTCTTGCCTATAAAAGTGTAAGTTCAATGTAATTGAACGCAAGCCACATATACCCACAATGCCAATAAAAAAGAATGAAGCCATGACTACATGAGAAAATAAGACATTAACATCCCATAAATCACACAGTATGCATCACAGTGCATAAACTGAATTAAGACGTACCTTTTGCATCAAAAGAGGAAGAAACACAGCTAGGACAACCAAGGAATCAACATCCATTGATTATCAAAGACAGAAGAAACATGAGCAATTGAGAAAAGGAATCTAAGAACGAAAAACGGAAAAAAAGAGAAAGCTGCAAAGTAAATATCCTACCAACATAATAGGGGGCAATTATACAGAAGATCAAGACAAAGCAACAGCTAGGAAAACCAAGGAATCAACATCCATTGATTATCAAAGACAGAAGAAACAGGAGCAATTGAGAAAAGGAGTCTTAAGAATGGAAAAAAAAGAAAGAGAGAAAGAAAGAAAGAAAGCTGCAAAGTTAATATCCTACCAACATAAGATGGGGCAATTATACAGTAGATCAAGACAAAGCATCAACCATTGGTCTGCAAAGGACACAAAAGCTCAGCTGCCCGTTTCCTTTCCTATAACCAGCAACTGAAGCAGCAACCCAATTGAGTGAACACAATAGCAAGCAAGAGACCAACACAGACTAACAAAGTAAACAAGTCCATCAGGTCACTATATAAACCTCCTCCATATCCAAACGAGTAAGAAGAAACCCACCTTCCAAACTTTCACAAGAACCCGCTAAAAATTCGAGAGAGAGAAGAAAAATAGATCTCGCGTCAAAGAGGTGTATACTAGAACCAAGACCAACCAAATGCTTGTGATGCTCATAGCATGCTATCAGTCTTTGCAGGGAGCCTCCTAAAGAAGTTCAGAGGCACAGAGGGGAGCTTGTGGCGAAATCTCGGGTGCCTCAACACATAAAAGGCTGTTAAAATGGCCACCACTCTAAAAGGAGTCACATAAAGAACAATTGCTGCCAGAAAACAGAAGGTAACGAACAGGGCAGTGGCCCTTGGGTCCCTCCAGCTCAATAAGGACTGCAATCTTTCACCCTGAGTGGCCATATCCCCCACTACAGTTTGTATTCTTCCAGCCACACTTCTCAGTCTATCATACCTCATCCTCACTATATCAGAATGCCTCGAAGTGGGAAAAGTATCAAATTCCTCATCCAATTCATCAGGGTGAACATTTTCAGCATGAGAGAGTCGAGTATCCATGTAAGGAGGCTGCCTTGGCCTCCATCGATAGTGCCATATACCAATCAAAAACATGTAGAGGAAGATGGTCGGGAGTATGAGTTCAGGGTAGAGAACCAGAATGAGGAAGAGGATGTGTACCAATATAGTTGTTAGGGGATTCTTCCAATTACAAATTTTGTCCAACCATTTCCCTACAGCAATCATCCCACTCATAACCGACATGATTCTAAAGAAATTCGCTTTGCTTCTCCTCATACTCCACATATGAGAATCATAATCTAGCATATACTCAACAACCTCTTTCCTCAAAGAGGGTTCGGCCCTACTCAGCCTCATCGAAACAATTTGGGTAGCTTGGTGCCTCAGGCTATCAAGCTGCGTCACTGATAAGGGGTGAAGATAATGCATTTTAGGAAGCAAAGGTTGGGAATAGATATGCAGCATATTAAGCAGAGACGAGCGAGCAAACCGAACTGCTAATTGAACCTCACCCATTTTCTTAACCCCAGAAGAATGCAAAACCAAAAGGGGGTAAGAATGGGTGTAAACCCGATCAGTTTCGAGAGTAGAGAGTCGAATCCTAACTTTACCAATTCTCGAGTCCTTGGTTCCATTAGCTTTGTCCCCAGCTAAATGGCAATTATCAAAAACCCCAACTGTAACCACAGTACACGGATCATAAACTTCCCATGTGTATTGCTCATTCCATTTGGGAGTGAAACTGTCTATGATCGTTCTGGTTCGAATCCACTTTGAGCCATATTTGGCAACACAATAAGCATCAGTAGTGTTCCTCCCATCCTTTGTTTTCATGGGCAAGAGGCCTTGAGCATTCAAAATACCCAATTCAAGAACCCCAATACTGGGTTTCCAAAGTTGCTTAGCAGTGGGCCTCAAATCACTACTATAATGAGTGGACTCGTCCAAAACATGATAGCCACCATCCAAACAGATCCTCAGATGAATCCTACTTGCGAACTTGACCTCCTTCTTCTTCTCCCCCTCCGTAATGGCATGCTTCTCCAGATTATACCACCTCGAATTGACAGGCTTATGATCGAACCTTTTCTCTACACTTTGCAATGGAATCACACACTTACCCATTAGCTCATCTTTATTGGGTCCAATCCTATCTTCAACACTAATAACCAGGTGTTCCTCAAAGGGTTCAGCAGCAACAAACATCAAATCCTCATTCCAAAGTGGGCTCAAGCTCCTGCTCTGAGAAACCCTAGTTTTCATACCCTGGCTCCCAAGCATAACCTTGACATGAACTTCAGGGAACCGAGCCTTATCACTAGGCACCAAATCTTGGGCTTCGATAACATTAACTCTAAGATACCAGAGCTTGGGTGACAAATAAACCTTCGATCTTATATTACTAAGACCTTCACCATGTATGGTTGCTGCATCAGAGTGCCAAGCTTCAGGAAAAGCTTCGTCAGCCTGTGTACCCATCCAAACGGCGAGCATAAGCTCGCCTTTAGCCTTATCTCCCTTTCGGTCCTCAAGCCTATACCACTGTGGAGCCAATGGACTATCAGGGGGGACTCTTTTAGGGATTTCATTGAGATCAAACGTAACTCTCCCAATAAAATCATCTTTTACCAGGTCCTTATCTTTCACAGTGACTTCGATCACAGAGAATTGGATTCGTTCTTTAGAGAATGCAAATACCTGGTTCCATTCAGGGTTTGTCTTCTTTTCAAAATGCCTGGTTGTTCCCTTGTAGTTTCCAAGCTTCACCTCCACATAGGGATCACAACTTCCTGTAACATCTGTAGGGAGGTCTTTGGCTTTTACAACCCTGACATAGAGGTACTGCATTTGCTCGACAAGATCATAAGTGCTCGTGAGCTTATCTCCATGAACGCCACCTCCTCCGAGATGGGGTGATGTCTCCTTTAAGGAATAGTCCTCTGATTGAAGCGGCCTCTGCATTTTCGCTATATCGAAAAGTTTACAGTTTCTGAGCAGTAACCAGAAAAAGAATAGCCTCCAGAGAACTGTGAACTTTGATTACAGGGTGCAACTGATTGAAAGTTCAAACCTAGTTTCCAGATACAGAGTAGTGGAAAAGAGCGGTTCCGTGTAGTTTATAGGTTGAAGGAAACCTAGAACGGAGAAGACAACGTAGTGACTGGAGAAAGACCCTAGACTCCTGAAACAAAAACTGGATGAAGGTAAACCCTAGGTTGAAAATGGGTAAAAGCTTCACAAGTTTAAGTTTCAACCGTAGATCTCTGTTTCACTCACCAAAGGTAATTTAAAGGAAACCCTGCATTTTCTCAGATCATCAAACCTGCAACAACAGAGAGGAATGCTTTAGAATACAAAACCATTAGGAGAGCCAACCAACCCCAAAACAAAAAAAAATATGCAGAAGAAAGGTTGAAGGAGCCTCAAAGTTTGAAGTCCAAACCCCAACTTACAGTTACAGAACTTTGCTAAAACCTTAATAAACCGAAACTCCAGTATTTTCAGTATTCTATGAACATTTTCAAAAGGGAAGAGAAATTTTATACAAGCAAAAACCCTAGATCTGCATTACGGAACTTTCACGAAGGTCGAAGAAGAGAAAGCGCGGCATTTCAATATAGAGAAGAGAAAAAGAAATCTCTGCAACTTTTCATAAAGGGGAAAAAAAAGTTCAAAGGAGAGAGAGTGAGAAAGCTTCAAAAGGATGTACGATACCCGAATCTGAAATAGTATGCGGAAGCATGAAAAGAAGATTCAAAGAGCGCACAACGAAACCCTAATTTCGCTGAATGATCACGCCCCAAGGTCCTGCGATGGAAAATACCGCATTTCCCGGAATTTTTAAATTTTAACGGATGGAAATTAAACGGTAGAGAGAGAGGGGAAAAAACCAGATAGAGAGAGAAAGCAAGAGTCGTAAAAAGAGATTTAGAGAGAGAATGTCGTGGACAGAGGGGATTACAAAGCCAGACAGAGGGCGAGAGAGTTAATAAAAATAAAGGTTTAGAGAGAGAAAGTTGTAGAGAGAGAGAGAGAGGTAAATCAGAGCATGGCAGGCTCCTGCCCTTAGCTTTTTCTTTCTCACTCTACCCCAGAATAAGAACACGGGAGAAACCCTAGGCCCACGTGTCTCGAAGGAGCCACGCGTTCGAGGCTTATTAGCTACATGTGTGTCTAGACTCGTGCGATTTGAGCATGTGGAAGGTACGGTCACGATCACGGGATCCAGCTAGGAGGGCTTTGTCGGCATCCTCTTCCCACCACGTGGGGCCCACAACATTCTACAAACAAATACGGAATACCCATTCTAGGCAGGTGACTTTTAGTATTCCACCTAATCTTTTATGCCATGGATAAATTATGATTGAGAAATTTTCAACCCAGTTAATAATACTCTCGCAACCACCCGGTTCCGGCTTATATGAGCTGGAGCATCTTTATTACCAAGATGCTATGCGGTTCTGGGGTTGGAAATATTTACTGCTTTAGATTACAATTCCTTTTCCTTTTTCTTTCTTTTTTTTTTTTTATTTAATTTTTTTTTTTTTTTTATGTTGTTAACTGTTTTAGATCTTTAACTAAAAATTTCAAATTTAAAAAATAGTAAAAATTAAGCAAACTTATAAATGGTGAAAATTTTGAAAGTAATAGTCGAGATGTTGTGTAATGATATGTTAGGACTTGCATTTTTTGTTTTTGTTTCATATTCAAATATCTCGAAGTCAATATGATCAATTCAAGGGTTTTTTAATGTCAGAATTCAACCAAAAATGGTAGAATTTTTAGGTGCATATTACTTATATAATATAAGGTTAATAACTTATATATAAACTTTTTCTTCTTTTTTATTTTTTTATGAAACTCGTGTTTAGGGTATAAATGATTGTCATTCTAGTCAAACTCATTTCGGAATGGACTCGACAAGTTTGAAATAGGACCCTAACCCGACCTAATACATAGTTGGGCATGGATCGATCAAATCCGGACCTGACTCATCGAGTCGACAGGGTCCAAGTCAAAATATAAAAGGAAAAACAATAGCATGTAAACAATATTATATATTTTTATGATGTGAAATAAATATAATTGTATGTGATATATACATAATAATAGGTGGGGTCAAGATAGGTAGGGCTCGACTTGGAGCTAACTGGACCTAACTCTATTCCTTTGGACTTGGATCCGGCATGCAGGATCGAGTAACCAGACCCCAATCCAAACTGGGTATGTGGGTCTATTAGAATGCCAACCCTATTCATGTACCTTTGTTTTTTTAATTTTTTATCTTTTCCAAAATTTCAAGTTTCGAACTGGATCTTGAAGTTCCAAATTAATTCACTTATCTTTTTAGAGTGAAAGATCGGTAAGGTACCTTGAGTTCCAAACTGGATCTTGAAGTCCAAATTAATTCATTTATCTGTTTTAGAGTGAAAGATCGGTAAGGAACTTTGAGTTCCAAACCAGCCCTTCACTCTACAAAAATACGCGAGTGAGGTGAATTGAAATTGCACATTAAAAAAAAAACACTTGTGCAAGTTTGAAACTCCAAGTTTTGAACCCGCTCAATTGTCTGTTTTTCTTGTGAGACTGATTTAGAAGTTGGAGTCAGAATTGAGGTTTTTGGAAAAAATTAAAGAAAAAGAAAAAAGAGGACATGAGTGTAAACTTTTAAAATAAGTAACATTTTGAAACATCACACAACTTAAGGAACATTTGAGTTAATTTCCCAACATAATAAATTCCATCTTTCTATTGATAATAATTAATAAGCAATATAATCGTTGCAAATAAACTTAGGGGTGATAGTTCGTAAATACATTATGAAAACGAGTAACCCAATTATGTTTAGCTAATCTATTCCCTTACACAATAGAAGTTATATGTTTCCTCTTATCCAACCCTTCATTTCTAAATGGATGGCTAAGATTGCCCCAATCACAATGTCACATCTCTAAACTGTTTTATTTTTAATTTTTTTTCTATAAACTGTTTTGACACCAAATTTTGGACGTACATTCCTCTATTAAACTCGCATCAACGAAAAATGTAAAAAAAATATTTTAGAAAAAATAAAATGATCAAAATACCCCTGAAAGTTTCAAGGGGGTAGTTTGGTTATTATTTTTCATTGAAAAATTATTGTTAATATTTTTTATAGGTGCGTCCCAATGAGATGAGAAGATGACAAGTACCAAATTTTATATTACAAAAATTGTATTAAAAAAATAAAAATAAAATACTTTGAGACGTCGGATCTAAGTTAAAAGGTGAGTGGCTTTCTTGATAAAAATGGATGGCTGGATGGTAAGGGTCACATAGAACTTCTATGGTAGCTTGCCCTTTAAATCTGGCTTGTCCAAGGAGCCAAAATCGTCAATGTCCATTTATAAAGGTGATGATGGGGGTAAAGAGAGAGAGAGGGGCCTTACCCATCCCCACCATCGGTATGAAACGAAGGACGATGTGGATGCACTTTTCCTCCCTCGGACAGACAATGGCAGATTTCGGAAAGAACAGCAGTTTATATCCGCCGTCCATCATTGGATAAAGACATCGAGATGAAATGACGTTCATGTGTATACAGGACAATACATATTGTGTATGGTACACTCCAGCTCCACCTATTCTTAAGATTCTATTCTAATCCAAGGAACTGTTGGTGGGCCAACAGAGGTCGATGCACACTCTAGAGATTTAGTCCTTACGTGGTTTAATCCGGATCGTCCATATATTGGAAATAGGAAGTGATTGAATCAATGGTTATCATCTATTTAATCCGGACCATCCATTTGAACCATAGTAAAAGTTTGGCCCCTAAGCAAGCATACGCCTTAACCTAAAGTTTGGCCCCTAAGCAAGCATACGCCGTAACCTCTATGGACTAGGACAAAAGGCCAAACTGTAAGTAGTACGCAGCTTGTCCTTTCCTTTAAAAGTACGACGTCAAGATTAAAAAGAATTATCCAAGATATTTTGGCGGCACCCACCAAGTGTTGAACACTGTATGTAGTACACAATACCCTTTGCTTTTAATTTAGAGAAGTTAAATGTTACCATTTGGTGTAGTTGCTAAAACAGGTTGCTAGGGATGTATCATTCGCCGTGCTCAAAAGTCTAGATTAAAACTACGAAGTATAAAATTAAAATTATTAAAAATTTCTAAACTTTGCACCAAACTTAGAGCGGCCTGATTTTACATCAAATGGAGAAGAGAGTCCCGACTGGCTCGAACTAAAAACTAAAAAAATTATATAACCATTTATTTTTTATACAAAGATATACGACCACTACACGTGAAACTACGTAGTGGGCAATATGTTATTGAATGGGCACAAAATTGAAAATTTTGTAATGCACATAAGTTTATTGAGTTTTACATCCAATGGTTAAAAATAATCATAACCTTCTAATATAGTAGTCTACATGCTGCTCATAATTAGTGGACATTCCACCGTAAAACGACCATAACATCAGAAAAGATACCTTCTGCCACTGACTCAAACCAAAAACGCCCTCAATTGTCCAAAGTAGATTTCCATTGCTCGACGTGCCCGCCCTTCTCAAACCCCAACAGGCACATATAATTGATTGGAAAGAGGACGCACAGTGCCATTTCCATAGAGAGGCCCCCCACCCAACAAAAAGAAAACCGAATATTGGATAAAGTTTTTGTTGTTTTCTTCCCCCTTTTCTCTCTATCATCATTCTCTCTCTTTGAGACAAAAACGAGTTCAAATGGACTGGGTTTCAGGGCCATAGAATCGAGAAATAACAGGCCACTTCCATAAAAGGAAGGCCTTTTAAAAGTAAGCATTTTACGAAAAGAAAAAAAAAAAAGAAAGTAGAAGTTCTGAAAGTAATATATATTGGGGTCCAGCAATGTTATAGGACAAAGAGATTCCAACCGTCCAATGTGCAAATGTAGGAAAAGAAACCCCAACAATCCAACTGGTACATTCCTCGTAAAACTTCAATACTTTTAAGCAATCCAAGACCAGACTTAAAAAGCTTTTTGTCTTTGTATGAACCCCACCTATTCTTATAAAACCCTAACTCAATCAAATGCCACTTTCATCGACATTACATCTAAAAGCCACATAAGAGGAGCAATCTTTCAACGGTAGGCAACACTGGCTTCCAACCATTGACCTTGTAGCGTGGTCCTTAAGCCCACGTTAAGGCAATTTTGGACATAAGCCAGGCTGTACTACCAAAAAGGATTTATAAATTTAGGACATTGCAAAATAAACACTTAAAAGAAGGAAACATTCACATTCCAATAACCAAGTTCTTGGGTGTGTCTGGTCATCAATATTTCAAAGGCAAAAAGGAGACGAAAGTTTCTCACTATATTCTCACAGCTCATCAAAGTCCTGCGACAAAAATGCGGAAGAGAGAACTTTGATTTAAAGGGAGCTATCAAATGAACCTAATCGACTCCTTGAAGTGAAGTGGCAACATCCTCAGCAGTGAATTTACCCTTTCCCTTCTCGGCAGCCCTGCCCTTGCCCTTCCTCTCCAAGAGAGATTTCCTGTCTTTGTCAAGCTTGAGTTTTGTTACCATCACCTTTGATGGATTAATTCCAACATTCACAGTTGAACCTAATGCATCACAAATTAGGCTCCCATTAGAAAAATTGGAAACGAAGTAAATCAATACGATAAGTACAGTATTTATTTCACTGAAAAGAGAATTGGGAAAGGAACAATCAATGCAAGCACTTAAACAATTTCTCATGGACCTAAAAGTCCACATGCATGTCATGCCAAAGGAAAAATGTGGTCCCTTTTTTGGCTTTCAGCATGCATGCAATCCATTATGAAAATTTCACCAAGCATGCATTGCTTATGGATGCCAATGGATTAATCAAGAATGACTTAGAGCTTAAAGCACATCAAGTATAAATGCAGCTGCACAAGTAAATAAAAACACCAAGTCGAACAGAGAGTAAAGGTCCTAAGGCCAACTTGCGCAATCATTGCCCAAGAGAAACCACTACATCTTAGAAGATGTGGCCCATGGCCAACTTTAGGGGAATCTAGAGGAGAAGGAATAATATCATCTCCAACGCTACCTATAACAACTAAGATAAGAGCTACTGTACCAAAGAATCACCAGGTGGATTCTTGACCCCAAAAGATTCTCTGACCTGAAATCCAAGAGCTTGATTTGCAAATGGTGGTAGCACATCCTCATATACAGCCATTACATATACCAGGCTCTCAACCGGCCAAACCAACAGATGGGTCTATAAAGCTCATTCTGAGCACTAAAGCACCACAGTTTTTGAGGGTGCTGACCATCTGGGCTTATTAGTGTCTCTAAGAACATCTTTCAGAAGAATGGCACTCGCCATTGAGGCCATGTCCTGTTCTAGTGTGGTCCCACTCCCCATTTCCTACAATCCTCTCAATAGATGGGTATGACCCAATGGACCAGAATTATTTCACAATAAAGCAATTATAGTATGCTTCCCAATGTTGATAGGAGTATATTCATATGCAATACGACTATAGGCACATGCGATGGTAGGTGCTCACAAGTCCATAAGAACCTGAATGCAGTTACGCATGTTTATAAATGTAGATGTAGCATGCAATAAGAGCAAGTGCATGCACATGGTAAGCAAGCCAGCACATATGTGAATGCATGCTCTGCTTGTGTGTGCATGTGTGTGAGAGAGAGAGAGAGCGGTATATCATCTTCAGCCCACTCTTTTTGGCATTGAGATTGTAGAATGCAACTCTCATTAGGTGAATACAATTCTATTGGTTAACAGATGTAAGATTCAATTGGCTGAGGGTCTAGGTCAGATTCTTTAAAAGCTTTTGACTGCATCGAAAGCATTCTCTGATTTTCTCAGATGTCTGGAATTCTTTTACCAAAATATTTCTTCTTGCTAGAGCCCACACATCCTCCATAAGGGTGGTTTTTAAGAAATGTTAAGTATATCATGTAATTGTGAATCATGGTACAAATGTTTGCATCCACAAATTGTGGATGCCACTCTTACACACTACGAAAAATCCCTCTCATAAACATTTCCAGGTCTTGAAAGAAAAAGTTACAAAGATAATAAGAGAATGTGACCCATGGTAAGAAAGAAAGAGAGAGCTCAAGAGGGTAAGGGGAAGGATAGAGAAAGAGTGGTGGGTGCTAGCGCCAAAGCAAATGAACATAGGGACAATTTGCTGAAGGCTAAAAGGTGGTTATGACACATGTATTTAATATTTCAGATGTAGAGACCAAAGATAAAAATCTAAATGAATGGCGAAGGCATGAGACTCATGAAAAATAAAGAACGAGCATGACTTGGAAAGCAAGAACCAAGTGCTTATCTCAAAGCATGTACAATATGCAGCCAGAAATGCAGTCAAATGTATACAAGCCTGTGTGCACAACACATGCAAAAGTCATGAAAATGTTCACATATGTAGCATGTTATATGGAGATGTTTATGATGAGATCATGTACTTCTGATACAAGGAGGTCACAATTATTATCGACCGTTAGATTTGAGATCCGTTAGTTGAGGGTGTCATTGTTTGGGGGGACAAAGTCCAAAACAAAATTTTTTGAATATTGTTGCAAAATTTCATCTATTGGATTTCCAACCAATGGTCAAATGTGATTGTGACCTCCTTGTACAAAAAATAAACCGTCTCATAATATACAATCCCTATATATATATATACAGACACACAATGAAACTATTTACTTTTTATACAAGGAGGTCACAATTATCATTGACTGTTAGATTTTAAAATCGGGTGGTTGAGGGTATGTCATTGTTTAGGCAAAAAGTCCAACACAAAATTTCTCGAATATTGTGACACTTTCATCTATTGGACTTCACATCCAATGGCTAAAAGTGATTGTGACCTCCTTGTACAAAAACTAAATGGTCTCATAATATACATCCCTATATGTATAACAAAAAAATGTTCAAGTATGCACTCTGCATTCATAAACATCATATATAGGCATTTTATGGATTTCACTGTTGTAGACATTCATGTTGCGCAACTGTTAGGCATGTTCAATGTCTGTTAGAAGTATCATAATCTCAGTGAAATAAAAAAGTACATAACCTAGTCATAAACTAAAACTTAGATCGATCCCGACAGATGGCACAAGAGACTAACAAAGGGATGCTAAGCATTTCTGACCCATGGGAACATGTTTTCCAATGTACACAAGAATCACTAGCATAGCTTGGCTTGAAATATTTATAGTTGTATAATATTTTCCAATGACACCAACCACTTTGTTTTTCACCTTCAAATCAAGTAACATAAGAAGGTTCCTAGACATGGGACCTGGCAGGTTTATTTCATAGAGAAGCAGAATACTTTGATGCCTGCTTAAGAATGAGGTAACAGAAGATTTGGTCCCAAAACAAAATATTGAAAATATAGAAAGAATATGACCTCTACAAAGAAATAGCAAGAACTATGATCCAAAAAATAAACAGAAACGAAAAAGGATTTGGAATTACAAGATATAAGCTCAATCAAACTAGTGTATACCATTCAACCCCAAGAGAGGTGGCCAAACTTACCATTCACCTTCTCCCTGGTGATGCGCTCAATATGAATAACCCATTTCTTTCTGTAGACCAGAACAATCTTGCCCTCTCTTCCTTTAAAAGTTCCTCTGACTACTTGCACCTCATCATCTTTCCGAACCGGAACAGATCGAACCTGCAGACAACAAATAAATGCAGAAAACCACAAAATTTCATGAATATGAACAAATCTGTACATGAAAATGATTTTTTTTTCTTCGAAGAAACCACAGATAAATTCAAGAGACCACCGAAATGAATTTATCAGCATGCTGAAAATGAAATGGTATATGTAGCTAGTCGCTATATGAATGTAACATTTGTGCCTGTGTAACCCAATCACCATATCACAATATCAGCAAAACTCATAATGTGAACCTAACAAACATTCAACCATTGCAACAAACTTACATTGTATTTGTTCCTAAGCTCAGGAGAAAGGGGGGCACTCATTAGAACGCGTATCACGCTCGAAGGGGCTTTAAAGTGCGCCTTCCGGCACTTTCTTCTGGAGCTCGTCACTCCTGCAATCCCCAAGTATATAACATTAGCAAAAGTAAAAATACTTCCAATGGCCACGTGAATTTATAGGCCAAGAAAATACAAAGCTTACTTGGATTGTACTTCATCTTGACTGGGCCTTCTTCCACCAAAACTCAGTTCCCCCAAGCCCTGAGGTATAAACAGTGTACCTTTCAACCAATAGCTTTCTCAAATTTTTCAGAAAAAAAAAATATTTTTCACTTCAAGATAAAAGTGTTCCAAACAAATTTTATAGTTTGCACAAGTTCCATTATTATTTGCCAGACTTCAACAAGGTCACATTTGCAATCAGTACAAGATTTCAGGTAGTCTCTAAACTTAAAACCTTAAATCTAAGTTGTCAAAACTTAATCTTTTTTTAAGATATGCCCACCATAACATAGCCAGGAACCTGAATTCAATAAAGCCTTTCACAGAAAACGAAACCAAAATTAGGTAACATATATCAAACTCCACATTCAAATCTCCCAATATTTTCTTAGAAGTACTGATGGGTAAATCACGCTTCTTAATAAAACTTAATAAATATATTTAAATTCATTAGTTTTGGTCGCCTGCATTTGCTAATTACAAACCTTAACGCTGTTATGATTAGCTGATGGTAACCTAAAGTTAACCTACTGTTAGCTTAAGGTAGCTAAAGTTTTTGTTTTTTGAAGAGGGCTTAAGGTTGACTTTAGTTAACCTAAAGTAAGCTTAAAGGTAACCCTAAGTTACGATTAGCTTAAGGTAAGCTAGATTAGGATTTAAATTAAGTTTCCCTCTTTGTATCCCATAAACTTAAACTTTTTCATTTGGCAAGCAGATGACACTAATACAAGCAAGGCAGCAATACAATTAGATCTGAACAACTGAAACTTTTCCTTTTTTCAGGTCATTCAGAACTAAAACTCTTCCCCCTCCACTGCCAACAATACTAGAAAGTCTGCCGTCTTTACTTTTCTTCACGTTTTGTGCAGTGTAACATTGTCTGCTACCTTTACCCCTCTCATTGACTTGCCCAATGCATCAACAGGTTGCTTAATAAAGGAAGAATTTCATGCCAACAAGGACAGGTTCAGGGACGATACTCAGCAGGATACAAGTCCACCAGACAATTGCTTTCCATACTTATTCAGCAATGGCTTTGAGCTCTGGCAATAACGTTGGCAGCTACTCTCAGGCATGAAGGGACAAAGCTCACTAATTCCAAAGGACCAAGTGCAACATGAAGAACGAGGCTGGTGAGTTGTAGATTACTTGCTAATTTTGTGGACATCTTCATCTTGAGGGATCGAGTTAGAGAAAAGAGACTTCATCCCTTCCCTAGTGCTAAAGACCTCCTCCACCACCACTTCTCTCCAACCACCATCTCCTTATATCCCCCAGACAATGCTTCTCTACTCCCCCATCGCCTCAAACCTCTTTCTAACAACCATCCTTACAGGCAAAACAACAGAAAATGCCTCCAATGCTGAAAATCTGAACCAGGCACTATTCTTGGAGGTGCAAAAGACTCAAACTTCTCGTGGGACTAGTGCAAAACCATTAACTAAAGTTCTATCATCTGATTCAAGACCTTTGGTCTTCCCAGCTGCTTCTTACACTCACAGCTGATAGTGGAAGAAAGGTAGCCATAGACAAAGCAGAGGCCCAATGCGTGGGACGATGACTTCAAAATTCGCTTGAAAACATGATTCGTGGTTATACACGCACAGTGGAGCTTCATGGTTCAAAGAATTCAACAAATCTAGACGCAGCTTAAATCCTTCCTAAAGGTAAAACTTATACCATATTCAAGTTTTCAAACTAGAATGATCTGATCAAAATAACAAGTGGGAGGCTTTGGTTTATTGAGGCCATTACATGTATTTGAAGAGTTGGAATGGAGAGAGTTCTTCAAATTACCAAACTCAGATCTATGGGCTCACCTACCAGATTTACCATACAAGTCAGCTCCATCATTGGTTCATATTGCTACAGCTATTGGGAGGCCAATTTCAATGGATAGTGCAACCAAAGAGGAAGGCATTTAGACTCTACCAGAATCTGTATTGAAATGCAGCCTGGAAATGTGCTACCTCAAGAAATCCATGTCGATCCTGGCTAAAAAGATGTGATTGCTAAAGAAACTGAGTACAAGAGAAATCCATAAGCTATTTGCAACTTATTTTTTATAAGGGTCACGAAGAAGCTCTATGCATCATCCATAAATGTCTACAGCAAACAAGGGAACCGATCACAGCAAAGAAGCAGAAGGAATAAAGAATGAAAAAATCCCCAAGTTGGAGCAACAGCAAAGGAATAGCGAGTGGCTTTAACAAAGCATCAATGATTCCCCAAAACATCACCCCTGATTCACAATGCCCCCTTCTGGCTATTTAGAGCTCTCAAGGAGGAAAGCAAGCCGCCACAAGGCAAGATGCAGCAAAAAGAAACACAGAACTACAGAGTGAACACCCAAAGAGGGTGGAAGAGCTTCCTCAGAGAGCCAGGAGATTTTTGGTGCAAAACCTCATCAACATAAAGGTGATATTTTGAGGGAAAACAACTTCCAAAATCTTGGGAAAGTAAAGAGGAAGTAACATCTGGAGAAATCAATTTTTTGCCGGAAAACAAGGAAACAGATTTTCCGATGCCTGAATCTTCTCTGCCAGCATTGGAGTCCCATTGGCTGGATCAAATCCATATCCAGCCCTCTCATTAGCCCTCTCAAGCCGGATCCATAAAACCCATTAAACATTCTTTATTTTTTCTTTTTTTTTGAAATGTAAGTTGAACGATTCTAATTCCCAACCAATAACTACACAAAAACCAAATTCCATAAAAGTCCAAGAGGTACACAGATGTAAGCAAGAGAACAGGCAACACATCTCAATCCCAAACTGGCACAAGAACAATGTAGTAATGTAGTACATGTCAATGTTATGGATATCAACATCAAAGGAGGAGACAATACTCCACACAAGAAAGCTCCAGATGTAACAAAATGGTTCATCATGGTAACAAAAAAAAAAAAAAAACACACACAAAGAAAAAGATGAAAATAGATCCCCTTTGAAGAAATACTTGGAAAGGTCGAATGGCAGAAATGGCAGCGAACATGAATGGAAGGATGGAATGCAGAATTGGTAGCAAAATAAAAAAAGGCATGAATCAATAAAGCATCATAGAATATCTTAATTAGGGTATAGAGTTAGGTATCATTAGAGTAACTGTTGTACGCATACTCCGTGGGTCTGTAAACCATTAAGTTGTACCCTTGATCCTAATGTTGACATCCTTTAGTATTGCTACAACGGGTGGGGTTCCCATACAGCCCTTGCAATTCTAACTTCATCTGGACAGTATGAACAGTTGACCAAAAGAAAAAAAACAAACAATGTGTCAAAAAACGCTCAGCAACCCTTAGGCGGCAGGCCTGGAGCCCAGCTCCCAAGCAGGATCCCAAAACCTCAAGCGCAGTGAGATGAAATAATTCAGAAATACGCGTACATGTGATGTTCAAATACACATATATGCAAATATTTGTGTTAATTTGATATTTTTATGCATCTTATGTATTCTAACTAACTTTTTCCATGCAAATATGTACACAGGAATGTTGAAACACGTTCAAAACTTCAAATCATTGAAAATTCAGTGAAAAAAATTACCTCAAATCATTGAAAATTTAGTGAAAACAATTAAACAATTATGTGGTGTATTGATCTTTAATTCTCCAATCCATACTCCATAGTGACACAATCATGATACACAGTTACACGCACATAGACATAGTCTTCTAATACCTTCACTAGAACCCTAAAAAAAATTCCACAGCAAAAGTCTTCTAATACCTTCACTGGCACCCTAACAAATGGATTCTTCTTCAAACCCCAGATTTCTTTTTTCGATTCACAAAAAATTTGCAAAATCAAACAATTTGGTGTGTTTATAGGGTTTAGATTTTTCTTTTCCCCACTTTGGGGGGTTTGAAATACCCCCCAATACTTTATTAGTCTATTCCATGGATCAAAAGGTCCCAAAATGCCCTTAGGAGCCTTTTTATTACACAAAAAAGGGTCCAACCCCAGGGCACCCGCCCAAGATTAGGCGTTGGGCACCCACCTGGGCCACCTGGGCAGGGGCCAGCTACTGACGCCCATGGAGTGCCACCCAGGCCTAGGCATGTGGCCTAGGGCCTTTTGGACGCCTGGGCACCGGGAGTACCCTCTTTTTAAACAATGGAAAAAAACGGAAATAATGGATACCATTAGTTCTTCAAACAAACGTCTTTTCATGATTCCAAGGCCGGGGGGGGGGGGGGGGGGGGGGCTGATCCCAAGGGTGACTCGTTTAGTGACTCAGTGTACCTCAACACCATTCAAGGTCCTCATTTTTAGTGGGTCATGAAAACTGATGAAATTCTCACGTGAAATCATTGCCAACATTGAGTCAATTATAAATTAAAAATATATATCACTGCCAACAGTGCGGTCTCCAGTTATTGAATATCTTTGTTTTTATGAATGGAATCAGAAGAAATTGCTGACCACCTATTCATTAATTGTACTTGCCCAAGGAGGATTCTAGACTAACTTCTCGCCACCTTTGGCAGTTGCTAGGTTTCTCGATCCTTAGTGAACATGTGGCCCCTTCCTTGAAAAAGCATGCAGCCATGCACTATAAAATTTTTTCACACCATCATGTTTTGGAGTAATTTAGTACGCGCGTAATGGGAAAATTATGAGTCAAAGAGACAAGTATTGAGGCAACTAAACAGTGAACCCAAACATCTAAGCAGGCTAAAGATTACTGACATTGAAGATAAGGCTCAGAGGACCTTTTGTATGAAAAAAAACTACAATATCCAAACCCCAAGACAAGTCACACACTCCACTGCCAGGAAAACACATGTTAACCATTTATAATTGTAAGCCTTAGCCATGGGTACAGGAAGAGTGATTATAACATTGAAAGCTAAGTGCTGCTGGCATGCTTTGGGGATTTTAGTGCATCAGTGCTATATTTGACCCAGTAGCAGAGCATGCTTACTGGTTTCACAACTATATCAAAGCAACCATTGCGACCCACCTATCGGACAAAATATAAAAGTTAATGGCAACCCCTCAATCTTGCACTTTTACTAACATTGGAACTCTTTGTCAATTAGAGAAAGGCCGTAGAGACCAAATAATCTATTTAAAACTTGCAATTTCTATCCCTTAACTAGCTAATTGATGAGGTGAAGGAGACATCTTTATGTTCAAGAAGAGAAGGAAACACAGACTCAATGCAAACAATTATATGCTTGCTCAAGTCAGTTCTTGCTTGCTCTTCTATAACTCTCTTTCAGCAATTCAAAGGTCATCTCACCGCCACTCACAAGGTGAGGAACACGTTATATCCAAATCACCCAGTTAGTACATTGAGGACAGACCCTAAATGGAATGGGTAACAAATCTGGAGAGGAGGTGAGGGTAATGAACTTCAGAGAAAAATCAGGCAGAACTTTTACAGGAGAGAAAGAGATAGAGAATTTCATCCCATTCTCAGGCTAACCAATGTAATGGTTTTGGATGCAATTTCTAGAGACAGAGAGAGCATTCCGCTCCTTCACATCAGATTGACCAATGTACCGGCAGTTCTACTAGTGTACTTACACATGATGAACGATAAGTTTCAATCAAAATAAAATGGAAAATAGAAAACCTTAAAAAAACCTGCACTTTACCAGGAATCAACGAGCAAAACAAGCTTTCAAATAAATGCAAGCTAAAACCATGAAATCCTAAGCAACAACTGCTCTAGCAAGTTATCATTGCATAGAAAAGGTTGAAAAAGGCCGAAAAGGGCACGAAAATTCTGATAAATTGCTCAACAACTCACTTATCCATAATCATAACGACAAATAGGGAAAATACCAGAGAAGAGGCGGATAATTAATTGATTAAAGAGAAACAATCATGCGAGTATTCAAGCAAAGATAGAAGAAACCTAAATCTGGTAACAGAGTTGGCTTGTGGAGAAGAATACTTCAGTCGTCAGGTCTCTGCAACGAAAATGGAAGGAGAAAAACGCTAGGGTTTTGAAACGTTTATATAAAACGCTAGGTTAAATGGATTGTTTCACGAAATGACTTAATTGGGCCCTTTGCTTTACAAAAATGACAGACGTACCACTTAGCAAATCGGCGTTTTAAACGCGAATGTTTGAAAAACTCGGAGTTTTTTTAAAAACGTTTTAAACTACGTATTTTTCAAAAGAGCGTAAAAAAATCACGTCCTTTTCATAAAAAAATTTAATACGCAATTTTTTAATTTTTATAACAAGTCATTTTAAGAAAACCTTTCTATCAATAATACTCCATGGTACACAAAGAGAACCATGCGATAGAGAACATCTTTAGAGAGAGAAAGATAACGATCTCGATGAAATTAGGAAAAAGCAGAGATAAAGAAATTTCAAAAATCCCCAAATTGAACTACATCACAAATGTTGGATAGGTATGGAAATCGATACATAGAGAGAGAGAGGAAAAAGAGAACCATTGTGATGGGTACAAATAGAGAAGGATGACGATCTCCAAAGTTAACAATCTCAAAAAAAATAGGAAAAAACAAAAATAAAGAAGTTTCAAAAGTCCCCAAATTGAACTACATCACAAATGCATGATAAATATGAAGAGCAATAGATATAGAAAGAGGAAAAAGAGAACCACTATTTATAATCCAAGCTCTAGAGAAAGGGACCGTATTGTTTATATTGAAGTATAGATTTAACATTAGTTTTTAAAAATCTCTAAATTTAACAGTATTTCAAAGAAATTAGGGAAAAATAGAAAAGAGAAACAATCTAATAGAAAACTTTCAAATCACATAAAGAACCCCTAATTTCAACCCGATTTTTTCATTTGACTTTTTAAAATAAAAACGATTTATTTTGATTTTATGGTGGACCGATATATTGATATTCCCCAACTTGCTAACTATGTGTATGATGCCTCTGGCGTGAGGAAAGAGAGGACGGGGGTTCATTTCTTCCGATTGGAGAGAGAGAGAGAGGGAGGGCAGATTTTGTGTGTGTCTCGATCGAAAGCATGTGCTATTAAAGGGGCAGTAAGAAAATTAACTAATCCACCTCCATGTTCAGTGATGAGCGATTGAGGTGGCGTGGGAGCCCCCTACACCATATTAACTATATGCATTATGTGTGTGCATGGAATCTTTTGAAACAACTATTTTTGACATGGATGCAATCAATAGTTCTGGTGTTAAAAAATTACGTCGAAAATCTTTCAATCGCTTATTAACCATTTAAAAATATTATTTTTTAAACTAATAGTAGATACGATAAACCGTAAAAATCAATTTCTAAGGAAGTCATTGTTCTTCAAGCCACTGAGCCTTGCGAGATCTTGAAAAGAGCACGCTTGAAATATTTTGAAAAATTACAAAAGAAACCCAAATCTATACTTTCTATACAACTTACACCCAATCTAACTTTGTCTCTCAATTTTTTCTCAAAATATACTTTCTATGCAAAAAACCCTTAATCGAGTAAAAAAAAAAAAAAAAAAACCTAAACTACCCTTCCTTACTTTTATATTACCCACGCCTCTCTCTCCCCTGTCTCTCCAAAATAGGAGGCTCCGACATCGTGTAAATGCGGTGCCGCGGTAGCACTTCGGCACTGTGTAAAGTTCGGTCCGACAGTAAGGATTCGACACAATATAAAATGCAGTCTGGTAATAGGGCTCTGGCACTGTATAAGCTGCGGTCCAGCAATTGAAAGGACAGTCCGACAGTTGCAAGGGGGGATCCGGCATTTATGCGTTTCGGCAATATGATGGTGCACTCCGGCAATGTGCTACTGAGGTCCAAAAGTCAACGTCAAATCTCTCCGAAATGATTTTTGTGCACGGGAAGGGCATTTCCATCTAAAAAATGACCTTTTTTCCTTGGGGAGTATTTCCATTGAAAGTTTGTTTTCGAGAAAGAAAAATAAGAAAAAAAAGTTAGGTTGGAGGTAAGTTGCGTAGAAAGCGTGATCTTGGGGGGTTTTTGTAATTTTTCCAAAATATTTCATGTGGAAAATATTTATTTTCTCTAGTGTTTTGAATATTTTGAAAAACGAAATTGGAGGTTGGATCGGCCCTCTCTGTTCTAAGTTTTGACCAAGAGCTCATGGGGTCCAAAATTTTACAACATTGAAAATAATATTATTAGCAAATTAAATTTCTAATCAATTGCATGGATTGTTCTATCACCGTGATTCTTGATTTGGAACTCCTAATTTTTTAAAATATTCTATACAAACCAAGTGGATTCCAGGGAAACCTAGGGAAACCTGTCCTAGGGAGGGGCTTCTGTTGGAATAGGGGCATCTGCTGTTTGGATCTCATAAGAAACATGGAATACGTGTGTCTACTCTTTGGATTGCCGAAAAGATGTGAATCCATAGAAATTTAAGTATAGTTTTTGTATTATTACCCTACATTAATTTTATACTAATTAACTTCTTACATTTATTCTAAACTTTAACATTATTTCTTAGAGAAAATTACATACATATCCGTTATACTTTATTTTATTACGGATGTATCAAAATAACGAGCGGATTTCTTGAGCCCAAGTTTCTTAACAATTAGATCTCTGAGCGTCATTAAGTTCATCCTATGGGAATTACAATAAGGAGACATTCACTTTGTAAATATGTATGCAATTGAGTGAAATCCAATAAATAGTCATTACAATGTTCAAACATAATTTTGTTTATCCAAACTGGATTCAAAATGTAGAAACCAATTTCGCATGCCTACAATGCTTTGCTTATGAAAAGAAAAAAGAAACAAGAAAATTTATTCCAATATCTATGAGATGGACTATTGAACTTTCTACTTATTTTTTTATATTTAATTGCAAAACACCCATCAAAAACTCATGACCAAATTTTTAAAGGATACATAGTTTGATAAATTTCTCCAAACAAATATTGTGGTTCTCCCAAGGGATAAGTATATATTTTATAAGATGATTAAAAGGTATTATAGATTCCCATTGAACCAAAAGAGTTCCAATCTTGTTACAGTCGTGCACTCTCCCCCTCTCCCTCTCTCTCTTATACTAGGGGTTTTAAAAAATTAGGTTTTATCTGCAAAACATTCTAAGTATTAAAGTCAATGGTAGCAATCACAATGAGAGAATGCCAAGAGAGAAAAGAGAAGGAAAAGACAATAAATAAAATTTAGATATGAATTCAAGTCAATTGCTGCTTACTTTCTTGTATCCAAACAATACAAAAATCTAGCATAAGTTTTGGAAGGTTCAAGAGCCATATAGTTCCTTTCATTTAAGTTAACTACTTGCAATCTACTATTCTCAAACAAACCACAACATAACTATTTCCTTTGAGATACAAGCAAATCAATATTAAATCGATGTGAAGTCCAAGAGTCCATCCTTTTCAACCTATTTGCATAGGTCGCAATATACTATTCCATACCATCTGCAAAAACCAAGTTCATGAGGTTGTAGGACAATGTCGAACCTCCTTGCAACTGCTTCATTTGCCTAAATACACTCCTCCCAACCAGGTTCAAATATCCTCCTCGGACCTTCATCGAATTGGAAACCAGTGTAGAAACGAAAAACAATCCACGAAAACAAGAAAGAAGAAACAAACACAAAAGAAAAAGACAACCAACCACAACGCAATGATATACGTGGTTCGGCAACGTGCCTACGTCCACGAGATATGAGAACTTCTTTACTGACAATGGAGACTAGGGTTACCAAAAAGCTCTCTTCCTCACGCCTCTCTGATTACATAATAATCTGCGTTTCTCCCTTAACTTTAGATAAACCCACAATCGCAACAATATATATCGAGTTTCAGATAGATGGTACAAATTACCGAAATATCATTGTACAAATATATATTAAGTCCCAAATATATCGAATCCCATGTACGGATATATCCGAATTTTTCCTCGAGGGCTGCTGCCCCCGAACCCCCCGCATGAGCTAAGTCCGTCAAGTCAACCTGTCAAGACAACTCCTCTAGGCCCCAAGGCCTACGAGCCCTCAACCCTTCAAACTTTTAACGACCCTCTGGAGTCGTCTTTTTGACTCCACCTTGGCAGATCTATTTCCTCAAAATACAAAACATCAATCCTCAACACCCAAGTCAATTAAGGAGTTGTTTAATATTTTTATACAAAAACTTCAACCATTTAATCCTAAAATTGAGTATGTCTATATTGAATATAAGCCCGTACACTTCGTGCATAACATAGGATACTTATCTCCAATCCTTTTTTGTAAGGTTCATAGCACCCACTTCTACCAATGTTTTAAATATGGTTTTGACATGTTTAGGAGCCCAATTGATACACGCTATCACTTCACTACGTAGTAGAGTAATTTGGATAGCCATCCTAGATTTTAATAGTTTTCATATCAAAATCACTTTGTTTCCTTAATTATCAAGTAATTCGTCTTCCATGTCTTCAATTTATTCTTGAAGTTGTCCCTTTTGAGATCCATACCAATGGCCTTTAGAAACCCTCGCTTGATAATGGCCTATTATTGGTTTTTAAGGTCTGTTGCAGTGTTCGTTGGTCTTCAAAATCTGTTCAACCATGACATCGAATAGAGTGTAATTTCTATTCTTTTTTACCATTGAATTATTTTGGCCTTGGAAGAAGTTGATTGAATATCAACCATATTATCATCCATACCTAGTACCAAAAGAGCTATCATCAAAAGACATACTTAGTACCAAAACGAGCAGTCACAACCTTCAAACAATCCTAAAAAATATTAAAATTACATCTAAAAACGTTTAATAATCAATGCACAATGAAAATTCAAAAATTTTCCTAACAAAAAGGGAACAATATAATTTGTTTATTGTTTATATGTAAAAACTTTCCAAGACACAATCTTCAACATATCCATCAGTAGTATCCATAACATCATAAAACAAATAAAGATGCATATACAAATCAAGTATGTGCCTTCAAGCATAGTTTGACATAATATCTCATACAAACAAATAAAATAAACATAATATAGGCACCACGGTGCTTATACTTTTCCCACATGTTTATCGCAATTTCTTCTCGAAATTCGATCAATTTATCCCTATCCCTTTGATTCCTCCCAAAACCTTCAAATGTCGGTACAATAACCTCCTCTTTCTCCTCAATGTGGCCATCAATCTCATAATCTGGTTGAGCACTATCAATACCCATGATAAAGTAATGTAAGATGCAAACTATCTTCACTTGTGTCTTAAATGGGTGTGTAGTCGCGACTTTCATTATTGAAAATCGATATGTTAATACTCTGAATGACTATTGTATGGTATTTCTTAAAAAAGAATGTCTCTTATTGAAAAGTTCCTAGTAGTCTCAGGCCTTTTGGCCACTACCACATAAAATCACGCGTGTTTTACAATAAGGGGATAGAAATCTTGGGTAGAATTAAAGGCAACATAGATAAAGCAAGCTGACCCCGAGATCCACCCCAATATGATACCAGAATGGAGCTTTCCTACAAGTAATTGGAACAATCCAACGAGCAATAGATAAGAAAGGGGCTTGATAAATCTCCATCCTCAAAAAAACCTAGGATTTGATTTAAAAGGGTTGAGAATCGATTGGGTTTTCCTATAAATTTGTCGAGTGTTTATACCGTGCTCTTCAAGGAGAGGCAAATTGTCTTCAAACATAGGGTTTCCATAGATGGGACTAAGAAATAGGAGGAGGTGGAAGCAGAGCTCATGTCAAAGGACATGAAAGGAAGATTGGGGTTAGGATTATGATTAGGGGGGCGAGACTGAGGCATGGTTTGGGATTGGAAAGGAGAAGAAGGAGCTCTTCTTTGTTGAGGGCCTGGATTTGGGAAAATCACAAGAGGGACGTTGAATTCTCTAGATGAAGGCATTGAAGAGAGAGCAGAGAAACCAAGAACAAGAAAGAGAAGGGCCCGTAAAAAGAAAGGCCTGCAATAGGGCAAGAGGTAGGGAGAGAGACCGGGGATGTTAATCCTAAATTTTAGAAAACAAATATTTTTTTGGATGTCTCTAAATTAGCAAGAGATATGGGCATAAAGATTTTATCCTTACGTGATCTCTCTAGGTTTTTTATTTATTTGGGTAGAGCCTATTATTTAGGATCTAAATTTATAAATACGTCCTACTTAGATTAGGATAAAGCCTTAGGTCCACAAATAAATAGGGATAAAATTATTTTTTGATAAAGTTAGGAAAGTTAAGATTCGTTTTATGCTTATCTTTGGGGCTTTGTTCTCTTTATATAAAGATGTTTTTCTAGAAAGATGTATGTATGAAAAAAAGTAGCCCATACGATGGGTGCACTTTTAAGTTTGTCCTCTCTTATTGAGATATATTGTAGTGAGAGTAAGTGCATAGAAACTAGAGAGGAACTTTTGGGGGTTTTTTTACAGAAAGATAAAAATATAGAGATAAAGGCTTTGTGAGAGATTGAGTATCTGGTTCTCCCACATAAATTACTTTGTAATTCTCTTTGATTTAGTGAAAAATATCGATTGTCTTCACCCATAAATGTAATCACATCTGTGACGAACCACGTAAATTATTGTGTTCTTTTTACAGTTATTTATTTCCTGTTTTATTTTTTTTGCTTGTTTTTATCGATTCCTTGTCCCATACCTCATTTACCAAAAAATTAACCTATTGAGTTTAGAGGTTCCGTGCACAATAAAACATGCTTTCAGCAATCCCAATCAAAACTCTAGGAAGAAATATGGCCAGGTACCGCTCAAATTCAAGCAAATCTTTAAGGTTGAGGACAAAGATGCTTCAATTGTTAATCTATTCGAGCCATCAATAACTCCAAGTGCCGGGCTTGGATGACCGATTTCAAAGTAATTTTTCATATTTTTCCCTTTAATTTTAAGTTAATTTCCTTTTTATTTTTTGTATGCTCTTTTCTATTTTTCCTAGTTTCTTTATGGTTTCATCGACATTGTATGAGTTATATTTCCCCATACCTATCTTCCCCATACTTAGATGGGCTGCACTCTTGGGAAAGGTTTCCATACTTTCCCTACAGTATGGAAGATATATGCTTCCCTACCATCCAGCCGTTCAATTTTGATCAAAAGAGCCATTCACTGTTTGATCTTAGATCCTATGTCTCTAGTTTTTTTATAGAAATTTTATGAATATGAAATTTGGTATGTGCCATCTTCTCATTGGGGCGCACCTATCAAGAAATATTAAAATATTTTTTTCGATAAAATATAATGACCAAAACACCCCTTGAAACTTTCAAAGGTATTTTGGTCATTTTATTTTATTGGAAATATATTTCTTATATTTTTCGCTAGTGCGCGTTTATTAGAAGATTGAGCCTCCAAAATTTGTTGTCAAAATAGTTTATTGAAAAAAATAAAAAATAAAATAGTGTAGAGACATGACATTGTGATTGGAGCAATCTTAGCCCTCCATTCAGAATGGAGGATTGGATAAGGGGAAATCAATGTTTGAAAAATCATCGATTTGGATCGAAACCATCTAATCTGGATCAGGTATCGTCCAAAACGATCCAAATTTAATAATATATGGGGATCCAAAAGAACATGGTTTTTTATATTATTTTTTAATGTCTACACGTTTTTCAATTTAAATTTCTTACATGTATCTGTAGCCATCGTTTACATTATTTTAATATTTACATTATTTTAATATGAATACCTACGGCCACAATAACTACCTAGTATATGCTAACAACCACCATAATGAGCACAAAACTTTACTTAGAAGGCTAAGAGATCGAATTTTATATGGCTATTTTAGTCGGATGTGGGACTATTCGTGTTTGTTTTTCAAATGCGATGGAAGACTTATTTTTACTTTATTTATATAAGGGTGTAGTTTTCATAAGGTTGCAACCTTAAATAGTCCATTTAAGGCGCGCCTCTAAATTTCATCGTAGCATATAATTTTGATGTATAAATATTATTAAGATTATCTCAAAATCTATTTTCATATTTAATTATAAAATTTTAAACTCTAAAAATGATTAAAATCGAGTAGATCTATAAATATATGAAAATCTTGAAAATGGACGGTCTAGATAATCTGTTGTAAGATGCATCACTTTTTGGACTCTAAATCCTTTATTTTTTCATAGTCATACATCTCGATATTGAGACGATCAATTAAAGGGTTTTTCAATACTAAAACAACTTTTTCTGCAACCTTATATAAAATTTTTCCTTTATTTCTTTCTCTAGCTAGTTCTTCTACTTCATGCCTTTTTTTTTTTTTGTCTCATTAATAAACATAATTCGATTGTGGCAATATCGAGCAATGAACAGGCCACTATTTTATTTTTTAAATATTATCTTTATTTTTTCCTATTTTTTTAGGACTATTTTTTTGTTTTAAAATCATAACATTAAAATTTATAAGAGGTTTTATTTTTTTTAATCCTACAAAATGGAATTACTTACCCAAAAAAAAGAAATTGAATTGTTTTCTAATAATTTTGAAAGCATGTTTATTATACTATTATAATTAATAATTATACAGACGTCCAGACCAACAGTGCCTCAATATTTATCTTTTTTTTACAAAGTAATGAAATTACATAATGTATCAATTCTAATTTATTTTATAAACTAAAAAAAACACTATTTTTAAATATTCATAATGATTTTTTAAAAATATTTTGAGACAAAATTTGCTGATTTGGCCGATTCTCCTAATTTATTGTTAAATATTTAAATTTTTAAATTAGATGATAATATAAGACAAATTGCAAATTTATTTTTATTTTCATGGTAAAATGATGATAAAACAATAAAATACATATCAATAATTTTAATTTCAGTGCATAATATTGTCTTTAGTGAGATTTTAATAAATATTTGATGAAAATCTTCATACAAATCTCAATATTTGCATGTTAATGAAAAAAATAAAAGCTAATAATGTAGTACCCCATTTACTTAATGGATTCTTAAAAAACAACATTTATAATGAATTTTACTAATTTTTTTGAAGGTTTTTTAAAACTTAATCTGAACGATTCGACTGACTCACAATCTAGATTGCCGATTCACCAATCCAAATGGCCTTTTGAGGTGCCCAATCAGGGGCACCAATCCGTTTTTTAAACCACCAGGGAAGTATAAATTTTTATGCTATAGAGGAAGCATAGAAAGCTTGCCTTACCACTCTTTTCTACCGAGTTTTACGTAATTCAGTTGAGAACATAAATTAGATAAGATTTCATCTAAGATCTTGGCTGTAAATATTTATGAATCAATATGTCAAACAATTCTGGACACGTTTTTATTTATGGGCACGTACCGTCTTTTTCTCAAGAAAATTTCAATTCCAACGTATACAAACATATGCTTATAAAGGCTCTCCAGGCAAATTAGTCCTCAAGACACAAAGAAATGGAAGCTCTAAATCGAATAGTTTTCCAATTCAAAGGCAGTGGACCAGCCAAATCTAGGGCACTAGCATTTTCCTCTAGTTTAGATAAAGAATATTCATAAAGGAAAGAAAACGGTTTGAAAAACTATCTACGAAAAATTTGGAATCTGTCTACAGCGATAAAGAGCACTAGCATTGTCCTGCGGTCAAAATAAAGAAAGTTCATAGAGGAAAGACAATGGCTTGAAAAACAGTAAGAACTGCCTGCAGAAAATTTTATTTCCATATATATAAAGAGAGACAATGCCCTTTCATTTTCACCGAGTGTGAAGGTTCAATGTAATTAAAAGATGAAGAGTTCTCGAATTTTAACTATCATAAAAAGGCTTAACTCGATCCTCTCAAATGGAAGCTCTGGAGCTCAAGCTTCTGAAAAACTCAGCAATGACATTTGACACTCCATTGACATGTTGCAACACAACTAAAAGTTTAGACCATCTATTTCGCCCAACTCTGGAAGGAGCTAGTCGAGAAAACCTCAAGAAGACAACGACTGCTAGTGAACAAAATCTTAAGGGAAATTAAAAGGACATGAATTTCTCTCACCTCTTCTAGGAAATGAACCCTGTTCATTATCTAGGAAATTCCATCTCTCAACAACCAAGTGAGAAAACTCATCACAAAACTGTGGTGCACTCTCTCTCACTGGAACTGCACTTGACAAATCTTTTGCAGTGATCAAGCAGTTGGCCAAAAGTGCAGGTATATAATCACTTGACTCATCGCTTGGACAACTCCAGGAATCATTGGGCTCCCAAACCCTCGTAGGAAAGACATTCAAGACTATCTCAAAGAACTCTTCTTCCTCTTCCCTCTCTTCTTCACATTGTTCCTTTTGATTACCATGGGAACAATAGCCAGTCCTGTTGGTTTTCTTCTTTCCTAGAAGTTTTTTGAGGTGAGCTGCCACAAATCAGAGATGCGAAAAACATTTGCTCCCATGATACAGTGTGAAGATGACCATTTTTGATGTGTTGGTGCTGGCTCTTTAAGCAGCAAGAAAGTTAGGAGACTGTCGACTTAGCAATGATGAGAAGGGGGCACTTTTATGTCCAAACGCAATTTCATGGACATGACTAAGACAAGGGCCAAGTCCTGTGAGGGGAGAGAGTCAAGAACCTTACCCTGATGTGAGGAATTATCGGATAGTAAGCTGCATGTAGGATATAAGCACGAGAGCCACTTATAAACATACCAAAACATGAATCAAGGTTCATTATTTTAATAGATTAGTGGATGCCAATGGCTGATCTCTCTCTCTCCAAGAAAAAAGATTAGTGGATGCAAGGGCCTATTATAGGTAAAAAACCGTCAGTTTAACCACCATCACCAGCTCCCATCAGTATCTTCTAGAGAGAGAGAGGATATCAAGTTGGTGGGACAGTTGGTAAAAAATACAAAAATAAAATAGGAAAGTATAACCAACCATAACAACCATACCATGGCAAAAATCACATGTATAATGGAAGGGCATGAAATGAACTTCAATTTTATGGTAGCATGGTATTCCCATATATGATAGAGCAGAATAACGGATCAAAATTCGTGTAACTGACCTCAATGTATAACCGACCTCGATTAATTGAAAACATGCTATGATGATACAACCCACCTAAGAGCAAAACCAGCAAATGCATGCAGGACGCACGTTAGTAGAAAATAGTCATCCTTTCAACACATGGAACCCATAAAAATTGCCGCTTCCACAGCGCTTCTCTCATGGCTAAACCAGCCATTTCTTCTTTCAAGCATAAGAACCTGTTTGAATGGAAGCAGTTCCTCTGAACGATTACACATTTTGATCCCATTGATTATGTACTGAGACATGTTAAGGATCATTTGTTTGCTTCGAAAATAGATGATGTATTGATGTTCTAAAGCCATCGCCCACCCCAGCACAACCCAAAACATCTCTATCAAGTTTAGGAAGTAATGCCAAAACCTTCTAACATAATAACAATGCAAACTAAATATTATTTTGTCAATCCAAGTTTTCTTCGAACAACTGTTTGGGAGTCCAACGGCGATAAGGCAAAGGATCAAAATTGATCCAGGTAGTAATAATATTCATACGTTCATCAAGTTCAAGAAATCAAGTTTTATTTTTATAATATTTATGATTTTATTCTATATCTTTGCAGCCAAGCCAACATGGTTCTCCAAATTTACAAAAGTTATACCATTTGGATCTTAAACCTAACCACTTCCTCGTCTGGTTGTGAACATAATTGGAATACTTTTGAAGGGGTAAGGGTAATTTACATAATTGTATTAGTAATACATGAACTATAGATTTTAATTATTTAATATTTATATTAATTAATTTCATTTGATTTTATTAGATTTGTACAAAGAAAAGGAACAGGCTTGAATAAAAAGGCCCAATGACCTAGTTTATGTCAAGTATAACTTATTCTTGTAAGACAAGTTTGCTAAGAGAGATAAGAGAAACCCTCTCATATCAAAAAATATGGACAATGCTATAGAGTGGTTATTTGATGATGATGAGGTCGAAGAGCATAAAGAATTGACACGAGACATGATCATGGATGCTTCAGGGACATTTGTCGTCCCTCCTGTGGCCACTAAATCTTCTACACAGAGGACAAGGGTTGAGGAAGAGGAGAAAGAAGAAGCAGATTCAGAGAGACGAAGGAGGACCACCAATATTTCGAGGGTGACTCCGATGCATATGATGCAAATGCAGTTGACTCTACTTTTTCTGATGATTAATGATGAATAATGAATAATGATTAAACTTTGAACATTGATTGAAGATTCTTTTGAGTCTTCCAAGTATTACTTTTATTTTTGTTTTCTTCCTCTTTGTTGCGTATTGTGGATAGTGGATTTGTAGTTCCACTGGTTTGGTATTTGGTAACTATGGTTTGTAGTTTAGTTGTTAAAGTTTTAAGTTTTAATTGGATATGGACCGACTTATGGTTATGCTTATGGATTGTGTGCTAATGTGTAGTATACTTCTGAATATTGATGTGCTCTACATGCCTTATTCTTATATTTTATACAATATATATACTATTAGAAACTATAGAATCCTCATTTGATTCAACTGAGCCACCCAGGTTCTGGGTGCCTAGCTAGGCATTGGGCGGCCTAGACCCCCCAAACCACCTAGCACCTGGCATAGCGCTTTTTGAAACACTGTGTATCAAATTCAAAGAAGTACCCCAATCCTAATTAATATGTCATGAGCAAGAAAGTGAAGGCAAACGCAGATCAATTGTTTTTCTTCTGCATGATGGCCGCTTAGGTATGGGCTTCCATTCTAGGTCTTTTTGAATAGTATTTAAGTTTGGCCCAAAAGCATTAAGGTCCTTTCTCCACCTCTTTCTCAGATCCATTTCCTGCTGCAGGTCTATTTTTATGGTGAACGACCATTCTTGCCTCAATGGCAGTTGTGGCTCAACAATGCGAGAACTTTCAAAAGCAATGAGAGGAACATGGGGTAATCAGGTTACGGATTACCTGTCCCCTTAAGATTCAAGCCTTCAATTAGCATACTTTATCCTAGAAAGTTCTTGAAATGTATCAAATTCAAAGAAGTACCCCAATCCGAATTAATATGTCATGAGCAAGAAGGCCAAGGAAAACGCAAATCAATTGCTTTTCCTCTGCATGATGGCTTCTTCGGTACAGGCTTCCTTAGCAGTAAGTTTGGCCCAAAAGCATTGAGGTCCTTTCTCCACCTATTTCTCGGATCCATTTCCTGCTGCAGGTCTATTACCATTCTTGCCTCAATTTGGCATTTGTGACTCAACAATGCGAGAACTTTCAAAAGCGAAGTTAGGGACATGGGATCCCTGTTTTCAAAAATATAAAAGCCCCAGTTATATTTCCGGCGAAAAATTGTATGACTTTTGGTGGTGGCTCATCTGTAGACTTTCTATAGAAATGGGGAAGCATGAATCACACTTGGCCCATGGGCATCACAAGACCAGGTTTACACAAGTCTCCTCATTTGGGGGTTGTCAGACTCCTCAGGAAACCCTGGACCCTCAGGATGGATGGCCTCTTCAGGGACCTTCTAAGCCATCGTTTGCTCTCGTATTTAGGCCACATTGGGTACTCACCAGTACAGAGGCCTTGGCATTTCTCAAAAGACTGGAACTGTTTGACTCTTGTTGCGTCACTCACTCCAAGTTGTTAGGGATTCATTCAATGTCATCAAATGTGCCTCCAAACAGACTCCTTGCCCCTACCTTGAACATTTGTTTGACCATAGATTGGCATTTGCTAGCAACCTTCAGGTCTCATTTAGTCACATATGGCAGAAGGTTGATGCATAGGCTGATACTCTCGCCAAGGAGGTAACACAAAAGAGTTTGTAATCAACATGTTACAGTCCTAATGAGACAGTTTTGTAATACATGTTGTTCTCTTCCTTTTCTTCTAGTCGCTGAGTTTGCCAATTTACAACAGTATGCAACTTGTAATTACTCTTCACAGAAATAAAAAAAATCAACTTTTATCTCAAAAAAAGAACGACCAACAGGCATCTTTACCTTCTGCCTACCACACCTCTACTCCAAATTTTATTCAGTTTATCCCATCACCACAGAAACTTTTAGATTTTTCTACCTCACTATGTATTTGAGATCCTGCTCATGATATCTTTATCCTCTAATCCACCTAATTAGCCTTCTCATACTTTTTAACAAACAGCCCTTTCTCCTCACATACTAGAGTACATCTTAATAACCTATCAGAAGTACAACCAAAGCCAGTATAAAGTACAATAAGTATCCTTCACCTATTGGAGAAGCAAGATCAAAACCTAGCAAACCAAAAGCTACCAAAGAAAAATACCGCAAGCTACACCATGACACTAAGCGTCAACCATTTTGGCAGGCCCCTCTCCAAATGTCAAGGGTAACTCATGCATCGTACATGTCACTCACACGATCGTCGACACTTTTTCTAGAAAGAGGCTTCTTATAGGCAGGTTGAGGAAGATACAGTCACATGGGTGACTAATGACTGCAGACAAATCACCAAAAAAAAGTGCAGGTCAAACACAAAACATTATGGGGAAAAACTGATACACGTTAGGATAACTTGCATCTTGATTGGAATTTCTCGAATATATGCAATTCCTCTCGATTCGTAATTCAATACAAAAAATAGTTGGCTATATGATACTAGATATATGTTGTGCAATATCAACTATTTCCTAAGAAGGTGGTGAGATGATATCTTGAGCAGTTACATATTTAGGACCCCTGCATAGATAATTGCATCACGAGTTCCATACAGATCATTTCTGAATAAAATTTCTCTCAGATTCATTAACATTTCATGTACTGATCCTTCAATATCTACTATTATAAAAGATTCATGCCATGGTTTACATGGATGGCTTTGCAAAGGAAGCTACTGGCCGCCAATAAAGTGCAAAAGTGGGGCTACTTGGATGTAATATGTACTTCATATGCAAAGCCAATGTCGAAGATCATGACCACCTCTTCATCAGATACACCTTTGTAGGAAAGATTATGCAAACTGCAGGTGAAGATTTCAACGACACTAAGATGGTCCTAACATCCAAAGCTTCTTTCAAATTCATCCAAAAACACATGTCTAGAAGCTTGTAAAAAAGCTTTGGAGTTCGAAGCACCTGGCTAGAGAGAAACTGAACCAGCACACCATTCAATGGGTGCAGAGGGAAATGACCTGGAAGGTCTGAAATTGCTACCACAAGGATCACTCCCCTAAGAAATGAAAGAGAGAGGGCCACAACTGAAAGACGGGGAACACAAATTCCCAATGAACCCTTGAGAGAGGATGGCCATATGTAGGAAGATTCCTGTGATAGCAGAGACATAAAAATTGTAGTGAAGATAATGTACAAAATGAGGACTAGTTCCTAAACTCTTGTAAAACTTGAACAAATTAATAGAACGGGAGAGGTGCACATACTTTGCTTGCATAATGAAATGTAAATATCAAGATTTCAGATAGGCCAATCCAAAAATTGCTAAGACACGGACACATAACAGCATAAAATAGTTATAAAAATTATGAGAAATAAGATTGATAAAACAACTACATCGTGACAATTGATTGTTATATAATCAGTTATCTTCAATTTTTTATTTTTTATAAGGATATCTTTCGGAAGATGATCAAGTCCTATACATGCATGCCTATGTGCGTTTGGTCTATCTAAAAATTTTATTATACCATGTAATAAACTCTTCCTGTTATAAATAGCAATGTATTTAAACATTAAAGGTATAATTACAACAGAGAACCATAATGTGTAAGGTACTCAAAAACAGTTGGAAAAATTATACTCGTTACAAAGTTGAAGTAAAACTGTCCTGAGGTATCAAAGGTGTAGAAGGCCAGACAAATGTTGGACCAACCAGGGAGCTAAATGAAGTTCCATAATAACAATTCACACCAGTGAAACTCAAATTTTCGGGTGCAAGAAATCAAAATATCAGACATGTTTAAGTCAACATGGTCCATGTAGTGCCATGTGTGCATCATGCACTTCTCAATGGACTAAAAAGGACACTAAAAGATCAGTTGCAAAACCTAGGAGTTAGGGAAGACAAGACTCCCCACTTTGAATCCTCAATCCGGCTCCACTGTCCAACTTGAACCTCATTCTTTAGCCAACTACAAAATCCTTCCAAATAATGAATTTCCTCACTTCCACATTTGAAATAATAGCACATGCTAATGCTTCTAATATAGATCATCCCTCTTGCTATGCACCTGCATACAAAAACTTGGGATTCTGCTGCTGTTTTACACTTTGTTAAGCATCTCATTAGAAGACTCAACGTTTCCATAGATATAACCCCATAATGCCCCACAAATCCTGGAGACTCATTTCAAAATAGGAATTATGCACATCTCAATATATTCAACCAGTCCTTTTCTTCCACTTACATGTTTAAATATGAGAACTCTGAGGTAAACTAGCATTTTTATTTTTTTTCTTTAGAAAGCAGTGCATATCATAATTATATCAGATTTTCATCAACTCTTGCAACTCCCACACAGATGCACCATGAGGCTGTTACGATTCCCTTGGTCATAAGAGAATGGAACGCAAACAAAAACTTATGTCACAAGTTGTTGGCCATTGGTATTCAAGGACATCAAGGCTTCAAACCATGAAGTTTCCCACAAAAAAAAATCTGATCTACCCCCTTTTTTGTCCGTTGTGCAGTGATTGACCTGTCGGTAGACGCCTCCGTTTTCAAGTGAGACGTCGAGCATTCAACACATGAAGTTTGTCAAAAAAACAAACCAAGCTCATCTACCCATTCTCGTTCCTAAGCTTTGGCCTAGCTGCATTTTTATTTTTATTTTATTTTATTTTGTAGGGGGTGGGAGGGGTGTTTGGGTTAGTGATAGTTCAATGGTAGGAATCGAACTTGAGATATAGCACTGCAAAAGTCAACCACTAACCACTTAAGCCCAATTCCTAGCTTGGAATTAGCAGTAGACATCCCAGATTTGTATGCCGGAGGTCAAACGTTCCACGCTCAAAGTTCATCACCAAAACAAGATAATTTCTTTTCAGAATTCAGGCATGGGTTGATTGATTATGGTGTTGACAATAGCAATACCGCATGCCACATTTCAATCCCAACAAAGATCTGTCCCAAAAACTCAGTCCACAGTTATCATCATTATAACTCATTCGACATGATGACTGCAATGACAAAGGACTCCTGCAGATCTGAACAAAATGCAAGTAATTGGTTGTCGTCTTCAAAATAGAACTTGTACGTTGATCCCTTCAAAAACAGGGACTTTAATATTTTCCGAATATTGCCCACATCAACATTGATAATATTGCCAGAGGGAACAAGAAATAGAATATCAATTTCACATGATTTTCGATGACTGAAATACAAGAAACTAGAATTTCTTGAAACAACATCCAAATGCATGGCCAATGTGAACCAAGAACACCAGACCCAAAACCTAAAACATAACCCAGCATCTCATTGCCTTAGACACATATACACCAGAGAATGGAACTTGGGGAGAAACACAACAATGTACATATATAACAACTATGTGGAGCAAGTTGTAGATATTAATTGTCAAAAGAAATAAAAAATTCACCAATAACGCCCCTCTAGGTGAAGATCAATAGAGTGATGAAATCCATTAAAAAAAAAAAAAGATCAATAGAGTGATGAAGAAAATATGTTCAATCAAAAATCCAAACAAACAATAACTCCTAGCGTTGAGAACCTACAAATTTAGCACCTAAAGCCAACTGGATGTTTTGTATTTAGTCTAAAAAATGAATTCAGGTCAGATAAATAATACCCTACGAAGTAAAGGATGATACGTTCTTCTTTTAAAAGTAGTAGTAATTAAATCATAATTCCTAGAAGTTCTGTTTTTATGAGTAACAAGTCCAGAAATATTCTTAGTTGCCCGTCACATAGTCCCATAAGGTTCCAAAGAGGTAGCTAGGATCCAGCCTTCGCAAGTACAGGTCCAATTTGATTCTTTCCAAACCAAATAGACACATGAGAAAGCTCAATCACAACTATAATAACAGTAATCTTCTTACAATTTCATTTTTCCATCCTGTCAAGAACATTACCCGCCACCACTTCAATAGATTTTTGAAATTGAGAGCCATATCTATTCATTCAATATGAACTGAATAAGACAATAGCAATGCTTGCCCCAGGAGCCAACTTAGTTAACATATTCCATCCAAGATTTATAATAGAAATAAAATGATCATGAATGAGTACATATGTCACATCCATTGTGAAACATGTCAATTCAACAGCCACAAGCAACAATAGAAATGGTAAAATGATTGCAGTTCCCATGAATAAAAGAATGCACGCAGAAGAATACAAGTAAAAGATCCATATGACATCCTAATATCCTTTATAAAAACACAACCAACTCCGAGAAAAGAAAAAAACACATTCATCAGACAGGCTTTACAATATCAACCCAACCAAAAAACAAATAGAAAAAGAAGCGTTTTACATCTTTAAAAAAGAACTCCCTCGAGTTCAATTTTTGAGCTCCTACCAAAAATACAGATCCAGATCCAAATCCTCTGCGCCATCAGAACAAAACCAACAAAGAGAATAGCAGATACACCAAGCAACAAGCATAAGCCACCAATCCTCGATGCTCTTCCCCATAAGAAGCAATACCAATAAGAAGCCTGGTACAAACCCTAGTCGACCACATCACAAAGAAGGCCCCCAATCCATACATGACCATTGTCCCTTGTGGAATAAATAGAGAAATTGCAGATAAAATAACAATGGGGAGCATACCATATCCAACCAAGCTCAAGCAAGTGTACAACGTCAAGGTCCCATTACTCCCAGCTAACATATTGAACGCGACATAGATAAAGCAAGCTGACACCGAGATCCACCCCAATATGATACCAAAATGGAGCTTTCCTGCAAGTAATTGGAACAATCCAAAAAGCAATAGATAGAGAAAGGGGCCTGATAAATCTCCATCATCAAAAAAACTAGGATTTGATTTAAAAGGGTTGAGAATCGATTGGGTTTCCCTATAAATTTGTCGAGTGTTTATACCGAGCTCTTCAAGGAGAGGCAGATCGTCTTCAAACGTAGGGTTTCCATAGATGGGAGCAGAGAAATGGGAGGAGGAGGAAGAGGAGGCGGAAGCAGAGCTCATGTCAAAGGACATGAAAGGAAGATTGGGGTTAGGATTAGGATTAGGCGGGCGAGACTGAGGCATGGTTTGGGGTTGGAAAGGAGTAGAAGGGGCTCTTCTTTGTTGAGGGCCTGGATTTGGGAAAATCACAGGCGGGACGTTGAATTCTCTAGATGAAGGCATTGAAGAGAGATCGGAGAAACAGAGAACAAGAAAGAGAAGGGCCCGTAAAAAGAAAGGCCTGCAATAGTAGCAAGAGGTAGGGAGAGAGACCTGCAAAAAAAAAAAAGAAAAGCAAACCCCAGACTTGAGAACTGAAAAACTTGGAGAACCCTAGAAAAGTAGTAACTTGTTAATTGAGCAGTTTGTGAAATAAAGACGCATTAGGATGAGAGAAAAAAAATAAACGGGTAGGACCCTAGATAGAGAGAGAGGGGTATTAATGAAGAAACGAAGAGGTAAAGGTTAAGCTGTGAAGCGGGTACCTCATGTATGATGCCTCTGGTGCGAAGGAAGAGGGAATGGGTCCGGTTCAAGTCTAGGTTCCTAAGTAAATATAATTAAATACATGAATAAATTTTTGGATCAGGTTTCATCGGGTCCAGTCAAGTTTGGGTCCATGTCCCCACACTAAATTTTTGGGTCTGAATGCGGATCCAGGTCCAACCAACCCGGCCCGTTGCCACAACGCGATATGTATCACTACCGGTGTAAGAAAGTGCGACTCAGACCCAGTAATCGATCCTAGCCCAAGCCGATTACTCAAGCCGAGTCCAACTAACTCGTTTGATTAGTGCCAAGTAATGTAGCAGCAAAAAAAAATTATAAAAATATAATAAATTTGGAATTGTGTTTTTAAAATAAGATTAAGCAAAACACTTCAAAATGATGATTAAAAATAATAATTAAAAAATAAATTTTAAAAAATCAACTTGTGATTAGGGATATTCTCAAAATAATTCAAAAAAATAGAAACACTTTCCAATCTTTGCCAAAATGATAGAAAACAATATATATATATATATATATATATATATATATATATATATATATATATATATATATATATATATATATATCCCAAGTAAATTTCATATTCTTTAGATTTTTTTAATATCCCTGAGTTGGAAACCCAACTCGGGCTCAAGCCTTTATAACTCGACCAAGTGGAAACTACTCGGCCGATTTTTCTATCACTGATCACTACAAAAAATTATTATAGGACTAAATGCAAGATTAATGTTATATTGCATACTAATTTAGTACGGAAAAAGTTTATGTAATGTGTCAACTTTATATTGTAGAAGTAAGGCACACTTCAAAAATCATCCAAAAATGTTGTTTAGACATTGGACAACCACTATTTGATCATCTCGACTTCGATATCTATTGATAAAAAATAAAAGATTTGAGTTCCAAAAATAAATGCATCTTATAACACATTATCTGGACCATTTATTTTCAAGATTTTCAAATGGTTATGGATCTACTTGATTTAAACCATTTTTATAGTTTAAAGATTTACCATTAGCGACGAAAATAGATTTCAAGTCATTCTAATTATTTTGGACACCAAATTACAACTTACGACAAAGTTTTGTGGTGTGCATTACTTCGATTATTAAAGGTTGCCCATTTAATAAAGGTGCAGGTCGATCTTAAACAATTAAAGTAGATGCATATCAAAATTTGGATAAAATATACATTTATGGTACAAAAGCCCTTATGATAGCTCAGAAGTCTATTTTTCATCCCTAATTTTGAATATGAACAACCCAAATGATGTATTACAAGATGCAATAATTTTAATATTTTAAAATTTTTTTTTTCTTCTATATTCATATATCTTGATGTTGAAATGATCAATTGTAAGGTTTCTTAATATCAAAACAACTTTTTAGATAACTTTTTGAGGTGCACCTTACTTATAATATAAATTTATATAAAGTAAATTTATATAAAGTTGACATCTTGCATGAAGTTTTTCCTTAACGTAAGTATCCCTACCTTTAGATGTTACCAAAGGAACAGTGAAGAGGAAGATGCATCCTGGGCATATGTGGTTGATGTTGCACAATGGGGTGATGCCAAAGTATAGCAGCGTATGACTCAAATCCAATTACCAGTCATAACATGAACGCTTGAAATAAGTTAGGGCCCGTTGGAAATAGGCCCAACAACCCTATTCTTTAATGGAGTTATCAGGAAATAATGGAAATTCCACAATCCGTGGGGGATCATAGGGCTTTTGCCATTAAAGGACTTACTTAATGGGAAAGGTTAAGTGGTAGTACCTCGACATTTTAGTCATCAAGTTGTGGTTTTCAGTCATACTGACACCACATTACTAATACCTTCAAAAAACTTAACTCCTAAAATATTTGAAAATGACCGAATGTGAAGGCAAAAATTGAGGAGGTGCTTAATTGTTTAATGGATGTCGATGTTAGGATCCAAAACTCTTGTGTTTTATCGGAGGAGTTAGCTGTAGCTAGAAGCTCCAAAATTAGTGAGCTTCATGAACTTCGAAAGGTAGAAGAGGTGTACTACAAGCAACGATCTAGGATCAAATGGCTTAAGGAAGGTGACTTAAATATTAAATTCTTTCATGCCACTGCTAATGCTAGGATACGTCAAAATGATGTTTCTGGGCTTTTAATTGCAAGTGTGGACCCTGAAAATTTAGAAGGGATGTCTAATGCAATGGTGATCATTTCAATAAGGCTTTTACAACAGAGGTTAGGATCACACCTCGCCTGTCTAGGGTGGATTTTAGTCGTCTTAATGATGTTTCTATGACATTACTTGAGAGGGATGTGTCCTTAGAAGAATTAAAAAAGCAGTGTTTGGTCTCCCGAGGAATAAGGCTCCAGGACCAGATGGATTTCCTTTGTTATTTTTTCGCAAATTTTGGAATTTGACTTCCTTAGTACTATTGGATATGGTGTGTGGTTTTTTACAAAAGGGGGAACTTTTCAAAGCGGTTAATTCTGCCTATATCGCTCTTATCCCTAAATAATTGATCATCGGGTGCTTGGGAGATTTGAGACCTATTAGCCTTCTCTTAAGTATTTACAAAATCATTGCTAAGGTTTTGGCTGAAAGACTCAAGACGGTTTTACTGAAGGTTATTGTGGGATCATAATCTGTTTTCTTCAAGGATCGAATGATTTCTAATAGTGTTTTGATTGTTCAGGAGTGTATTCATTCTAGATCTGTTAGTGGTGGTGCAGGGGTTGTGATCAAACTGGATATAGAAAAACTGTATAGAATATTCTTCTTGAAATTATGAAAAATATGGGGTTTGGGGAGAAATAGAGAAATTGGATGTTTGGATGCCTATCCTCTACACATTTTTCAATACTTTTCAAAGGCAGTCCTACTGGCTTTTTTGGTACTTCGCGAGGGCTTCGTCAAGGGGACTCATTATCTCATTTTCTGTACACCATCTATGCTGAATGCTTTAGTCGTATTCTTTGCAATGTCTAAACAAAAGGACATTTTAAAGGCTTTCAAATGCCGAACAATGGTTCTTACATTTCGCACTTGCAGTATACAGATGATACGCTGTTATTTTGTGAGGCCAATTGTGAGCAAGTGGAAAATATTGCAACTTTCTTGCAATGCTGTGAAGTGGCTTTAGGGTTAAAAGTGAAAATTGAAAAATCAGCAGTAGTTGGCATTAATTGTGTTGATTCTTCAATGTGTGTTATTGTAGGGGTTTTTGGATGTAAGGTGGATTTTTTCCCTATTTGGTATTTAGGAATGCCAATCTCAGATAGACGTCTTCCTATTGCTATCTGGGATAAAATCATTCAAAGAATTCAAGTCAAGCTGGACCTTAAGAAGTTTAAATATTTGTCTTTGGTAGGAGGATTATCTTGATTAAAGCATGCTTATCTAATTTGCTTACCAAATGTCGTTGCTAATGACTCCCCCTCTGGTGGCAAAAAAAATCGAGACACTGAGGTGCAAATTCCTCTGGGGATCCTTTGATAACTCCAAGAAGTTCCACTTACTTCGATGGGATAGGATGTGCACTCCTCTGAGGGAAGGTGGATTGGGTTTAAGAAATATTTCATTGGTTAACCAAGCACTGCTATGTAAATGGTGGTGGCGTAGTCTAAATTTCAAAGATCAGCTATGGTATCAAGTCAACATTGCCAAGTATGGAGAAGACAGTTTTCATATGTGGGCTGCTTTAAGAAGTGGTACAAGGGGAGTGTCTTATTGTTGGAGATCTATTAATTACTGTAAGAGTTTGATTCATAGGGATATTAGATGAAATTTGGGAAGTGGGCCAAATATTTCCTTTTGGCATCATAAATGGCTTGGTGACACCCCACTTAAGTATTTGTTTCCTTTGGTTTACCAGCATATGAAAAATTCTGATGCTGTTGTATTTGACATATTTGTATTAAGGGGAAATCAGGTTGATTGGAATATTGTCCTCCCCTATAATAGAATCTCAGAAGTGGTTTTTTAGGAATATGTTCAACTGCTTGCCCTCTTACAAGAAGTCTATATCCCGCAAGTTGCTTCTGATGAGGTAATTTGGGAGCATGCTTCTGATGGAGTTTTTTCGGTTAAATCTATGTATAATTTGCTCTTTCATCACTGATGGAAATGGTCTATGCTGGAAATTGTAGCAATACGAAAATGGCATGTACCACCCAAGGTCAAAGCTTTTTTGTGGCTGGCTGTGCAAGATAAGGTGCTCACGGTTGATAATCTCATCAAACGAGGTAACATGTTGCCAAATATCTGTTTATTATGCAAGAATGACGTTGAAACAGGGGCCCATTTGTTATCGCATTGTCCTTTTACCCTACAAATTTGGCACTGGTTTTTTGTCCAATTGGGAAGTTCTATGACAATGCCTGTGGCTGTACAAGGGATTATTTCAAATTTAGCAGTTTTGTGGCTGCCACCAATTGGTGTGGTTTTATGGCAAATTTCGAGAGGCATTCTTCTATGGGATGTTTGGAAGGAGAGAAATATAAGGGTGTTTGATGGGATTAGTTTGTTTGTGGGCTGTGTGTTGGATAAGATCTTACATTTCGTCTGGCTATCTTGCTCTATTACAAAAATAGGTAAAGATATTCTCGAGATGGATGTGAGAAGAAAACTTTCAAACATCCTTAAATTGAAACTTTTTACCTGCAGGCCTTAGGGTAGATGGACACCACATTTGTTTGGGGTTTTCAAATTAAATTTTGATGGGAGTTCTCTAGGAAACCCAGGTCCTACTGAATTTGGAGGTGTTCTGAGAGATTGGAATGGAGTAGTGATATTTTTTTATGTTGGACCTTTGGGTGTTAAAACTGCTAATTCCTCGGAGATGATGGCTCTTCTTCATGGGCTGAAACTGTTCACTGCTAGAAATTTTGGCATGCCTTGTATAGTGGAAGGTGATTCTCTTAATGCCATTAAGTGGTGTAAGTTGGACCAAAAACCACCTTGGGAAATCCGGTCTCTTTTGTTGGAAATTTTGGACTTATCTAGACCTCTTATTTGCTCTTTTGTTCATGTCTTTCGTGAGGCCAACGATTTGGCAGATTCTTTTGCCAAAGGTGGAACCACTTTATTTGAGATTTTAGTCTCTGACTTTATAATTTCTTTTAGTTCCTTATCAATAAAGCTTTGAACTTTTATCAAAAAAAAAAAATTGAAAAAATAGGTAGGTACCGTCTTCCCCATTGAATTACCTAAAAAAAAAAGACACAGTGAGTCAGCCTATTCACTTAATTTTTTATGTAGAATTGTACACAATGAGACCATTTATCTTTCATATAAGGTGGTTACAATTACTAACAACCATCCGATATGAAATTTGATAGCTTGGGTATGTCACAAAGTTCGAGAAAGTTTCTGTTGAAATTTGAGCTTGGTCAATGGAATAAATGCAACTACCCAATTTCATATTCAATGGTCAAAATTAATTGTGACCACTTTGTACCAAATATAATCTGTCTCATTCTATACTTTTTCTTTTTTTTGCAGCTTAAATGCATCACACATCCTAGACAAGTTAAAATGAATAGTAGAATCTTTATTTTTCCCAAAAATCACAATTTTTTAATTTTTTTTTTAAAAAACTCTAGATTCATATCATGATTGAGATTAAGAAACCCTAAAATTTTAGATCCAAAATCCATCTAGCCAAGGTACACACATAAATAGGTGAATTGGCTCACCAAACACTTTTGTCACTTACCCAAAAAAAACAAACACGTTTGTCTTTAGCAGGATAGGCCCAGCCCAAACAATATGCACGTGGGCTTTGCCGTTAGCCCGATCCTCAGAACAACCAGGGTTCTTGAAAACAGGCCCGGCTTAAAGCATGCTGGCCAGCCGGATCCATTTAGCAAATGTCCTTTAACAAGCGCGCTTACAATTTTTCAGGGGGAAAAAATAAACACATGATCTACAAGTGCAAACTGGACGCTTACACCCAAGGAAAATCGTCGTTTGGTGTATTATTTCTTGGACCACGACATTTGAAATATTGTGAACCCATCGAAGTTACCAATCTTAAAAACTAAACATAAGAGCCAAATTCGCACTCGAAAACTCCCTAAACAAAATCGCGCCTCAAGAGTAAACACTGGCCATCCAATTTTGGATCCAATATCTACCAACAAAAAAAACAAAATAGAATATGCACCGTAAAATCCCCTAAAAATAGTTAAGTCAGTTTGCATTGGTGCATTGGCTGAGGCATCAAAACCCCAATATTCATGGGCCTGATTACCTCATCAATGCATATAACTCAAATACGAAAACCCAAAATTTATTGAACCCAATCCTCAGTTGTGAAATTGTATCTATAATTCATACAAAGATGTTGAGATGGATGAATAGCAAAAAATAAAAGATAGAATCTTAAATGAATAATACATTAAGAACTTTAAGTATAGCTCTAATAGGAAAGAAAATAAATTTAAATAAGCTGATCGCAATACAACAATTGAAGTGCAAGTTAGTTCAAGTGGACGGTTAAAAAAAAAAGTAAAGAATAGGCCAAAAATGATATGGTTAAAATAATGAGAAAAGATATAATGACTTATAGCTTCACTTGCGGGTACGGTCTTTGATAGAATAAAATGATGGCCTACCCCAAAAAGTTGGAAAAAGGATCCAATGATCATGATCATGACCTATAATTCATGCAAAGGAACCCACTCAGTTTTTTGAGTCTGTACCTATAATACATGCATCGCATCTATTATTTCAGGGATTGAATCCATGTAGGCTAAAATTCAAAATTGATTCCTCCAGAAGAAGTCCTCAAAAAAGAATTCAATATCTCACTGTAGGAAAGCAGCTAAAAACCACTGTTTTCTTCCTAGATAATTACTTTCACATGTAAATCCAGGAACAACAAAGAAGACAGCTTAAACACATTTGAAGTCTCACTCCTTGCATATATCTGCAAACTCATCAGGTTCCACAGCTGAAACACATTTCAAGTCTCACTCCTTCCATATGCCTGCAAACTCATCAGGTTCCAATGGATTCGATTCTTCATGCATTTTCCTCTTCTTCTTGGCTTTGATCTTCTTTGCATATTTACCAGCTTTCTTTCTCTTCCCCAATGCACGTATCTAAAGTAAAGATCAACAAGAACATCCTAAGGCTCCCAATTGCAATGCTGACTTGTACAATTACAATTGAAATTATGTAGAACTACCAAAAGATTAAATGCTTCAGAAAGACATCAGCAACTCATTGGAAACCACAGAAACATAGCTAAACTTCATTGACAGGTGCAATACCATCATGCCAAAAAATGATATCTTTCTTTGCCATAAGAAGCCATTTGAATAAACAATATAAAATCTATAGAACTCAATGATTAATTTTCAAGAACAACAAGAAAAGCATTCTGCAAGTTCACTTGCCCTATGTGTGGTTTCTTGGACATTTTTTGGAAGAGAAATCTACATGTCCTATTTCATTATTTGGGCCATTATGCTCCATTTCATAAGTAAAAAGAATGTGTTTTCATTCTTTGACATATGTCACTATTGATACATGATTAAGTATCAAAAGCTTCTTGGAAGCATGTAAAAGTATCGTCAATTTTTTAATGTTTATACATTAAAAAATAAAATTGGGAAATAAACAAAGGATCTGTTTGGATGTGCCCATAAGCCACATGCACAAGGCAGGCTTATCGGTTATGAGGACCTCTTGTTCTTTTAAGGAAATGACACCATTGCAGATATGTGCCTGTTGTGCACAAAAATCAGTGGAAAATCTTGGCATCAACGAGCCTTTGCGTGTAAGCCCACCTTGTGCGGTGCTTAAGGACACACCAAAACAGGGCCATAGTACATAAATTTTATTTATGATATGTCAGAAAACACATCCAGAACAGGACTTATAATGTACACCATCAGGAGCGAATTGTATGTTTGGTCCCTCAGGCAATTCCCCACAAAAGTCCTCGATCTGAAATTCTGGGATCCACTTTAAATCACTAGATAAGCAGTTCTAAAAAAGAGGGCGAAGAGTGTGGGGGGGGGGGGGAGGTGGGGGGAAGAAGAGGAGTATGGGTTCTTATACACCTAGATCTAACCATCCAAATTTGATCCCAGGGCATGACTTTTTCAGGCACTTCCAGAGTGCAAATGCATTTTTTTTATTAGGTTGGTCCTGGGTTGAATAGGTTACATCCCCCAAATTTTGGGTCCTAAAAATGTTCCTAACTAGGGTTTGCCCAAAGGAGCAAGCAAACGCAAGTCTTGCTCCCTCGAGAGCATATAATCTTTCAGCATCTAGAAAATATATTACATAAGCTTAAATGCAAGCATACTAGTATCTTGTTTTCCAGTAATTATTTAAAATATAAGAGCGGTTTAGTAGGGAGCTTATTCAGACACGCACTTTTCAAGTATCCACCCACTGCTTTTGATCCTGCCACCAAGAATGAGGGTGGGAATGCTAAAGAATGACTGATTTTCCCACCGACAGTGTTCGAAGGAAAATGATTGAATATGCTTTCTTCTAGTATTATGCATTCTTATCCATCATCTTTTCTCCGAGAATCAATTAACAGAGGTTATGAAAAATTACTATATGTACACCTGCTGTCATTTTTATTTTGAAGCATTAGACTAGACTAGCCCTTCAAGAGTTCAAAGAGCACCAAAGGAATCAAACGTGAACACAGAAATAGTATTTCACATACATGGAGAAGACTTATTTAGAGTATGTAGAATCATGAAACATCCTCTATCCCTATAGAGCACACATCTTTTGAAGAATAAAATATCAAGAAACATTTTACTTTTTTATTACTTCTGTATTTTCACTTTTCAGAAAAGGATAAGGTCATATAGATATGGAACATTATTCTATCCATACGGAGCACACATTGTTTGAAGAATAAAATATAGAGCAACATTTTACTTTTTATTACTTCTGTATTTCACTTATCAGAAAAGGATAAGGTCATCTATATTTTTGATGCAAGAAAATGTCTACAGCCCTTCTGACTCGGGAGCTTATAGGGGTGATTCTCCAAAATCCTACAGAAAAACATAGAACTTAATGCAAATTTGCAAGGTGCCGATGAAGCACATATAGGATTAACCTCTGTTCAGAGAGGAGGTGAAGAAAACATTAAAAAGTTAAGTAACAGACGAGGTAAAGGCCAAAATCAAAGTACAAAGATATAGTAAAAGGGGAACATGAAACATCACTCCCAAAACCTATGACAAACCACTGCAGCTCAAAAGTTCAAGGCAAATGTAAAACAATGATTCACCACTGAGACTCAAAGTTCAAGGCAAAAGCAAGATTACCTGGTTTGGAGATATATATAATGGATTCTCATACAATGTCTGGCCTCCAAAACTGCCTCCAAAAATCTTGATGGGATTCAAGCAAAATCTGGGACCGACCTATACATGCCACAAACAGATCCAACTTAGAAGAAAAAAATAATGACATCAACTTAACGGATATCGTCAAGAAAAGAAAGTTTCCTGACCTCTACAAGAGTCATCTTGTCTAACCCTCCACGGTCGACTTTATCAATTTCATTGTGTGGAACAGAAATCTGAAATCAAGAAAAAGTAAACAGCAATACACCAACATCTTCTGTTTTTTCTTTTTTGCTTGTTTGATCAGTAAAACATAATAATAAAATATTAGAAATAGAAATAATAAGAAATAAAACAAAAAGTGAAGTCCTAATGAGAAGTTTCTATAAAAAGCCAAAACCATAAACTAAACAAATCCAATGTCATGATGTTTGGGATTTGGCAACAGTGTGTTTAGGTTTATATTATATCAGACAAACAATAAACAACACAAATTATTTTATATTGGAATTTAAACTACAGCCACCAAGAAGCAATACCAAGTTACCCACATATGCACAGCACGCACCTACAAACACATGCATAAAACACGAGCAGCCAACCACTTACCTACTAAATGAAGATCTACAAATTATGTGATGCCTGTGAAGCATAGACGAGCATATATCCAAAAAGCATGGGTAAAAGAGTCTCTATGAGTTTTATTGCACATAGAGTATAATGTCCAAAGGCTTAAAAGGAATTGTATACTGTAAGACCATTTACCTTTGGCACAAGAAGGTCAAAATCACTGTTAACTGTCGAATGTGAAACCTGACAACTTAGGGTGTGTCACAAATTTAAGAAATTCTTTTTGGATTTTGAGCATAGTCAATGGCACATCTCCAGCCACCTGATTCACATCACATGCCAAGGGTACCAAAGGTAAATTGTCTTATTGTATTACTTTTTTGGCTTAAAAACATAGGAACTGAGATTCGTATCAAACAAAATCTCCAAATAAATACGCTGCAGTTACTGGCACATGGTATGGTCTAAACTCTATAAATTGCAATAAGGAACTGCTCATTGATGTATATACTATGTACTATCATGAATATGCACCTGATAATTTCGAAACCATATGTGGTCGTCAAGGATCGAGAAAGCAAAGACATGGTCATAGAATGGTTTAGTTTTCTTGTGATCCTTGGGCGTTCCAAATATCTGCAGAAAATAACTCAATAGCCATGTTGGTTAGTGAGATCAGGTCAAAGAACAGTTCGAGATTCAGTTTGGCCAACAACTAGTATTGATAATCCAGAGCACCTAAATCTTTTCCAAAAAATTGAAGTACATAGACTAGATATAAGTTGCAAGAACAGGCAAAGGGAAAAAACAAAAAAAGGAAAACACTAGTAAGAAAAGGAATAAGAATGAAAACGCAAGTGAAAAAGCAGAGGAGAGCACCTTGAGATAAATAATTAGAAGGAGAGATAAGACAATGGAATGGAGCTCGGTTCTCAATCAAGAGAGTAGCACCTGTGCTCCGAAGCCAGACATTGGCCTCTCTTATTAGCTTACGAAAGAAGAAAACATTCTGACACTGTCCTAAAATATCTTCTCCATAATACAAAATAATCTATGATCTATGATCTTATCTTACCTTTTTTTTTTTTCCTTTTTTCTTTTTTTCTTTGTAACATTTGCATAGAAAGCTATACAGAATGCCAAGTTCCACTTTAGGGAGAAATATAAGACAATGAACGAAGTCATAGTACAATAAAAATGAGAAGTACAATTTGACCATATTAATCCGAGTAACTTAATTTGCCTAAAAAGACATGAGCAATAGGACTTGAGTGCCTCGCTTATTATTAAGCTATACCATTCTTCCAAGCCACTGGGTCTTTGTTTCAAACCTCTCCTTACCCGACTCAAAAATATCATAACAAATATAAAAAGGGAAAAGTTTATATAGTGTTGAGGCTCTGAACAATCAAATAAGAGCCTACCTCAAAAATTTCACTAGAAAAGGTTGTTTTGATGCCCAAATATCCTCAAATTGATCATCTCGACATCCAGATGCAGGGACATGAGAAAAATTGGATTTCAAGTCGTGGAAATAGTGTAGTTTGTGATGCATTTTTGGACCATCAATTTTCAATATTTTCAAGTTTTCATAGAGCTGTCGATCTACACTATTTTTGAAGCTTTAAAGTTTAAACTTTGTAAATAAAGATGAAAATATATTTTAAGGCTATCACAAAGATTTCCAATATTGAAACCACATTTCTCAACACTTTTTGAACGTAGGCTCTAATTTGATTGTTTAAAGCCTAGGCTCTATACAAACTGCACCTGTATAAAAAAAAGAGAAAACACACACCTGAGTGATCATCTCTTTCAAAAGTTGCCAATGAGGTTTCATATCAAAATTGGTTGAGAAAGTCAAAATAGGCCTTGAACACTTCAAATGATTACCAGTCAGCTTCAGTTCTTCCATTGTGTGTACTAGAAGCAAATATATTACAACTTTAATAAGATGATAAGAAAATGGTCAATATTAAAAAATTTGTTTCATACGAATTGGGCTTGGGCTTGGGCTTGGGCTTGACTAGTCGGCAGTTGATGTTAGCAGTGCTACATCTCAAGTTTGATTCCTACAGCTGAATTACCCAAAAAATAAAAAAAGGAGTATTTCATTGAAACCTGAAACAGTAAATAAGCAGAATCTCCTTTTTAAAAGAGCGCAAACTTATGCAAATACCAGTAGCCAGTGACACCCAAAATAATTTTGAAGGTTTACAAAATAATAAGCAGACTCTCCTTTTTAAAAGAGCACAAAATTATGCAAATACCAATAGCCAGTGATACCCAAAATAATTTTGAAGGTTTACAAAACATAAAAGTTTTTTTTTTTTTTTATAGTGTTAACCTCGTATTAGTGTATACAGTATACAAAAACTGCCCAACCCAATGGCACAAAAAAGCCACAGAGAACATGGCAAAAACAAAACTATACAAGCCAAATTACATAGGAACAGTTATGGTTACAAACCTAAGGCCCAATTTCAATGCACCTTTTTGGCAGTGTAAACAAATCTCCCCTATATTTGCGCCTAAGAGGGTGACGTGCCCGCTTGGCATGCTAGCATTCACGGTGCTACTAAAATTTTGGAAACCTTCTTATTAGCAAAACACCACTAATAAGTGTTGTTTTGCCCTTAGTTAAGCGATTCTCAAAAAAAAAAGAGTTGTTTTGCCCTTATAGCTAAAAGAGGAGAAATTTCCTTCTCCTCTATCCCCAGAAATTGGATAGTCTTTCAATTGGTTGTGGCCATTGAAGACTACCTACTTTCACAATTGCTCATAAAGGCAACTAAAGAAACCTGGATATGACTACTAGGAAGTCCAAATGGAACCTAAGTATGGCTAGGAATTTTTAACTACTGGCTAAAAACTTCGATAGCTTGCTAACACAACAGCCATACCTGCATTAACCAAGAATTTCACAGATGGACCATTGGAGCACTTCGCCATCCAAAGGTATAGATCTTTCTGTTTCCTACACTGGAAGCAAATCATATACTGAATTAGCACAAAAACAAAAGCCTGCAAAAGAATATATTAGTTGCATTTGAGCCATTTATGCATTACTCGTAGACAAATGGAAGACTATACATGTTATTTTTTTAACAGAAGACTGTCAACAACAATAAGAAAATGTCATCTTTCCTCCAAGAGCCATATGACAAGGAGCTATCAAATGACCATTCAGGAAATTACAAAAAGAATGATCTCTTTAGCACCATGCTCGTATAGACTGCAAACCATAAACCAAGAGCAGACTATGAATTTTGGTGCTCCTTAAGTTATAAGTCAAGGCCAGCTTTTAGAAAACATGCTTATTTGAAAGGGTATGGCTATGAGCCTATGACATGCACATGCTCCTCCAAAACACACACACACTCACTCTTATTAAGACACATAAGTATATAGATACTTAAACACGGAATAAGTGCACATAAAACATACAAATTCAATGTCAGGGTACAAGTGCAAGCATGCTTATGGGTCCCTGTTGTGTTGTATAGACTGCAAAATTATGTTACAAGAGCAGACTATGATTTCGATGCTCACTCACTAAAAACATAAGTTCGTTTTGCCTGTCAAAAGTATGCTTATCAAAAAATGTATCATCCAAGGCCCTCCTCAATATGTAGCAGAGAAATTCCCCTTTGGAAAACTTTCTCCAATGCTGAGTCAAGACACTTCAAGGACAAGCTTTTTCATGAAGTGAGGGATTTATGACATATAGACAGATCTGGGCAAAGTTTTAGTAGGAAAGAAAATGCAGGATTCAAGTTATAGATCAAGAAAGCAAACTACGATGCTATTGCCATCCACAATTAAAACCCATGGGCATTACTGCTCATTGCATTAGCATACAATGGAAAATTGAATTCATAACATCGTAGGCCTCTGTCTCTGATTGATCTCTTCTTTCTTCAATAGCTCCTATTAATAGACACTCAAACAAACACTTTTAGATATAGCCTATAGTAAGAGAAAATTGATGGTGAAACAAGAGAAATTTCTGGACTGACAAGATAAAAGGTAGTTTGTGTATACGAAAGAAGGTAACTCAGCCATCCACACCAATCATCAACATTACAAATAAAAAAATACTAGTTGGGACATCTAGGGAGGCTATAATTTGGTAAGCATGTTAAATGCTAAATCTTTCAAAGCTAAGATGCATTACAGTGGCTGGGGACACATTTTTTCATTTCAAAGCCTTGCAACTTTAAGTGCTTATGCGAGGCAAGAAGGTGGGTACAATAAATATTTCATGCACTAGCCATTTTCACACTTCAAATGAATCAATCATCATAATATTCTAAGATAGATTTATCCCAAAGATGCAAACTACCAACCTTATCACTTTCTTGAAGAGAAAAACAATTCAAATATCTAAAATAGAGGGTGCACCACAACAGAAATAATATCCAGCTGATTTTATCAATTAAAAAACGCTGTTATTTTTTAGGGAACAAAATAATTAACTGACACAAAAATTCTTTTAACAAGAACAAACAAAGCCCCTATGAGGTTTTATCAGATAAAAATCTCTAGTAAGAGAAAAAAAAAAAAACTCAAGAAATAAAATACATTAAAAAACAACCAATCTCACTGAAATATGAGCTCAAGAACAGGTTACCTCAAAGAACAAACCACACGAGCAATTTCGCAACTCCACGAGTTCGTTTAATGTGCCTCCTTTGCTCGCTTTTGATTCCACCTTGCTATCTTTCTTACAATGGGGCAAAAGTGACACTATATTCAACATCAAATGCCGATACCTAAAATCCAGACAAACAATAGAAAAGAAAAATTATACATTCATAAATTTTCTATAAAACAAAGAGCTTAAAAATCACAAAGTAAGTTGTTTGCTAATATAGTGAAAATACATGAAAATGTCCATTACCGATAAATGATTCTTCGGGAGCTTGTGACTAGGACCTTCTCTTTGTTTCTGAAAACTGGAGAAGAGAGAGGTTCACCATTTTTGCTCATTTCCTTCCAGCCAAGTAAGGTTCTCTGTGGTCGCAGAGGAGCTTCTTTCTCTACTTTTTCAGTTGAATGAGGCTCCATTTCTGCTTGTTTACGCTTCTTCCCCATTTAATTCCTTAAACTAAGAGAACTTCTTCTCTTCCGTCCCAGATTTTGTGCAAATTGAAGCGTTTCTAGGATGGTAGAGAATCAGAGAAGCGGGAGTGTATAAGATCAGGAACAGTTCATGCGTTTTAATCGCAACATCGAAACTAAACTTTCAAAACCCTGTATCAGAACACTTATGGAAAACCCTAAAAATCCATGATAAATGGTGCAGGGGGTTTAGGTGCGTCAGCCGATGCACCGATTCAAGTGCGGTCTCTTTCAAAAATACCTCAGGTGGCTTCTCGACTTTAAATTCTACACGTCCATATGAATTTCGGGAAAAAAAAGAAAATTGAACTTTAAAATGGTTAAGAAAATTTAAAATAATCTCTTGAAAACAAACGAATTGAACCTCGAAGGTACTCTGGTAATCTTTGAGGCTCAAGTCCCATATTTTTTTTATATTCTTAGGGGAAATTTATCTAAGAGACGAATTATTGATAGGAAAATTGTTTTATGCGGGTTGGATTGAACAGTCCAAAAAATGTAAAGCATCTCTCTTAAAGATGGATGTAAATAGGTGTTCCATCTAAAAACAATGCAAACTAACCATCCAAATGTTTTCTTACTGTAGTTATTATTTTTAGTTTTTTTAATTTATTTATGTATTCATATTCATGATCTCCATGTTAGAGATTACATGTCTTATAAATTAAGTCCAATAATCCATCTCAAAAATAGATTTATTAATAAGCCCATATTTTTACATACGAGGGCTTGGCCACATAGAAACTAGGTCCTTAATAATATTTGGAAAATTGCTTTATCCGGGCTGGACCGCATTGCGACATATGCGGTCCAAAAAGTGTAAAGCATCCATCTCAAAGATGGATGCAAGTAGGTGTTCCATCTAGAAACAATGGAAACCAACGGTCCCAATGTTTATTTACTAGAATTACTATTTTTAGTTTTCTAAAATTTATTTATTTTTTCATATTCATGATCTCTATGTTAGAGATTATGGGTCCTTAAAAATTAAGTCTTAAAATCCATCTAAAAAATAGATTTATTAAGAGACCCACACTTCTAAATATGTGAGCTTGACTACATAGAAACCGTGTCCTTAATATTTAACTTATTTTTATCTATTCTAACTCAATAGCATATATTTTTATGGATGTTTTGATATTAAATCAAAAGCTATAGGTAAATAATTATAGGCATTTTAAAATATTATATTACATTGTTAATTTCTTATGGGTAATTTGATAATTTTTTATTTTTAATATTTTTATTTTACCTCTAGTACAAAACATTCAATATTTGTGCAAAACTCTTTTTCTTATGAATTAGATAGAAGTTGAGATGTGTAACTATGGCAATTCAGATATTCAATTTTTGAATTACCATTTCAGTTAAAAAAAAAAGAAGGGATTGTATACAATGAGACCATTTACCTTTTGTACAATAAGGTCACAATTACTTACAACCATCAGATGTGAAATTCGATAGCTTGGGTGTGTCATAAAGTTCGAGAAACTTTCTTTGGAACTTTGAGCTTGGTCAATGGAATAAATGCAACTACCCAATTTCACATCCAATTACCAAGATTAGTTGTGACTACCTTGTACCAAAGATAAATAGTCTCATTATATATTTTCCCCCAAAAAGTATCGTATAAGTGTTGACAGTTATAGAAACCATATATTAAGTTTCCTATCTTGTATATTACAAAATATTGAAGTTTACTAAATTGAGTTTCGTATTTTGTGAATGACTATTGTAATGGAATTTGTTCCCTAAAAGGCAAGAGTTGTAAGTCTATAAATATTTGATAAACCAAAGCAAACCCTATTAATGAGATATTGGTTTACCTTCCATGGACGTAGGTATTATTGTAGAACAACATATATGTGTCGTTGGCTTTTCTCTATCCCTCATTACTATTTCTTTTATTGCGAATTCAATAGTAATTACTTTAGACATCCATCTTTTTCTCAACCTTAACAAAAAAAGAAAAGTAGTTGTGACACTTAATCTCTACGTGCTCTTTCACTTGAACAATTGACATGTGTGGAGAGATTCTGACATCTCATATCCGAACTGCTTCTTTCACCCAAAGTAAAAATCCTATGATTAGACTCGTGCATAAGATTTTAATTTTAGTTTTTTTGAAAATTTGATTAATTTCAAAATTTGAGAGCCTATACTTCTCATCATCACACATTTATAAAATTATAATTGTAGAATAATTAGTTTAAAAATTTAGTGAGGAGATTATATTTTAGGCTCTTCTCATCATCACACATTTATAAAATTATAATTGTAAAATAATTAGTTTAAAAATTTAGTGAGGAGATTATATTTTAGGCTGATTCTCATGGACTTGGATATTGCACTTATCATAAAAGAGTTGCACCTCTCACTTTAGCTTTTGGAAATTAGTGAAGGAGTTCACGTTCCTTGTAAAGGGCTTGATTGAAGGATTTGGTACTGGAAAGGAGTAGGATCTTCTTGATTCACTAGTTATTTAATATTTCTTTGCTAGCTCAATTGGTTTTTGAGTAATGTTTCAAAAAGTGGTTTTGTGTAATGTTTTAAAACCAAATCAGTGGGGTGGATCGTTCACCTATAGGGTTGCGTTAGATTAATGGTCCAAATGTTTTCTTACTAGAATTATTGTTTTTATCCTTTAAATTCTATTTATTTTTCATATTCATGATCTCCATGTTAGAGATTACATGTCCTTAAAAATTAAGTCTTAAAATCCATCTCAAAAATAGATTTATGTGGGCTTGACCACATAGAAACTGGGTCCTTATCTAAATACACTTGTCAATTATTCAACATTTTACCTTTTTCAATCATATCAACTCATGATCATGTGTTTTTTATCGGATTTTTTAGATTAAATCAAAAGATATGAGTAAAACATTAGAAGGTTCATCTTTTAAGTGCATTTTGATAATTTTTCAAAAAAAAAAAAAAGACTAAATATTAACAAAGAAACTTGAGTTCATAACATTCAACTTTTCTGAAATGCAGGTTTGTTGTGGAAATAGTATTTCAAGATCACCAAGCTCTTTCCTCAATGTAAATTTGTTAGTTAACGGGGATCAAATAACCAAATGCAATCTCATTACAAACTCCACCTATGAAATAAATGGTCGGTCAGTGAATAGGTACAATATTTTGTAGAGATAAAGATAGTTGAAGAGATAGAGATAGTTGATAATAGTTTTTAATTTTAAGTTATCTTATATTTGATGTAGATATCTTTATTGATAATACTAGATTAGTTCGTCATTATTAATAATTGATTAGCCGTATATGTATACGGGACTTTTTATATTCTTAACAATTAATCCATCCATAGAGATTTATCTGGAGGATTCCGAATTTTAGCCGTATAGGTATACGGTACTTTTTATATTCTTAACAATTAATCCATCTACAAAGATTTCTAGAGGATTCAGAATTTTAACATGGTATCAGAGCTTCTAGAAATAGTTGAGGATATAAAGATAGTTGATGATAGTTTTTTAAGTTCTCTTGTATTTGATGTAGATATCTCTCTTGATACGACTAGATTAGTTCGTCATTATCAATAACTAATTAGCCGTATATGTATACGGGACTTTGTATACTCTTAACAATTAATCCATATAGAGAGATTTCTCAAGAGGATTCAAAATTTTAACATAACGAAATTATGAAAAACCCCAATACTACACTTTCCATTCAACTTGCTCCCAACTTAACTTTTTCTCTCACTTTTCTCCCCAAAATACACTTTCTATGTAAATATGCCTCAACAAAAGAATAAATAAAAAAATGCCTAAATTACATGTTCTTATTTTACCTTACCCACACCTCTCTCTCCTCTATCCCACCAAAATATGGGCTCCAGACTGTGTAAGTATGGTCCAGCAGTAGGGCTTCGGTACTGTGTAAAAATGCGGTCTGACAGTAGGTCTTCAATACGGTTCGGCCGTTTCTGGTCCAGCAGTAGGGCTTCGGTACTGTGTAAAAATGCGATCTGACAGTAGGGCTTCAATACGGTTCGGCCGTTTCAAAGTACTGTCCGACAGTTGCAAATGGTGGTTTGGCAGTTACAAAGGGCAGTTCGGCAGTACTCAGTTTCGGTTCGGTAGTTGTCTTAAGGCGGTCCGACTCTTGGACAACCTTAAATCTGACAAAAGTGATTTTTGTGTGAGCATTTCCGTCTAAAAAACAAACTTTTTCCCTCGGAGGTATTTGCATAAAAAGTTTGTTTTGGAAAAAAAGGGAAAGAAAAAATCAAGTTGGGGGTAAGTTGCATAGAAAATATGGTCTTAAAGGATTTTGTAATTTTTCCTATATTTTACGATGATTCATTGACTACATGGGCTTGTGTTAACGTTAAAAAAAATAAAAATGCCATTTGCTACGTGGACATTGAAGGTTTTCACATGCAGTTGAACTGGCAGCTTAGGAATCGGGCTTCGGCTTAAGTAGTAGCAGTTCACATTAGAAACCCTACATTTTAAGTTTCATTCCTACCACTGAACTACCCCACAAAAAACTAATAAATAAATTGGCAGTTCCAAACAGAGGGCAATAATGGTAGTCACCCCTTCCATGCGCTATGGAGCCGAAAGGTTAAGAGATTTGGACTTCCAAAGCCGAAACTTCCATCAAACAAACATTACCCTAAATGATCAAATGTACATCACATGAACCTCTACTAAACAAGACCTCCAAACCTAATCAGCAGGGTAGTTTAAAATGAAAATTCGCCTATTTATTGAAAATAAATTTGTTTAGAGAAATCATTTATCATCTCAAATCTTGGATGTCAATCTATCCGCGGAGTAATAGCAGGTGTGTATCGTTAATCTCAAAAATATGATGTGATTTGATTATAAACATAGAGTGACAAAGGCTAGAATTTAGGGTGTAAGGACCAAACTTAATGGAAATTTTACTACTTAAAATTGTTCCTCATTAGGCCTTTCAAACCTGACAAAAATAAGAAAATTGGACACTTCAGCTTGCTAAAATCTTAGAGGGCATTAATTAAAAGAAATGATCCTATAGGACCTTCCCCCACCCATGTGTGTAGGACCTCCCAAAGGATCACCATTAAGTTTGATATGGATCTTTAGAAAAGTCAAATCCCGTGTGATAACTTTTTTAGAGATCCGTATCAACTTTAATGGTGATCTTTTAGGATTCTACACACATGAACGGGAGAGCGCCTATAGGATTATTACTCATTCATTAAATCCTAATTATTATATGATACATGAGTTTGTGGCACTTGCTTAATTGTCTACAGAGTTCACAATTACAACACTAAGCTATGCTTTAGGTTCAAGACTTGATAATCTCGACTACGACATTCATAAATAAAAATAAAAATAAAAAGAAAGTCAAAAGTAATATTTTATGAGATTCTTTATTTTTATTTTTTATTTTACTTTTTAAAAATCATCAGATACGTACTATTTTTAGAGGCACGAACAAATGGATCTAATTTAGAAAATGAGTTTCCAGTAATTTAATGTGTTTCAATAGTAAATATCTGAAAACCTATTGTGGACTCATGCGTCTAGGAAGGCACCATGAGCCTTCCCAAAGAAACATAAATTTGTATATAATGTCACCATATATGTTTCCTACAATGTGTGGAGGAAACATATAAAGTAGGTACTTATAAAACCAGATAGAAAATCCAGGGATCCTAGACTAGGATCGGTGCCCACACCAGCTCCAAACCGACTCAGTGATTTTTAAAACATTGAAATTACTGAAGGGAAAAAAAAAATTTATTGTACCACGATGCCTAGTTGTATCATGAACAAAACAACATTGGGGAGGGTTCTATTTGTTCCTAAACTCTCAAATCATTTATGGTGATCAATTTTAATAATAAATAATTTAGAGCTCCAAAAATGCTCCAGGTCAATGATGTCTCCAAGATTAACTCCAAACTATCCATTTGAAGCATGATGAAATCTGGTTTTTAAGAATGCCATACCATTTTTTCTAAAATTGAATCCAGTAAACCCAAATAAATGGCACAAATGAAAAAAAAACCCCAAACATGGTTTTTTGCCTCGTGAAAGTGGGTGTATTTCTTGTATTGTGTGATTATACTAGTATTATCCAAATATAGAAAAGGGTGTGGTTTATAAAAGGCAGGCTCCTTATATTGTAAAAGTAAGGCATATCTCTAAATTTTGCCTAAAGATATAATTCCGATGTCAAAAATCTTACGATTGCTGGAAAATATATTTTCATATCTAGTTATGAAATTTACATTTAAAAAATGGTAAGATCCAACATATCTATAAACATTTGAAAATATTGAAAATAGATGGTCCAGATAACTTGTTACACTATTTTTAGAACTTGAACTTTCATGATAGCCAAATCAATACACTCATATTTTTCTCCTAAAGATTGAGGGTATTATGATAGTAAGAGAAGGGGCTTTCTTGGGGAGCAAGACAGAAGCCTAGTGATCTCTATAAAAGAGAATTAAAGAATACATAATACTCATATTTTTTAGGGTCACTATTGGAGGTCATGGGAAGAGATCTCCATGAAGGAGATGGGTCTCATAGTGTTTTACGCCCTGATCTCTTGGATGATATCAACTCAAATCGTTGCAAAAGTGAGTTATTTTGTGAAAGAGCAGATAAAGTGCGGTCGCTTGAATTACGGGCTTAAGATTGACACAAATCTAGTCAAATCTGATTCTTTATTGAGTTCACTAGCAACACCAGCTTCTAGATATGTGTAAATTGCTTTAAGAATACTTCTAAATTTTACCAACTAATGAATAACAAATAATTACATGAAAATAAACTAAACTAATAAAGAAGATAAATACTATTATGCAGAAAAAGAAATACTTACCTTCAGGGAACTGAAACCCGGAGTCTTGGACTTGAATTAGGCCACTCTTTCTAATTTGTCCCACCATCTCATTTTTGGAAGTCTTTGCTTGCTAAAATTGGTAGATCTAAGGTTCTTTCACTTAGATCTAGGGTTCTTAAAGCAGGGGAAAAGCTCAAGATTTTTATGTATGGTCTACCTAGGCTTTTCTTAGGTTTTGAGGAGGTTTTCTTGAGTTTTTTTAAGGATTTTGGGATCTTCTAGAGTAAAATCAGAATTTTGGGATTTTTGGTGATTTTGAAGGATTTTTTTGGGATTTTCTTAATTTTCAAGAAATTTCCTCAGGTTTTTTCTTATTTTTTGGGTATTTTTACTCATTTTCAGGATTTTCTCTTATTTTTTTAATTATTTTCATTCTATTTTTGCTTGGTTTTTAGAGTTTTAAGAGGGGGGTATTTATAGATTTGAACTAGGGTTAGGCTTGAAATTGTTCAACCTAATCTCCTAGCTCAATTAGGATGAATCCAGGATTTTTTCTTAATTTTTTTGGATTTTTATGGATTTATCCTCAATAGAAAAACACAGAATTTTATACCTCGAACCGTGCTATGCAAGCCTCAACACCATGCATGACTCTCAAAGCCTCCTATGGCCTGGTGACACGCTAAGCCGTGTGTGGATTTTTCAAGCTTGCTTTTAAGGGTATTTTGATAATTTTTATCTCTGAAACACTCGAAAATTGTATCTTTTGATCCGTAGGTCCAGTTCAAACGATTCTTAGACAGTTGAAAAGCTCTCAGGGTCTACTACGATTTGGGACATGTTTTGGTAGGTTTGGGATAATTCTACTAGGTCAATGTTGTCTATGGTCTACTAAAGTTTTTATGGTCCTTTAGACTCAGAATCAATGTTTTAGTAACTCCCTTAGCCAGAATTTGGAGGGGGATGTCTATGCCAAAAGGGATAGCCATGACCTACTAAAGAGAGGAAGTATTCCTATGGGATTTTTTTTTAGTTTCTATTTTTAAAGAGAGAAAGCTTCTCTGTTGCTCTCAAGGTACTCTTTTAGGTAGCGATGTAGCAGTGAGAAAAATGAGGTTGATCGATGGTGTTGAACGGTTAGGAGAGCGGATTTAGAAGGAAAGATCAGTGAGGGTTGTACTATATCTAGAGAGAGGTGTATCTCATGTAATCTAAAATTATAATCTTCATTGATATAGTGGATTTCTAATTGTTGATGTTGTAGATGCAACCCTACAGGATGAACCATGTAAATCGTGTATCATTGTAATACATTTTTTGTTTGTGCTTTATTTCTTGTACTTTATATTTCACGTCTACTTAACTATGTAAATGATCTTCGGTGGGTTCTTGATATTTGTTGTTTCTAGTTTCGCAGGCGAGGGGATCTCAAGGACCCTATAAGATGATAAATCAGAGGGTTTTCCAACATCAAAATACTCACTTCTAGAGGATTTTTGAAGTGCACCTTACTTCAATAGTATAAGGTTGACACCCCATACAAACCTTGTTTTATATAAAATAATAATAATAATAATAATTAACATTATTGATCCGGTGTACTATATGAAAGCAAAATCTATATCTACTCTATCATGTAGATGGTCTACGTGTGAGGATTTTCTTGATTTGAATTTGTCGGATCAACTAAAGAATCACCGTATGAATTTTTTTCTTTAAAAAAAATGGATTACCTAGACCCCTAGATCGGATCATCGAAAACTTGTCTAATCTATGTTGTATCTTAGGGTGTGATTTGTTTCATGCACTTCTATGGTGTGTATTCATGGTTTTTTTTTTTTAATGTTTAGGAAAAACCATTTGAAACATGTTTCATATTTTTAAACTATTCTTTGTAACTTTTCTTTTCTTTTTTCTTAAAAATCTAGTCCAATCGATTTAACTGTCATTCTTACCATTTTTTATTGTACCAAACTTCCAACCTGTTTAGTGATCACTATGGTTCTAATATCACAAGTTTAGATAGCTTATCTCAAACTTTAGAGTCCGCAAAACTTGCTACAGTTTTGAGTGCATTTTACACTTACAAAAGCATAGGACCTTTTCATATTTATTTATCTCTTGGTGGTTTAGCTCTCTCTGTCTATCATTTACTTGGTATATTTGAGTTGCCTAATCTAATGGCATATTATTTTATAAGATGACATTATGCATGAAATCATTGGGAGCATGAACCTGTTCCAATCAGAAGAGGGGGGGCAATCAGGCTCTCTATCATCAAAATCAGCCACAACATGTTTCTACGCACTTCTTTATGCTGAGGAAGTTGTTAGATGATAATAGATTATAGAATCTGAATAGATGTGTACTGTTTTGCACATAACTATAGATCATAATTAATCTTCTCCACTAGAGATTATAAATAATCGTTAGAATGATTCAGATCCCCATGGTCAACTCTCTTTAATAGTCATTTCTCCAAATTTTATGCTCACCCAACAAGGATGTTTCATGGTTCCAGTTAGCAATTGGCATGCAAAAGAATTGTTCAAAATTTGTTGATGACTATTGATTTTTCTGACTGATAAATTAATTCTTGATTACTTACACACGTCTTCTAGCCAATTGTTTGCACTTGAAATCTTCTCCACCCTCTAATGTTCATTAAATTGGATCTAGATATATATTTTTATTGAAAACTCTCTCTCTCACACACAAACACAAGAAAAAAAAAACAGAAAATTTTATCTAGAACCCTAATTTATTTTATTATTTCGTGGTAGACATTTTTTTGGTTTTTCTTTCAAACGACAAAAAGAAAACCCCTAAAGATTTCACCATACCCTTTCATATCTTATCTCCTTTTTTTATTGACTTTTGATCATAAAAATTAGCCCAAACAATATTTTTATACCATGTCAACTCAAAAACTTTTTTTAATGGGTGAAAAGGGAAAAAAGATGATTAAAAAAGTTTTTGAGATGAAATAGTATAAAAAGATTTGTTGGGCCTAATTTTTATGGTAAAAAAATCAATAAAAAGAGAGATAAGATGAAGGGGTACGGTAAAATCATTAGAGATTTCTTTATGCTGCTTGAAAAAAAACGAACAAAGGTCAATTAGAGTTCTATAAGAAATTTTCCCAAAAAAAAAAAAAGCCACCGTCACTCTTTCTCTCTTAAACGAACACAGAAAAACAACCTTCACTCTCTCCTTACACAAACACAAGAAAGAAAAACCACCTTCTCTCTCTCTTACACAAATACAAAAAATAAAAACCACCTTCACTTTCTCCCTCACTCTCACTCTCACTCTCACTCTCATTCTCACTCTCACGTAGACACACACATAAATGAATGCGTAGTTGGCCCCAAGCTCATATACTAATAAACGATTTTTTTATTTTAAAGAACTAGAATAACTGTTAATCTCATAGAAATAATTAGAACCATAGTAGCCTCATATTTATATTAATGATTTTCTTATTCGACTGGACTTAACCATACCTTTTATTTTCTTTTTTGAGATTTTAATGGCGAAATGGAGGGTGGGACATTATGTTGATGCATCAGGCCCCCAACCACCGATGCCCCAGCCCCATTCCGTATTAACTATAATTATTAATAGTGTGTGGTTTGTATAAGGTCTCAACTTTAAACAATCCAATTAAGGCACACCACCAAAAGTTCATTCAAAGATGTAATTATAGTGTTGAAAATTTCAGTAATGACCTGAAAAACTAGTTCACATCTAATAATGAAATCTAAAACTAAAAAAATGGTACATATTGAGCAGATCTACAAACGCATAGAAATCTTGATAATAGACTGTCTAGATAATATATTACAAGATGCACGTCTTTTGTATTTAAATCTCTTTTTTTCCTCAAATCCATATTTATTGAGGTCGAGATTATTAATTAAAAGGTTTTTCACCATCAAAACAAAATTTTTAAATGGATTTTTTTAGGTGTGCATTTTTTCTACATTTTAAGGTTGAAACCTTATATAAACTTTTTGGGCTTGGTGATGGCCAAATCACCATACCCATAATTTTTATCAAGATTAAGTTTATTATAGTAAAATGAAAATGGACTTTCTTGAGAAGCAAAAAAGTGATATCTATATAAGAGACTCAATGAAGACATACTATCCTATCTTTTTTGGGGTTACTCCTTTTGGGAAATAGGATTGGATCTCCAAAGATAGAGATTGGTCTCTAAGAGAGAGAGAGACATGGGCTCTGTGAGAGAAGCGGTATTCTCATGAGTTTTGGGTTGATTAATTATCTCGGTTGCTCTCAAAGTTATTGCGGTGGAAAAGAAGATATTGATCGACGGTATTGCTCGGTCAGGAGAGCGGGTTTAGAAGGGAAGATCGGTGATGGTTTCTTACCAATGTTTAACGATAGATATTATCTCTTGTAACCCAAAATTGTAATCTTCATTGTGATAGTGGATTTCTACTTGCCGAAGTTGTGAATATAGCCCTAGGAGATGAACCACATAAATCGTGTGTTGTGGTGATATGTCTTTTTGTGTTTGCTATATTTCTTGCACTCGATTTATAGTTGTATTCATCTACTTCGTATTTAGCCAATCATGTACACGATCTTGGGTGGGATCTCGAGATTCCGCAAACAAGAGGTTCTCGAGAACCCTATAGTTTGGCCGATTTGGATTGATACGGTGGCTCGGCAATCCGGCACAGCGATTTGAGGTGTCAAAACGCTGACAATGATCATTCCATGAATCCCCAAGTTTACAGTGAGAGCCACGCCATCAAGAGGTTAAAACCAAAGCTTACCAGATATTCTTAATAAGATACTCCCTCTCGTTGTAAAAATCGACCATCTTCTCTAACAAACCACCCACCTCCACCATTGTCCTCTTAACCATAAACAGCTCACAAACATATAAAAAAGAAATGGATATCTTTGTATTTAGAGAATATCTCCTAAAAGAACAGAACTTAGGGTCCCTCCTCTTTCTCTGTCGATGTGGGAAAAAAAAAGATTTTAAAATACCAAAAATGATACATCTTGTAATTCATTATGTGTGTCTATTAATATATAATTTGTATTAACTAACAAAATTAATAATTTAATAGATAATTGTGTTCTAAGTAAATACAAAATTGTCTGCGAATATTTTATAAAAATTTAGAACCACGTTTTATAGCATTATTTTATAATTACGAGGTGGGTTTTAGAGTCCCCATGGCTTCGCCATCTGCCTGTGAATTTTCTCTTTATAAACAACTGAAAGAGACTGCAAACCTTTGTGCATTTCCTTTATATCACCGAAAGACTTCACAAATTGCTAGGGATGTCTTTGATTTCATCAAATGGGCAAAACCCTCCTCAGATTAGCTTAAGAGCAATATTTGAAATAAAAGAATGGAAATTCATTAAAATAAACGTAAACAATTTAATAAATTGCAATAACCAATTTGATGTGCACCTAAAGGGCTATGAGAAATTTGACCAAAAGAATTTGGAGCTATATAAAATTTAGGGGTGGCAATGGAACCAACCAGATCCGGGACCTAATGGGTAGACCCGACCTTGAGTCCAGGTATGGGTCCAATTTTTGAACTTGATGGGTCAGGTCCAGGTCCAAAATCTAGACCCGAACACTATTCGGGTCCGGCCGAACCTGACCCGTACCCATAAACTATTGGAGATAAAATACTTTACTCTAAGCCCTATTTGTTTGGGTGTATTAAAGATCTTATACAATAAGAACTTGTAGTCATGTTTAGCTATTAAACGATAAATCAGACGGCTTGAAATATATTGACGGGTGATTGTGACCTTATTGCTGATAATATATGTATATGATGGTAAAAAAAATAGTAAAAAGAAAGAAAAAAGAAAAGAAAAGAAGAACATAAGCTAATAGTTACAGGGTGACAATAGACTCGACTAGACTAGGGACTCGACATGTATGAGTATGGATCTAATTTTTGGATCCAACGAGTCGAGTCTGGGTCCAGTTAGACCCAACCCTTACCTGACCCACTGCCACACCAGATAAAATTTGATTAAAAATTGTAGGGAACATATAAACATTTTAAAATGTTAAATAGAATTTGATAAATTACCCCAAAACTAAAAAATAATATCACATGCTCAAAGTGCTTGTTTCGAACCTTTGTTTCTTATCCCACTCTCAATTACAATACATTATTTCTCACCATTAAAAAGATAAAACACAAGTACGTTATTTCTCAAGCTAACCCATTATAAAAAAACCCTACACTTTGGGTCCCCCCTTGGTCTCTCTCAACTAAGCATATGCTAATCTTTCATAAAAAAAAATAAACTTAGAATATGCTAATTAAAAAGCACAAATGAATAAGGATACAAATGCAAGAACAAGATTTGCAAGGGTCATTTTGGGCATTGGGGACCAAAGCATAGGAAGTAGTGGGAATTTGTCTTTTAACTCTTGTACTCAAGAGAGTATCTGCGTGTTTCAAATTCGCATTGTCGCAATTTATGCAGCAACGGTGGAGAAACGGCCATAACTCCTGCCGCCTGGCAACCTTGACGGTTGGGAATTGGTCACTTTTTCTCTTCTTATATAAAGGGCAGGCTCATTGGTGTTCCTTAGGCCTCAAAGGACAGGGATTTTGAGCTCAATCCAAGGGGCCAGTAGCCCTTTCAAGAGAAAAGGTAAAAGTTTTTGTGGCATGGCTGTCATTTTTGTTCTTAGCTGTTTTGAATTTGAGCTGATTTTAATGACTAATTTTGCCTTTTTTAAGAAAATTTAATTTAATTTATTTATTTATTATTATTTTTTATAGCTTGGCCTTGATTTTGGTTTGTTAGTTGTTTTTATTTGCATTAAGTTTGGTACTAAAGAGTAATGTTTTGTTTTGATGCCATGCAAACACATAAATGTCCATCATTTGATAGGTTAGCAGGGTGATATAAGGTTAGCAGGGTGATATAAACAGTCCTATGGTATATATATATATATACATTAATTGATTTGTAGAAAAAAATTATAGCTGACTCTAAATAGTTGAGATAAGGCTCGGATGATGATGATGATGATGATTTACGGATACCTCAGTTGAGATCAACTTACCCAGTGATCAACAGTGAGAAAGATACACATGCACCATCTTATGGTGGAGTGGCCCATCACCTAGAGACTGAATAGGCTTCAAGGTTGATGCCAATTTGAAAGCTGGGCACTGTAAAAATGGGTTGAGCCGATGAGTGGAATCAGAATTCAGCCATAGTATCGGCGAAAGTTCATTTTCTTTCTTTCATATTAGCCGAAAAAATGGGGATATTTTTAGGTGGCCACCCCGAAAAGAGGCTTGAGTGAATGACACAAGTCGAATCAGACCCAATACATAGTTTCAAATAATAAAAATCTATAATTGAAGTTTTCTTGTTTAAATTTTCTTTACAATAAAAACTTAGCCCTTTTTTTTATGAGAATTGAATGTTTTTAAGTTTACATAATGGCCAATTATAAATTTTATTTTACTGTATTTTTTTAGTTGTTTTGATTTGGAAAGTTTGTAGGTTTTTGCTCTGTAATTTGTATGCAGGGCCGTTTTGGCAGTCATTTCTCTTGAAGGTAGTGGAACTGGGGTCATCTGTAATTTTGCCACGTGTCACGTATTTGCTGAATCTTGTAATGTAGAAGAGGAATCTTGGTCTCGCCTACTTTACTCGGATCCGTTCAATGCATTTGTCGTATAATTTCTCAAAACACATTTAGTACTGTAAAAAACAAATTAACATATTTTGGATTAGCGTTCTGAAAACTCTGGGAGTCGGACTCAAATTTCCTGAACACCAGCAGCTGCCAAATCCGAAATTGAAACTATGGTAACTGGTCGAGTTTCTCCGGTTCTCAGAGTTTCATTGTAGCTCTTTTGGGAGTCCTCCGGACTCGGCCATGTCAAGTTTTCTGATTTGCATTTAGGACCGCAGTGAGTCCCGACCTGAATCCGAAACATTGCTTCAAGTTTCCAAAAAAAAAAAAAAATCTGGGATGAAATTATAATATGGGTTTCGATGAATTGCAGGAAATTGCATGTAGATATATGTCTGATTTTGGATAATTTATTAATAATGAGCAATGCTATGCTTGATTTTTCAGGATTTGGAAGGGGGGTAGGCTAAATTTGAAAATGGAGGTAAGAAGTCCAGTAGAAGATGAATTCTCAAAGCTGCATCCATGCTTACCTCTAAGCACAAGGATTTGCATAGTAGGGGCTGGACCCAGTGGCCTATCTGCTGCCTATGCCTTGGCCAATATCGGCTACGAGGATATAACTGTGTACGAGAAGTACCACACAGTCGGAGGCATGTGTGAATCAGTGGACATCGAAGGTAAGAGAGAGAGAGAAATAGATAGAGAGATCTTCCCTGTATTGTTCCAATTTTATCAAATGTTTCCGAGAGAGGGCTCTTAGACGCCTGTGAGAAGGAGAGAGAAATCCTTTAGATGTGTGCGAGAGAGAGGGAGACATACAGAGATCCCTTATTGAGTGAGAGAGAGGGAGAGAGAGATTCATTAATGGAGGATTGGCAACTTTGCTTAGAGATTAGGGTAAAAGGCAACTTAGCCAACTATAATGGTAGTTAACTAAGCAGAGTTATGTTGATTTTGTGTTATGGGATCAATAATTCCTGTATCTATTACAGGAAGGATATACGATTTAGGAGGCCAAGTGTTAGCCATGAACAGTGCACCGGTTCTCTCTAATTTAGCAAAGGAGTTCGGCTGTGAATTCGAAGAAATGGATTCCCATAAATTGGCACTAATCGATGACACTACGGGACACTACGAGGACCTAAAAGTTGCTGAGGATTATGTGTCCATCATCTCTCTAACCTTGAAACTTCAGGTATTCTTCATTTCTCTATTTTTATCCAAGGCTCTTTATCTGCCCCCACCCAACAAAAAACAAACAAACAAAAAAAATCTCTCTCTCTCTCTTTGAAAGGATCAAATGTTTCTTTTCACTTACCGTTGAAGTATTCAATCTACAGTATTAGTAGAAGTCTCTCTCTCACTCCAAGAAAAATCATTCTACAGTATTAGTAGAAGTCTGTCTCTATACACGAAAATGACTTCATTAGCCCTGAGCAATAGGTGTACTGCAAATCTGGTCTCTTATTAGATGTACTGCAAATCCGGTCTCTGATTACCTCATTCCGTCCTTAACTTAAACACAAGAGTAAGGATTTTTAGTCCTCATTAATCTCCTCCACCATATCGTGTTTGTTCTGCATTTTCGAGTGTTATACAAAACCCGAAAGTTCAAGCCCGATTAATACTGTACCTTAAACTCTCATTAATAATTATGGTAGGCGCATCCTTCCTCTCGTTATCCAAAAAGCGTTATTTACTGTGTATAAAAAAGAAGAAAAAGAATAATATTAAAAAGACTAGCCCTCCATTATTAAGTAGTACTCCAGAAAAGGCTATCTTTGCATGCTCCAGAAAAAACTTGGGCCTTGAGAGTTGTGATCTAAGGAGTCAGAAACACATCTCTCATTGCCGTCAGGACGGACATTGAGAATTTCACAACATTCAACATTAAATTCAATCGGACACATACAAGACCACACTCTCTTACCTTAAGGAACTGCCTTACAGTCCTATCTTATCTTCATAAAACCCTAACCATCCTAATCTACGTAGTACATAAAACAATGGATGATTGGTAGAGATACACCTGCGGAAGCATAGTATAAACATACTCTCCCGCAAAATACTTTTGAAAATATGGAATCCATTTTTGAATAGGAACGAGTATTTTCCAAAAAGAAAATAAAATTTTTGGGTTAAGGGACTCGATCAATCCTGGCAAGCACAAAATATAGAGAGCCTTTTTTTTTTTTTAAAAAAAAAAAAAACATCTACGAGTACTTTGGCAATGGGAGATTTGAAAAAGGGTGCGGTTTACATAGAGCCTAGGCTCTAAACAATCAAATTAGAGCCTACCTTCAAATAGTGTTGAGAACTACGGTTTCAATACTGAAAATCTTTGTGATAGCATTAAAATATATTTTTATATTTATTTATGAAGTTTAAAGCTTCAAAAATAGTGTAGATCGACAGATCTATGAAAACTTGAAAATTTACGGTTAAAAAATATGCTACAAAATACACTATTTTCAAATTTTGAAATCTATTTTTTTTCTCATGTCCATGTATATTGATGTCGAGATAATCAATTTGAAGATATTTACGCATCAAAACAACCTCTTCTAGTGAAATTTTTGAGGTAGACTCAAATTTGATTATTTAGAGCCTTGGCTCTATATAAACTTTTCCCTTTGAAAAAACAGTACTTGAATTTTGGGAATTTAAGAAGGAAAAGTTTTATATGCATCGGGATGCATTTCTATATTTGCTTACCCAGAGGCGTAAGTAATCCATCCCGAAGATAGACGTAAATGGGGTTCCTTAAAAAATTATCATTTTAGTTGTTTAAAATTTACTTTGTTTTTTATATATTTATGAGATTACATGTTCCTCAGTAATTAGGGCCAAAATTAATTTTAAAAATGGATTTTTAAGAGGGGGTGCATTTCTAAATATGAGTCTAGGGACTCATAGAAACAATGTCCATCTAAAAATAATCGGTATTTTGAGAGCACATATTTAAATTTTAAACTCAGATTTGGAGTGTGCTTACTTCTCATAATCAACTGTGTAAAATAAAGAATATTTACCTTTAAAAAATAAAATTACTAACAACACTTGAATCTTGTATTACCCTTTAAAAAAATAAAATTACTAACAACACTTGAATCTTGTAGGGATTTATTTTTGGGTGCGGTTTGTATAGAGCCTAGGCTCTAAACAATCAAATTAGAGCTTACCTTTAAATAGTATCGAGACATGTGGTTTAACACTGAAAATCTATGTGATAGCCTTAAAATATATTTTGATCTTTATTTATAAAATTTAAAAACTTCAAAAATAGTGTAGATCAACAGATCTATGAAAACTTAAAAATTTTGAAAATTGACGGTAAAAAATACATTACAAAATATATTATTTCCAAAACTTGAAATCAATTTTTTTCTCTTGTCCATGCATCTTGATGCCGAGATGATCAATTTGAGTATTTTTTAACATCAAAACAATCTCGTCTAGTGAAATTTTTGAGGTATGCTCTAATGTGATTGTTTAGAGCCTCGGCTCTATATAAACTTTTCTCTTTTAGATTCGGAAAATAAAGTGGAGTCTTTGTAAATTTCCTTATCATTTCAAATTCATCGTGCTCTCAAAGTGCAGTAGTCAATGGTCCCAAGCCTAACTCCACAACCATGCCAGCCCAAAAATGTCTTGAGCCTAGTCAGACTTAGGCCTCAATGATATTTTCCGACCACCCCAAAAATCAGGTTGGGCTCGGATGTGGTCTCTTTGTTAAAACAAAACTTCAACTCCAATGTGGTCTATTTTGACCCCTAGCCCACGCCTAGCGTTTTGTGTAGTATTATCAAGATTTGATTGGACCTTGAGCTAATTTAATCAAATATGATTAAATTCGTTGGATCAAATTTTTTAAAAATAAAAAAATAAAAAAAATATTTTAAAAGATAAATATAATAAAAAATTACTTACCTTTATTTAACCAATTGAATAGGTAATGAACCTTTCAAAACTAGTCAAACATTAATTATGTTTTCTACCAAATCCAATTTTTGCTGGGATATAAGAAATGTACCAGTAGGGTTGAGCATCCGACCATCAGGTCGAGTCTCTATAACCATATTTTTAAATTGTTTTGCTTTGGTTTTTCTTGGATCATTTCTCTAAGACTATTTATTTTTTAGAATTGTATACTAGAAAACTATTCAAGTTTAGTTTAAGGAGATCATAATATTTGATAGAACTCAATAGTTTAAAATATTATTACAAAGTTCGAAAAAATTTATTTCAGATTTTTATAAATTCAACGGGAGAACCCCCACCACTCAACTTCACATCTAATGGGGAAGTAGCCTCTTAGTGCGAAAATAGATAGTCTTATCATGTACTCAAATTTTATCTTGGATCTTACGACTCACTCTTTAACTAAGGGTGGCAATAGATCCGGACCTGAGCCAAGTCAAGGCATAGGTCCAAAAATTGAACCCGATAGGTCGGTTTGGGTCCAACCTTGGATCGCAACATTACTCCGGTCCGTCCTGACCCGTTGCCAACCCGTCTTTAGCTGTATGCTCCCTCTCTGGTTGATTTGCGCGTGCTCTCTCTCTCTCTCTCTCTATTCTTTGTTCTCTCTCTTTAACTGCTTCCACGTCCAGGACGAAGCCAAGGCCTCTGTCAAACTCGGCGTCCACGCAGTGAGCAACCTCGCACCAGACCCAATCCTCGACTTTCTCTCTCTACATGGCCTCCACTCCGTCCCTAAATCCGTCGCCTATGGCTACACAGCCTCTGGCTATGGCTTCACTCAAGACATGCCCTACGCTTACCTCCACGAATTCACCCGAACTTCCATGGCTGGAAAGATCAGGCGCTTTAATGGAGGTTACATGAGCCTCTGGCAAAAGCTCTCTACTTCGCTCCCTTACCGAGTTCTCTGCAACTCTGAGGTCGTGGGGATCGAGAGGCTGGACGACAAAGTCAGGGTCAGGGTTTTGTTCAGGGGAGATGAAGAGGAGTTGGAGAAGATGATGGAGTTTGATAAGATTATAGTGTCTGGTGCTTTCCCCTTCAGATATGGGAGGACTTACAGAGCTCCTGTTCCTGCAACTTCTACAGGTGAATTGAGTTGAATTCGTATTTCATAGAGCATGCAATTGTAGGGTTATGGTTCTTCCTGTTCTTCAACTTTCCATGTGAATGGAATTTATAGAACTTGAAGTTCCAACTTTCCATGAGAATGGAGTTTATAGAATTTGAAAATTCTAGGGTTTTGCTTCTATTGGCTGATTGTCTCTGCAAACTTCCTATGCTAATGGAATTTAAAGAATCTGAAATTCTAGATTTTTGTCTCTATTCTCTGCAAGTTACCCATTTGAATGGAGTTGGCACAGCTTGAAGTTCTGGAGTTTTGAACTTTTGATTATGGTTTGCCTTCTCTTTTTTTACTTTGCACTCAAAACTGCTTCCTTTTCTATTATTAGCGGTAGCAAGTTGCTTCTGACTTTCTCTTTTGTGAACCTGGTTGAGTGTTTCGGTATTGAAACCTTATTGCTCTTCATCTGTTTTACCCCAAAGTTATAGATTAAGTACAGCATTTTAGTTCTGAAAATATGGGGTTCTGACAGGCAATCAATGAATAGAAAGCAATAAACCCTAAATTGATTTTTCTTTTAATCCATTTGATTCGGGTTCTTGAGTAGAGGTGTCAAGGCTCTGCTTCTTAGTTCACTGCAAATCTTCATTAAAGCTAGGTTTTTCTTTCATCTTGTTGTTCTTGCTGATCATCTTCTGCTTTTCTCTGCAAAATTCTTTATCAGGCTTATGATTTAATTGCTTTTGCACTCAACAGTGATGGAACCAGAGGTAATGGATCTGAACGATCTTGAGAGGGAGCTCTTCTGCAAAGTGCACACCATAGATTACTACACGACTGTTCTCAAGATAAAAGGGTTTGAACACATACCGGCTGGTTTCTACTATTTTGGGAAATTCATGGAACACCCTGCAACTATTGGTAACCCAGTGGCTATGCAGAAGTTTTATGGGGACACTGATATCTTTCTTTTCTGGTCTTATGGGAATTCAACAAATGTGAAAGGGGAATCGGTTTTGAAGCTATCAATTGATGTGGTGAAATCTATGGGAGGAGAAGTTCAGAGGGTGGTTTTGCAGAGAAGATTCAAGTATTTTCCTCATGTTACCAGTGAAGGTTAGCACACAAAACAATGTGAAATGCCTGTGTGTGTATGTAGAGAGAGAGAGAGAGAGAGAGAGAGAGAGAGAGAGAGAAACAATGTGAAATGCCTCTGTGTGTGTGGAGAGAGAGAGAGAGAGAGAGAGAGAGAGAGAGAGTCTTTCCAGCAATCAAGTTCGTCAATTTTTTTGACTCTCAGTATTTGGGTATCATTCTTTTGAAGCCAGTGGCACAACAGCATTCTTTCCTTGTAAATGATGAATTCCACATTTTCTTGTGTATCCTCTTCTTTGGAGCTCTCTGGCTCTAAACTCTGGTTTTTATTGGATTCATTCAGAGATGAAGGATGGTTTCTATGATAAATGGGAGTCTGAGCTTCAAGGCTCCAGGAACACATACTATGTTTGCGGGCTCGGTGCCTTTGAGCTCACTGAGCGCAATGCTAGCTATGCAATGGCTCTGGTTCGTAGGCATTTTGCATCAGATGGCCCTTTTCCTCCTTTTCCATATGTTAAGGTAATTAGCCTCTTTTTTGCTCTTGTAACTATGGAGTTTTCAATGGAATTTAAACAGTACTTTTTAACGAGATTTCAGTTTAATTTTCTAAAAGTTTATGTATGTTAGTGAAATCTTTTCAGTCTCTTATTAACTAATGCTTGTGAATATGATTCTGCAGAGAATGCTCCCCGTGCATTCTGGTCATAGGTCCCAAAAGGTCAAAGAACTACCTGAATCTCCTGGTGTGGAATTCCCTGAGCTTCAATCCCTAGATGAGTACTTGGAGTTTTGGGGAACTCACATAATCTCAGAGACCAAAACCCTGTATACTTGGATTAACGAAGAAGGAGAGGTTACTAGCGAAAGAACATATGGGGATCTCCATAAGAATGCATCTATCATTGCCCATAAGCTTACGAGCACCAAACCAGTCATCAAACCAGGTGACCGAGTACTGCTCATACATGTCCCTGGCCTCGACTTTGTGGATGCTTTCTTTGGCTGCTTAAGAGCCAAAGTTTTACCGGTCCCTCTATTACCACCTGACCCACTACAAAGGGGTGGCCAAGCCCTTCCCAAGATTGAAAATGTTGCCAAATCTTGCGAAGCAGTTGCTATTTTATCAACAGCTTCTTATCATGCAGCAGTGAGGGCTGGGTCAGTGAGGAACCTACTTGTTTCTGGGAAGAATAAGTCTTCTGCTCGTTGGCCCCAACTTCCATGGCTTCACACTGACTCATGGCTCAAAAACTCGAGAAACAGTGGCTTGGAGGAGATTGAATGTTCATATTGTACCCCTAAACCTGATGACCTATGCTTTCTTCAGTTCACTTCGGGATCAACTGGAGATTCAAAGGGTGTTATGATCACCCATGGAGGCCTCATCCATAATGTGAAGCTTATGCGGAAGCGATATAAGAGTACCTCTAAAACTGTACTGGTTAGCTGGCTCCCTCAATACCATGATATGGGCTTGATCGGCGGCCTATTCACTGCTCTGGTTAGTGGTGGGTCTTCTATTCTCTTCTCCCCTTTGACATTTATAAGAAACCCACTTCTGTGGATTCATTGCATGAGCAAATATAGGGCAACACATAGTGCAGGGCCCAACTTTGCATTTGAGCTGGTGGTGAGGAGATTGGAAGCTGAGAAGGTTAGAGACAGAAGAAGTTTGGATCTTTCATCTTTGATCTTTTTAATGGTGGCTGCTGAACCAGTAAGGCAAAAGACTATCAAAAGGTTTATTGAATTAACAAGCCCATTGGGACTCTCAGAAGAGGTCATGGCTCCTGGTTATGGCCTAGCTGAGAACTGTGTGTTTGTGAGCTGTGCTTGGGGAGAAAAAGTACCTATCTATATTGACTGGCAAGGGAGAGTATGTTGTGGAAACATAAAACCAGAAGACCCAGATGTGGATATAAGGATTGTGGACCAAGAAACAGGTGGAGAGCTTCATGGAGATGGGAAAGAAGGTGAGATATGGGTCAGTAGCCCTAGTGCCGGAATTGGGTATTGGGGGAAACACGAATTGAGCCTGAAAACTTTTGGAAATGAGCTTGATGGTCACCCAGGAAAGAGTTTCACTAGAACTGGTGATCTTGGTAGGATTATTAGTGGAAAATTGTTTATCACTGGTAGGATAAAGGATTTGATTATAGTTTCAGGACGAAATGTATATTCTGCTGATGTGGAGAAAACTGTTGAGGCCTCATCGGAGCTCATACGCCCTGGTTGTTGTGCTGTGATTGGTGTACCAGAGGAGGTTTTATCAACCAAAGGAATTAAGGTTCCTGATGGGGCTGATCAAGTGGGTTTGGTGGTTATTGCAGAGGTGAGAGAAGGAAAACCAGTAAGCAAGGAACTTGTGAAACAAATTCAAACCAGAGTTGCAGAGGAGCATGGGGTTACTGTAGCTTCTGTAAAGTTGATCAAGCCTAGAACAATCTCTAAGACCACTTCTGGTAAAATCAAGAGATTTGAGTGCCTTAAGCAATTCACTGATGAGAGCCTGAGCTTAGTTGCTGACTCCAAGCCGCCTAAGAAGTTTCTGCTTCAATCTTTCACAACTGGTGCCAACTTCAATCTTCCACCTATGAGACAAGAACAAAGCTTTCTAGAACCTTTGAAACCTAGAAAGGAATCACAAAAGAGTAGGAGAGAAATCACGGAGTTCTTGATTGGACTTGTGGCTGAGCAGGCGAGTATCCCATTAGAGAAGATTTCAGAAACAGATAGCTTGGTTTCTTATGGAATCGATTCAATTGGTGTGGTGAGAGCTGCTCAAAAGCTTTCTGATTTTCTTGGAGTTCCAGTTGGGGCAATTGATATTTTCACTGCAAAATGCATTTCAGACCTTGCGAGCTTCTCTGAAAGCCTTATTTCTGAGGCAAACACAGCTAGTTGTCTAGTGAATTTGCCTGAATATGATGACAAACCAGTCTTTTTGGCAGTTGAGGTATCAAATGTCCACAGATTGGGTATTGGGTTTTTGCAATTTCTGGTCCTCATATATGTTGCTGCCATTTTAGTTCTACCTGCCTATCTCTCTTGCTCTATTTCCATGGAGATTTTGAACCGGTGGGTGTCAAGTTCTTCATGGGTTTATTATCCAGTTTCTGCCATGGCTTCACCTTTGATCTGGTTGCTATACATGTTCTTGACTTGCATATGCATATCGCTATTTGGTAATTCTTTTTTGAGGCCAAACGTTGCTTTGAACCAGGAGATCTCTATTTGGTCCAAGGAGTTTGTGGGGTGGTGGGCTATGTATAAGTTGCAAGAAATGGCAGGGAAAATAATGGCGACGCATTTGAGGGGGACTATATTTTTGAATTACTGGTTCAAGGTGTTGGGAGCAATTGTTGGCTCTGAAGTGGTGCTTGATAGTGTGGACATAACCGACCCTTTCATGGTTAGTATTGGAGATGGAGCAGTGGTGGCAGAGGGAGCCATGATTCAAGGACATGAGGTGAAGGGTGGTATGGTGAGATTTGGAGCGGTGAGGATTGGCCAAGGGGCAACTATCGGGCCTTATGCAATGATTAGGATGGGGTGCAATGTGAATTCTGGGTTTGATGTGCCAGCTTTGCAGAGGGCAGAGGGTGGAGCAATGGTGGTTCCTGGCAAGAAGGTATGCGCTTGTTCATATTGTGTGTGCCAATTTACTCTATGCTCTCTCTTTCTCTCATGCAATGGCCAGGATTCTCTCTTCCATTGGATTTGGTCTTCTCTCTCTCTCTCTCTCTCTCTCTCTCTCTCTCTCTCTCTCTCTCTCTCTCTCTCTCGTTTGTGCTGGGAATCTCGCCTTTTTTTTTAAATTGTTGACTGTTATATTGAAGTAGTCGATAAACTACAAAAGTATAGGCTGCCTAGAGCTTGGGTGCTTTGTAAAAAAACCCTCGAAGGGGCTCAAAAAATGCTCTACATCGAGAAGATGAAGAAGAAAAATTTGGGGACTAAGAAGCCTGTGCTGGGAATCTCTCTTCTTCCATAATCCATTTGAATGTGTCACATGCCATACCCGTGCGCTGTGTGTGTGTCTGTGTGTTCTTGTGTGTTCACCTGTGTTAAATATGAAAGATCCAATTATCCTGTTCTTTAAATTGGTCTCTTGCAAAAACACTCTTTCCCTCTGGGGAAGAATCTTGGGCTCCGCAGCACAGACTGGATGGAGAGAGAGAGAGAGAGAGAGAGAGAGATCTTGGTCGTTCCTTCTGGGTGTGTTTTATTATCACACTTTTCTATCCATGATTCGCAAAAATGTCATTCCAATACAACAAAAACACATCAACATATCTCCCATGGATGACATTAATGCCCAATTCACACTTTCTCACAAAATGACAAAAGCGCTCAACATTTCCTGAAATGACTATTAGTCTATTATTACCTAATGTACACTCTGACGTACTTCTGGACATATGCATTTGCAGGACCAGGATCTCACCGAAGGATTTATAGGCACCCCACCTACCAAGGTCTCAACCTTGTTCCACTTCATGGGCATCTACACAGTGGGCTTCTTGGGTGCTCTCTCTGCAGCAACTGCATACACTCTCCTTACTCTCTTCAATCCCAATCACATTGATATCTCCCCTCAAATCTTCCTCTTCGTCTGCATAGCTGGAGCTTTTCACTGGCCGCCGGCCATAATTGCTGCATTTTTCGCCTTCATCCCATCCCAAGCCCTACCTGCATTAAGCTCGACCTCCTTTGCCCTTTTACTCTCCTCTGCCTACATAGCTTATGCTCTCATCCTCTCTCTCGTCACTTGCTTAGCCACCCACCTTCTCACCAGAAATCCCGAATACAAGCTATGTTGCTGGAAATCATGGCTTCTTCATCGGATAACCACCTCCACCCATCTCCGATTTGCCAAGCTGCTCTCAGGCACTGAAGCCTTCTGTGTATACCTCCGCTCACTTGGAGCATCCATTGGCCAAGATTGCTCGATCAGGGCCATCAATCCCATTTCAGATCCACGATTGCTGAAGCTCTGTGACTTTGTCCATCTCGGTGATTTTTGCAAAATCCTTACTGGGTTTTACTCGAAGCTTGGCTATTGCTTTGGCAATGTAGAAGTGAACGAAAGATGCGTTATTGGAAGCATGAGCTTGGTCCTTCCTGGTTCGTGCTTACAAGAAGAAGTGGTTCTAGGGGCCCTGTCGACTGCACCTGTGAAGTCAGTATTACAGAGAGGTGGGGTCTACGTGGGTCAGAATCCTGTCATGGTGAAGAATACTCTCCAACAAGTCGATGATCGTATCCAAGAGATGGATCCTAAGTACCGAAAAGTCCTTGGAAACCTTGCTGCCAACCTAGCAACTACTACTTTGAAGGTCAAGTCAAGATATTTCCACCGAATTGGTGTCGCTGCCAAGGGCACTTTGGAAATGTTCAAGGATCTCAAGGGCTTTCCTGAGCATGCCGTTTTCTCTACCGGAAAAAGTTTTCCAGTCCTTATCCGGCATAGCAACAGCTTGAGTGCAGATGATGATGCAAGGATTGATGCTCGTGGGGCTGGAATAAGGATCATGGATAGCGAGGGGAACCCACTATTGGATCTTACTCTAAAAACTGGAAAGGCCTTTTATGCTCGAACCATTGGTGATTTTGCCACTTGGCTAGTGTGCGGGGTCAAGGCAAGAGAGGCCCAAGTAGAGAGAGAGCCTCATGTTCGTGATGCAGTCTGGGGCTCGCTTAGACGGGCCACATCCTATGCTGAGTTGCACTACTATTCAAACTTTTGCAGATCATTTAGAGGGCTAGATGGTGTCGATCGCTTTGTAAAGTTCAAGCTCCGTCCAGAAGATGTCAGAATTGGAGAGGATTCTGGAAAGGTGGACCCAGAGGGTCGGGTCCTTCCTCCTGAGACTGGAGCTATCCCCAGAGATGATGGGGATGACAGGCCCCCACTGTTTCTAGCTGACGATTTTAAGGCACGAGTTGCAGGGGATGGCGGGGTTCGCTACATCCTTCAAGCACAAGTGCAGGTAGTTCCTACCAACAGAATGGAGCGTGAGAGGGTGCTTGACTGCACCAGGCCATGGGACCCAGAGGAGCATCCATATGTGGACCTGGGCATCATTATACTGGATGAGGCACTGGGTGCTCAGGAGGCTGAGCAGATCGAGTTCAACCCATATCTCCGCCGCCCCGACCTAGATGTAGTCCCGGCGCGCTCTTGCACTGAGAGCGCGAGTATAGACCATGGGCGCTCACTCGTGTACGAGATTTGCCAGCGTCTGAGGAATGCTGAGCCATTGCCAGAGTCCTGGAGAGGCTTTTTGGAGCAATCGGGTGCGAAAGTTGATCTCTCTGGGTGCCCGATGGCCGGAACTGCCAGTTATCCGGTGGCTGGTAAACCGGCAGTGGCAAGGACCTGGGTCCAGTCTGTTTGGGCTTTGCTAGGGCAGCCATTGGTCCAAGTTGGTGTACCCTATGCTCTACTTGGGTTGGGAATGTGGACGCCCTTGAGGTTCTTGGGCTATGTTCACCAAGCTAGAGTTGTGCCCTTGCAATTGCTATTGCCTTTGTTTCTAGTGTTTTCAGGGCTTTTGGGTGGGCTGCTGTGTGTTTTGGCCAAATGGGTTCTGGTGGGGAGACAAAGGGAGGAAAAAACCATACATTTGTGGGGTATGGAGGTGTTTCTGGACACAATATGGCAGGCAATTAGGACTGTCATGGGTGAGTATTTCATGGAGATAACTAGTGGGTCTATGGTTTTTGGGGCATGGATGAGGCTACTAGGGGCAAAAGTGGAATGGAGAGATGGGGTTTATGTGGATAGTATGGAGGCATTGTTGAACCCTGACATGGTGGAGATAGAGAGGGGGGGATGCATAGGCAGAGGTGCAATGCTCTTTGGTCATATTTATGAAGGGGAGGAGGGGAGGGTCAAGTTTGGGAAAATCATTGTTGGGGAAGATGGGGTAGTGGGATCTAGGGCTGTGGTTATGCCACGTGTCACTTTGGAGGTTGGGAGCAGCCTCCCACCTCTTGCCCTTGCTATGAAGGATGAAAATATAAGGTCTAAATGAGGATCACTACCCCATTTTTCCCTTTTTATAACTTATTTTCTTATTATATTTATAAATCATTAGAAAGGACCACACTTGAGCTGCTCTCACTAATAGATAATCTGTATCTCCCTTCTTTTTGTTCTTGTATTTCATGATGATATAAAAGAGAGAATGAAATTACAATAAAGCTTGAGATCTAGTGAGAAATAAGTGGAGCTGCTTTTTTAATTTCATTACTTGGAAGTACTAACAGAGTTCCTTTAATGCTGATTTAAGTGGTTGTCATGCCTTGATGAGTGGTTAAGATGAATGTGAGCACAAGTTTGAACCTGGTTCGAGTGTTGTTATGCTCGTATGGATGGCTAAGATGGATGTGCACACAAAGGTTTTGTGTACATAAAATATATGTATATAAATCATGGGCCCTGTATAAATGATGATTTTCATATGGTGATGTATGCATGCCAATTTCTTTTGAATGGTATGTTATGTATGTGTACCATATTTTTCCCTGATGTCATTTAAGTATGGAGCCAATGAGGACCCCATATGTGTCCCATACACATATTCCTTCAGTAACACATCTCTTCCACCCTTTGCTTGCCTTTAGAGGGCGATCCAATCCCTTTTATGTGCTTCCTCTAAACTTCCTAAGATGAAATCACAGCCCTTCATCCCCGTACTATGAGATGAAGTTATCCAAGGTGAGATCACAACCCTTCATCCCTCTACTTTGAGATGAAGTAGCCTAGGAGGATAGCATAAGGACTAGGTTTTAAAATAAAGTTTAGCACAGAGACTAGGCCTTATTGGAGAAAAGGTAAGAAACACTTCAAATCTCACAAAAAAAATGACCATGTAAAGTCTATGGTCCTAAGAGTATCGAAACTTGATGTGTGAGAGAGAGAGAGAGAGAGAGAGAGAGAGAGAGAGACCTAACAGACGTGCTGTTTTAGGATTGTTAGCATTCACAAAATGGACTTGCGGAGTTTTGCAGGTTATACATAGTTATTTTTTCAAAATATACATAGTTACTTTAAATATACACTATTTTTATTCTTATAAACAATCACAAAAAAAAGTTGAAAGCACACATCAAAAAATATATTTTTTAGCTCAATTAATATAGGACGTTCATTTTGGTGAGATACTTAAATTTAAGCATTAAAAGGTTTTTTTTCTTTTCAATTTTTTTATTTTTTATGATTTTTATTATTATGAGATGAGCAATGTTAAAGAAGAAAAAGTTGCAATTGAGTTCATGAAGGCTTATATCTTGAAATTCATTAAATGAATGGTCTAGATTCATTGTTGAGGAGGGGGGAGGGGTAGGATCCATTTTGAACGCATTTAGGATATAAGTTGAATTTTGACTTTTTGAGGATTGATTATGGGGATGAAAAGAAGGTGTGTGCAGTTTTTTTAATCATACAAATTTCACAAACATAAATTTCTAGAAGTATAGTAACATTATATTCTAATGACACAATGACATGAAATCATTCTCATACCATATTATATTTTACATTTGGGAAAGTATATAATATGACTATTTACCTTAGTACAAGATGTTCACAATTAATTTTGACAATTAGTATTGAAATTGGGTAGTTGCAATTATTTCATTGACCAAGCTCAAAGGTTAAAAGAATTTTTTTCGAACTTTATAATACACCTAAGCTATCAGATTTCACATCAAATAGTTATAAGTAATTGTGACTTTTTTGTATCTAAGGTAAATGATCTCATTGTATACAATCTTTTTACATTTATATTTCTTTTTTTCTTTTTTTTTCCCAAAAAAAGCATAGTGGAACTAGCAATTCTAAGACAATGCCTTTAGTGCTTTTTCGGGACAGGTAGTTCCAAGCCAGTCTTTCTGCTGACAAAATACCTAGCTCAAAACTAGTTGTTCCCAACCGGTGGGTTACCTGTTTTCGTATTTGTAACACAAAGGCAATGGTTTGGAACCAGTGATAAGGTCACTGTTTCGGAATTACTAGTTCCGTATAGGTGTTTTGCACATGAATACATCCCCAAGTAGGTCCAGCAGGGTGATAAGTACGTAAAAGCTTTTTATGTACCCCTTATAACATAGAAGTTCTGTGTTCCACTATCATCCAGCCCTACATTTTTTATCAAGAACTACTCATCGTTTAATCTTAGATATGATGTCTCACAGTATTTTTTTTTTAGTTTTTTTAATACAATTTTTTTAAATATGAAATTTTGTACATGCTATTTTCTCATTGGGGTGCACCTATAAAAAAATATTAATAATAATTTTTAGATAAAAAATAATGACCAAAATACCCCTGAAACTTGTTAGGGTATTTTGGTCATTTTATATTATTGAAAATATTTTTTTTATATATTTTTCGTTAGTGCGAGTTTAATATAGGAATGGACGCCCAAAATTTGGTGTCAAAACAGTTTATAGAAAAAAAATTAAAAATAAAATAGTGTAGAGATGTGACATAGTGATTGGAGCAATATTGGCTCTCCATTAAAAAATGGACGGTTGAATAAGGGGAACATAGAACTTCTATGTTGTAGGGGGAACATAGAAAGCTTTTCCGATAAGTACACCAATTCAAAATTGTTAGTTCCAATTTGGGTGCATTTCGAGAGAGAGAAAAAAAAAAAAACATTATGGACATAAAATATAAAATATCAAAATATTTTTTAATTTCACTAATTATCTCCCATTAGATTGCTATTTTGGACCTAATATTCTTTTCAAACTAAGTACATATTTTTATTGTCCTTGAGAGTCACTAAGTTGGCTTGGATGGTTGAAACTAGAGTTTTAAAAATCGTCGAGTTGGCACGAAATCGGCCTATTTGAATCGAGAATTGGTCATCCCGTGTCGGTTCTTTTGTAAAATCGAGAATCGCCCGGTTCTAGAACGAACGGGCGATTTTGCGTAGTAAATCTAGTTCTTCACGTCAGGATCCGCCCACTCTTTTACATTCAAAGGGTATTTTTGTAAAATTTGAGGAATTTTTAAGCAAAAATTGGGTATTTTTGTAAAATTCCTTGACCAGGAGCCCAAGGGTCCGTACCCTTCGCGGGGCATACGTGTGCTCATGAACCACATGCTTCGCATAATCTCATTACTTAACACGCACATGGGACTATTTATTCATATAAATTTGCTTCTCTCTCTTCGACATGGGACAATGTGAAGAGATAATACCTTAAAATGTTCATATATTATATATTTTGTTTAACGGTTTTATAAATGCTAAGTTGTAAGTGTTATACCGGTTATTGTGTGTCCTCATTGTGAGGAGGATGCGGGTTTGATTCCTCCCATTGTGCGGAACCTTTTTTTTTTTTTTTACTCTTTTTGTTTTGTCAAATTATTTTCTTATAAAAAAAATTAAAGGTTTTGTTCGTAAAAAAATAAAAATAATAGGTTTTTATCAATTTGGTTTTTTTTCCAAATTTGTTTCTTATAAATAAAATTTTTCTTCTTTTTTTTTTTGTCAAATTATTTTCTTATCAAAAAAATTAAAAGCTTTTTGTAAAAAATAAAAATAAAAGGTTTTTTTTATCAATTTTTCTTTTTGTCAAAAAAAATTCTTATCAATAAATTTTTTTTCTCCTTTTTTTTTGTCAAATAATTTTCTTATAAAAAAAATTAAAATTTTTTTGTAAAAAATAAAAATAAAAGGTTTTTAATCAATTTCTCTTTTTGTCATATTTTTTTCTTATTATCAATATTTTTTTTTCTCCTTTTTTTTTTTTGTCAAATTATTTTTTTATCAAAAAAATTAAAAGCTTTTGTAAAAAATAAAAATAAAAGGTTTTTATCAATTTAGCTTTTTGTCAAATTTTTTTCTTATCAATAAAATAAAAAGTTTTGTATAAAAAAAATGAAAATTTTTGTCAAATTTTTTTCTTATCAAAAAAATTAAAGGATTTTTCTAAAAAATAAAAATAAAAGGTTTTTATCAATTTCGCTTTTTGTCATTTTTTTTTTCTTATCTATAAAATAAAAAGTTTCTTATAAAAAAAATGAAAGGTTCTTATCAATTCTTTTTGTTATAAAAAAAATAAAAGGTTTTTGTCAAAAAAATAAAAAATAAAAAGTTATTGTCAAAAAAATAAAAAGTTTTTATAAAAAAAAATACAAGTATTTTTGTCAAAAAAAACTCATTTCTTATTTTTGTTAAAATAAGTTCATATTTTTGTCAAAAAAAATTAATTTCTTATTTTTGTAAAAAATACAACAAGTATATTTGTTAAAATAAGTTCATACAGAAAAAAAAAACTCAATATTCACATATTGATGAAAAAAATAAAAATTAATAATGTAGTACTCTGTTTTCTTTTTGGACTTTTGAAAAAAAACATTTATAATGAATTTTAATAATTTTTTTAGATTTTTTTATAGCTTAATCCACCCGATTTCCAATCCGAATCACCGATTTATCGATCCGGATAGGTTTTGGGATTTTCGATCAGGGGCACCGATCCGTTTTTTAAACCACTGGTTGAAACCCATGTTTTTTACTTATAATGAGTTATAATGATTCAAATTTATATAATTAATATGTTTGGAGAATCAAACAATAGTTAGTGACAATAGTATTTGTAATAATAATGAACAACAACAATAATAATATTAATATTAATAAAATCCTCACAAAATAGTAGTACTTGACGTTGTTATTGACTCACATACTATTGCCCATTGGTCGTGGATATTTGCCTTGAATATTAAATCTCTATAGGGATCCTAGAAACGTTTCCTTTTAGATAAGTAATCTATGTTAGAGATGGATTTTGGATCAATGCTTTAGGAGTTGAACATCTATAACATATGGTGAACATCATTATTATAATTAGAATATTTTTTCAATTAATTGGGGTAGGCTATACGAATATTGATTTGTCATATTGTTAGTGAAGTTATAAATCTCTCCGTCTTTTCTCATCTATACCATGATGAATATGAATATAAAAAAATTAAAAATTAAAATAATATTTGTGAATGTACTTGTTTTACACCATTAATTCTAAGATTTGGTGGGATCACCATTTTTTTAAAATCCATATTTAATATTGATATTTGATGTGGGAGGGCATACTCACGTAGAATTGCATCCCCCGGTGCACAAAACACTTTTCCTTTATAAATTCCCTTCCACTATACAAGAACTACAATCACTAAGGGGTGATATCAAAGTAAAAATCACTTCCAAATCCAAATAAAAGATGTAATTTTGGTGTTGAAAATGGTTATGATGGCATGAAAATCTATTTTAACTCCTAATTATGAAATTTAAAGCTCCATATACGAAACAAATTGGGAAAGGGGCTAGGGTTATGGTGGTAGCATCCCCACATCTAGTTGTTTTCATTCTTACCACTACCACCACCTTACTAACACTTTAAAAAATGTAACTCCTAATCTATAAAAAGAACGGGTAGGGGTACGTCTTCCCCACTTAATTACCCAAAAAAAAACAGATAAATATTAAGCATATCCATAAAAAGTTGAAAATTTTAAAAATAGAAAATCTAGATAAACATTTTTATATGAATATGTTTGTATAAGGTGCCCACCTTATATACTATACAAATAAGATGTACCTCTAAATTATTCCAGAAGGTGTATTTTCTAAGTCAGAAACCTTACGATGGCGTGAAAATCCATATTCAACCTAAATTATAAAATTTAAAATTTTGAAAATAGTGCAGATCTATAAATACATGAAGTACCCGATTTCTATGGAGCGAAGCCCGCATGTAGAAATGCGGGTCTCTTAATAAATCTATTTTTGTGATGAATTTTAAGACTTAATTTTAAAAAATATATAATCTCTAACATGGAGATCATGAATATGAATAAATAAATAAATTTAAAAAATAAAAATAATAATTTTTATAAAAAAACATTAGGACATTTAATTTCTATTATTTTTAAATGAAACACCAATCTGCATTTATCTTTGTGATTGATGCTTTACACGTTCTGGACTGTGTATGTAGAAATGCGGTCAAACCCACGTCATGCAATTTTTCATACATATCAACACCTCTAGTCACGAATTTAATCGGAAGAATTTCCAACTTTGTATCACTCTTTTCTACAGAAATTCGTGATTATAGAACCAAAATCATTGATCATTGATCAGTTGAAGATTGTGGCCTACAGGAATCGCTTTCTCTCATGGCGGCTCTTCCGATTTTCATTTTATTAATGAGGGGATTTTATTCACACCCATGCGTATATGACTTGTGCTGCCATATTGCCACACATGTTTTGGGTGTGAAAAAACAAAAAATCATGGTGCAGATAGCAAATATTACTATCTTCCAAAGTTGACCGCGAATTTTTCCTCTCGTCACGTTCCATGAACCCAATTACTCGTTCTTGCCTTTTTAGTCGACTGCGTATCTGGCCCTTGAAAATCCAACCCGTAAACTTCATTTGATTTTATTTCTAGGGTTTATAGGCCTACCTATTACCAGGCCCCTGTGAATTTCATCGGAGAAAGGTTTTTTCATTTCATGAATGGGTAAGCAAATCTTTCGATTCAAGTGATTTTGCTTGCCTCCTCATTTGTGGTTCTCTTTGTTTGTGTTTTTCCTTTTTTTTCTTTTTTTTTGGCAGTTTGGGTTTTACGCAATTGGAATGGTTCAGTTAGGGTTTTGAGAATTGGGTTTTCCTGGCTGTATCAGTTTTTGAATTGGGTTTTCCTGATTAAGGGCTGAGTTTGTGTTTTTTGGGGCCTTTTTTCTTTTGGGTTTTCGTCTTCAAGTGTTTTGTGGGGAATAATAATGGTCCCCCAAATTATCAGAGAAAGAAATTGAATTTTCTTGGCTCTAGAATTGTTTCAAATCTCTGTTCAGAAGGACCGTTGATTGACTAAAAATTCATTAAGGTAGCGTTTAGAGAATCACCAGAAGGAGAAGAAGAACTTGTTAGTCTGACTTTACAGGGAAAAATGAATTTAGGTGTTATTTCAACGTTTGTATTCAATTGGTTGATTTGAATTTGGATGGTAGTTCTTGACATTAACATGACATAGAAAGGTTTCAGCTTTCTATGAAAGGAAGTAATTGGGTTTGAGATTCATGAAATTCACTTCATTCTCGAGAAGAACAGAAACATATATAGCCTACAAGAGAATGGACTGGGGGAAAACTGGTTCTGACGACTCTCTCAAGTCTGAACAGGAAGTTTCAGTCTAAGAAAAGGTACTCTTCGAGAAAAAGCCTCTCCCAAGAACACAGAGAGAGAGAGAGAGAGAGAGAGAGAGAGAGAGAGTTGGATTTGGGGTGTTTTTTAAGTATATCTTGTGATGGATCAACTTGCCATGATTGCCAATGAGTTTGGCGATGGATCCGACATGGAAGTTGATGATATTAGGGTTGATAATTTAGCTGAGAATGAAGTTAGTGATGAAGAGATAGAACCAGATGAATTAGAGAAGCGTATGTGGAAGGATCGAATAAAACTCCAAAGAATTAAGGAGCGCCAAAAGGCTGCAGCTCAACAAGCTGAGAAGCCAAAACAAAAGCAAACCTCTGATCAGGCTCGAAGGAAGAAAATGTCAAGAGCCCAAGATGGTATTCTGAAGTACATGTTAAAGCTCATGGAGGTCTGCAAAGCTCGGGGTTTTGTCTATGGAATCATACCTGAGAAGGGAAAACCAGTAAGTGGGGCCTCTGATAACATAAGGGCATGGTGGAAAGAGAAAGTGAAGTTTGACAAGAATGGTCCTGCTGCTATAGCAAAGTACGAGGCTGAGAACTTTTCGGCGGGGAAAGCTGATAACAAAGGGGGTTTCAATAGCCTTCAAGACCTTCAAGACACTACATTAGGCTCTCTTTTGTCATCGTTAATGCAACACTGTGACCCGCCACAAAGGAAGTTTCCATTAGAGAAGGGAGTTGCCCCACCATGGTGGCCCTTGGGGAATGAGGAGTGGTGGAGTGAATTGGGATTATCAAAACGTTTAGATCCACCTCCTTATAGGAAGCCCCATGACCTGAAAAAGGTCTGGAAAGTTGGGGTTCTCACTGCTGTTATAAAACACATGTCCCCCAATATCGCAAAGATTAAGAAGCATGTCAGGCAATCAAAATGCTTGCAAGATAAGATGACTGCTAAAGAGAGCTCGATTTGGTTGGGAGTTTTGAACAAAGAGGAAGGGACTATCCATCAGCTTAGTAATGAGAATGGCTCATCTGGGGTCTCAGAGACTGGGACTCCTCCTGCTTTTAGTGAGAGAAAAGAGGCTGAAGCTTGTAGCAATAGTGAGTATGATGTTGATGGATATGAAGATGAACCTTGTTCTGTTTCCTCCAAAGATAATGGGAAGGCTTCAAAGGATGATAGAGAAACTTGCTTAGAAAAAGGTGATTCTAGGGAAAATGAGAAGCGCCTGCACCAAGAGTTTCATGCTAAAGAGCCTTCTCCACAAGAGGCAAGGAGGAAGAGGCCTCGGACGAGCTCAACTCCTGTTAATCAACATGAACCTTTGCCTCTTGAGGAATCTCAGGATGGGGTGCCTCGAAATGTTATTCCAGACATGAATCTTATGGAGGCACAGCCAATCTCAGTACAGCCTCCCCCTCAAAATATTCAATTGGGCTCGGCTCCATTGCCTCTTGAAGATCCTACACAACTTCCTCACCAATTGCAAGATTCTCAGTTTCACAATGTTCCCGGCGAATTTTCTGGCATGGCCTCTGCAAATATTGTGGCCCGTAGCATGAGTGTTAAGGGGCAGCCATTATTATTTGCTGGTGCACCCAATACATCTTTGCACACAAAGGCTACTTTTCCAGCTTATGATAGCTCACCTGGAAGATATGGGTTCTCTCATGCTCAATCACAAATGCAAATGGTTAATGGTGGCCATGATCTCAGGCAAGACGGTGGAGAAATTCGTGACGAGAATCAAGTTTTTGGCCATGTTTTGACATTAGAGGGTAGAACCCATGAGATTGTAGGAGATGTAAACCCTCTGGTTAAGGATGCATTCCACAGTGAGCCAGATAAGCTTGTTGAGAGCCGGTTTGGCTCACCAATGCATGACCTCTCGTTAGTATATGGGTTCCATAGCCCATTTGATTTTGGTATTGGAGACACGGGGTCACTAGAGGCAGCTGATCTTGACTTTTCATTGGAGGATGACTTGATTCAATACTTTGGAGCTTAGAGTGAGTATATCTTTGCTATTTTATCAGTCAATATTTTATGGGGTAAGCATACTAAAAGCCAATGGGCCATGGAAAACCATTGTCTGCCGTCTGATAAAATAGACAGTGATGGATATAGAATTGGGGTAACTTGCCCTGTTCTGGTTGGCCCCACTTGCTCTCCAGCTCTATTAATTTCATTGGATGGTGATGACCCTAATGGATGTTATATGACATAATAGTATGATCCCCCTTAAGTGGCATGCCTGCTGAGTATTTGAACTTTACTTAGTTGCCCTTTACATTTCTTTTCGACACAATTTCTTCATATTCTCATTGTTTTGTGTGAAGGTACAATTTTTGTGGAGGTAGACTCGAATTCTTTTGTTGGTGGAGGGTCATAACATATTCTTAAAGACTGCTTGCAACTTTTGGTAATCACTGGTTGAAGTTCTGTAAAACTTTGTAAGGTTGGATATCTTCTAACCTTGAAAGTTGTCAAAGCTTTTTCCGAACTAATTGGGGTTGGCTTGGCGATGATAAGTTTTGGCAAAGTATTACGATGGCTGCCTACCTAACCCAACTCAGCCCTTTTACTTCGGCATGGGACAGGTTAAGGGAAAGTTTAAGGTCCTTACCCTTCTTAGACCAATTGAATCAATTGTATTATTTGTTTGCCATGCTCATTGAAACATGTCAATATTCTGGATTCATGAATTTGTTTGGAACTGCTTTCATATCTTTCAACAATGATAGCCAGCTTGTACACTTCTTGTGCCAACAAAACTAAATAAATGCATAAAGGTGTTTTTAATAACTCATTACTTGCGTTGCAATTTTGTTTGAAAAACTGTTATCGTAGTGGTTGTCTTATAAAGTATTTATATATGCTTTTTGTACATTAAGGTGATCCATTCTCAATCATAGTAGGAACAGAATGTCCATTTATTAAGTATATGCATCAGCTACTATATATAAATGATTTCTGCAATAGGTGAAATCAGTGGTTTAGCTCCTATAGGGCCTTTCATTATCCATATAATTGACTTTAAGTGGAAGGAAAATCGTAACTTCGGTATCAGTTGTATAGTCTAAAGATTGCGAAGAATGATAAATATATATTGACTTCAATGTAAAGAGGGGCCTAGATCTGGTGCAATATTGATAGCACTAATTATGAATATTTTTTGGTGAAGTTCTTAACTGATGTGAATTTCTCCTCCAGAAAAGTACACTGTAATTCAATGGCCGGTAGGAATCCCATAGTGGACGGTATTTTTTTTTCTTGTATGGAGAGAGAGAGAGAGAGAGAGGGACCCACCAGAGCAAGACTTGTCTCCAGTGTAGGGTTCCATGCTCTCAGTTGATGCGCATCTCATTGGAGGGTGATGACCCAATGGGCTATGGTTTCTCCGTAGCCCATTTATTCCAGTGTACTTTTATTTCTCTATTATGCCTCCTATCTTTCCAACATTTTTAAGATGGGCAAAAGACACCTATCAAGATTTGTAAGATGTCCTCAATTTTTGTATGGAATGCTTATTGCCATTAGAGTTTTTTGCCAATACCCATTCCATTCATGTCACTCTTCAAGATATTTCTCTTGGTCATCCTTGAAGTTCGAGCTTATCGAGCTTATCGGGGAGATTTCTTTTGGATTTGGAGTTTTGGGGGAAAGAGGAATGGTTCTTATTAGTAGCAAGATGTCTTGTGGATAAGTTTTGTGGCATAATGTTGCTGTTGGAAGCTGGTAGGGCATTCCAAATAAGGTGTAGTCGAGGGAAGGTGCTGAGGGTGGAGTACTATATTAATGATTTGGATTACCATCATGATGAGGGGAAAATTTCTGGTTCATTTGGCCAAATACGGGGACAAATCTTTTCTCTTTGGTGGCGTAGTAATAAATCTTGCCACTGGGTATTTTTGTGACTGGGTAATTCTTGGTATACAAAATTTTTGTTCTTAGTAAATGGTCTTTAACGTTGGGTAAGATTCCTAGAAACGGAAAAAAAAAAAAGAAATATGGAAATTTGAAAAATTAAAACTTTCCTATTTCTTTTTCATGACCTGTTTTTATATTTTTAATTTATAGTAACACACAGAACATTTATCATCCACTTTGGATGATAGATAGTGGAGATTAGTTTTTGTTTCACAACACAAACATTCACTAGGTTGTGATTAATAACCAACTGCCATCACTGGAAATGGACTGTGCATGTCCCCATCGTGACACTTAAGCATGTCCCCATCGTGACACGTAACACGCACCTCTTTACACTTTATAGTTCTTTTTAAAATTGTATGGCTGTGGTTAGCTTAAGGCCTAGGCTTCATGATAAAAAGTAAAGCCTTACCTCCAAAAATTGGAAAATGCAGCTGCGGTTAATGGCCTGAAGATCTATTTTCTGCCCCTGATTATAACATTTGAGCCTTCAATAATGGTGCGGATCTGGTGGATCTGTGTCCACTTGAAATGACAGTCCAGATGATGTACTGCAAGATACAATATTTTTGGCTTGAAATCCATATTTTTTCTTCCAGATTCATAAATGACGAGGTTGAGATGAGCAGTTTGATGATTTTCAGGCAATGGAACTGCAATATCCTGCGATATTGTGCAGCGGCCCTATGCTAACCTTTTCCAACTTACAGTGAAGAAAAATAAATTAAAGAGGTGCTACACTCCAAAATAATCATGCATTGAAAACAAAATGAAGCGAGCAATTTGAAAGGAAATGGGAGAAAAGTGTCACTATATTATAACATTTGAGAATATTCTTGGCGAGATATCATGATAGTTCTGAGATAGTTTCAAAACATTAATATTATCATCACCAAGTGGTCTATTTGGTCCTACCATTGTTCTCTTGTTGATGTTGGAAATAGTTGATTTTTTTTTAAAATAGTTGTCATTATTGGTTTTGTCCCTCCGTAGTTGCATTTTGGTGCTCACGGACCCATTTTTCTCTGATTTTTACGGCTTTCCTTTCCTTCTGAACATTGTAGTTTGCATATGCTTTTGTTAGAAATATTAAGCATGTGTATTTTGAATTCAAAGAACTGACAATTTTTGCCTTCTTATGTATGTGTACTGGACCAGGGAATGCATCTTCAACTTCCAAAAGATGCTTTCAAATGGGTACATCTAATATATTGAACTCTAACACTCCAATCGTCCTTAATCTGTTTCCTTATGAGTGTGAAGAAACATGTTTTACTTTTCTCTTGAACTGATCAGCTATTTTTATGTATCTTGATAAATGAATGGGTTTAGTAACCTCTCCATGGGCTTAATTCATTAGTTTTGGGTTGTGCGGGCATTGACACCAATTAGTTGGGAAAAAGCTTTGACGATGACGATGATGAGTTCTTCAATTATAGATTTACGTGTCAAAGCATGCAGGTTGACTGCTTAGATTGATCCAGGAGTTATATTAGGTTGAAGAACTCGGTCTTGGTAAACTTTTGAAACAAGGGCAGTGTATGTAATTTAGTTTACCATGGCACATTTTCTCCTTCAAGCATACTATGTTTATGATTTGGAACTCATTTAAGGGGGTTCCCCAGTCTTTGAGGAGACATAATCTAGTGTAAAAATGAAATATTATAGATGCAACCAGTGCAATACGAGTTCTTAATGTAAAGAAGACACGAAGAATGGCTTTTTTCTTGGGGGTCTTATATGGTTCATATAAAGCTCCCAATAATATAAGGGCTTTTTAGACAGTCTTGAATATCAGCCGCGTTTAGAAACTTGGGCTTTCAAATTGAGACTTACTTGAGTTGCTCAGTCCTCTTGAACACTCGAAACATGCAGACTTGGTACGAGTCTAGAGCATGCCACTTTATGTGAAGAAACGAATTATTAGAGGAATATATGATTCCCGAGGAATGTATGTTTAATAAAATAGAGAATGTCACTGAAATAATCTCCAAGTCGCAAACCTTGGTTAGTGAGTGTATATGTTGAATAGTTATTGATTCGATATTATGTGCTATTCAATTATTGTTTAGTTGTGTGTGTGAGAATAAACTACATAATAACATTGAATCATGACGATCAGCTCATGTATCTAGATTTCTGGATATTCCTCCAAAATTGATGATATGAGGCAAATCATGGGTGGCCTAGAAGCTGTTCCTATAACCTCCCTTGAAGTTCCATGAAGATTTGGAACCATCCTGCTCAAACTGAGCTGATTTCTTTGAATTTTTTTTCTATTTTTAGAAAATTTGAAAAATCCGAGTCTCTGATGTGTTTTTCAGACAACAACTGCGGTTTGCAAGCAAAGGGGAATAAGCAACCCCACCAAATGTTTCTCCCCTCGAGAAAGACTGACCTACATGCTCTTTACCGAGCCATTTTCACCCTCGAGTAAGTTGAGCTCTGGGGCAGGAGACTTAGCCAAGGCACAAGGTACGTTCCTGAAGCCTGCTCCTTCAAAATGTTGTGTCAATCACTAAATTTAATAGTTTAGATGACTATAAATAAAATTCGGAAGTTTTCTAATGAGTGCGAGTTTTGTACTCCTATGGTGCACCTATACACATACTCCCATGGGCAAAAAATCTAGTTAATAGATTATTCCATGATGAAATTTTGGGATCCACTTTAGAATCAACATATTGGTATTTTCAAAAAAGAAAATAGATGTCCAGTTTAAAAACACTTAGATCTGACCATCCGAAAATTGGACAGCCTCTGATCAATCTCAAGATGATATTTTCTCTTGACACATTGAATATTTAGGGTTTTATATTTTTTCAGTTTGAGGTTAATATGTTGATTTTATTATTTATTTATTTGTTTAGGTCAAGGTTGGTGCTAGGTTAAGGAAGTTGCGTCGCCAAAATTTAGGTCAACAAAATATCGTTAGATAGGGTTTTACCCGAGGGAATGAATGTGAGAAGTACGATCTGCTACCGGGAGCACATGTAATCATCTGGCTTTTCCGATTAAAAAGTTCACTGGTACTGTCTGCTGTTTATGATTTCTCTGATGGCCCTATGATCTATGCAACCATAGTTGTAACGGCCCGTGCAGGGATATTTTTGTAATTTGACAGTTTTTAGAATGCCGGGGACCTTTATGGAGCAACCACTCCTAGAGACTATTATTTGTTAAAAATTTCATGGGTTCCACAGAAGTAGGAAATTAAAAATGAACGGACAAACCCTAGGTTTTGGAACTTTGGATTGTGTATGCACAACTTTTATAGGTCCAAGATGTTCTAAATCTGAACCTTCTGAACCTCTCCTGAGCCTGAGTTTCTAGTGAGATGTTCTAAATCTGAACCTTCTGAACCTCTCCTGGGCCTTAGTCTGGCACAGTGTTGCTACTATCGAGAGATGAGTAATTAGATAACATTGTTGTGAGGTATTTCATATTGGGGTGCTCTTATGCACCATCAAGAATGCTTGTGCAAAACAGTGCTAGGAGAAGTGAGTTGCCTCATTGTAAAACCCTGTGCAACTATGAGAGAGAGAGAGAGAGAGAGAGAGAGAGAGAGAGAGAGAGATTTATATTGTACCAATGAGATCAAATTTAGTGCACTAATAAGATAAAGCTTTGATGATTAACCAAAAAATATTAAGGCTGGTCTTCATTGCGGAAGTTTTTAACTTTAAAGCAACAAAAAAGATAGGAAAGGAGGTGAAAGCTAAGGGAAAAGTTGAAAGTTAGAGCGATGAGTAAGAGGTGTGTATGAGAGAGAGAGTTTTCAGTCCTCGCCCATGCTCATGTACCATTTAAGGAGTTACTTGTAGGAGAAAGGAGTTTAAGCACCCCATAACCAGGGGTGTGGTAAGTGGTAGCCCGTGTCTCCCATCGGTTCCCAAATGACAAATCATGGAGATTTTTGGTTTGTCAATGAGCCGGCCCAGACCTGGTCCCTATAGCTCCGTTGGGGGAGCTTTGCCTTTGTCTTAGCCTAACCTCGACCCAGCCCAGCCCTCGGGCTACATTTTGTGGCCCACATAGCCTGACCAACTGCATCAGACTGGACCACCTGACCCTTTGAGAACCCTAATGGAGATTAATCGCAGGTTTCTATGATGGACATCACAGAGTGAGATCTCTATATAAGCTGTTGTTTTTGAAGATAGAAGTAGGGATGAGATTACTCTTTAGTGAAGGCTTGGAAGTTATGTTCATTTGTTTATCTGGGTATGGATAATTATTTCAAAATCTATTTTCATATCTAATTATAAAATTTTAAATTTGAAAAATGGTCAAAAACCAAATAGCTATATAAGCATATAAAAATCTTGAAAATAGACGGTCTAGATAATTTATTGCAAGATGCACTATTTTTGGGACTCAAAATCTTATTTTTTTCATTTTCATACATCTCGATGTTGAGATGATCAATTAGAGGTTTTTTCAACACCTTTTTTTGAGGGATTTTTAAGTTGCACCCTTAATTCTACATTTTAAGGTTGCAACGTTATATAAACTTTTTCCTTATAAGGTTGCAACCTTAAAATATAGAATTCCATATACGCCTCAAAAATCCATTTGAAAATGTTGTTTTATGTTTACAAATCCTCTAATTGATCATCTTGATATCGAGATGTATGAAAATAAAAAATAAAAAAAAAAAGATTTTGAGTTTAAAAAATAGTGCATCTTGCAAAACATTTTCTCGACCGTTCATTTTCAAGTTTTTCATATGTTTATAAATCTACTTGATTTTAACCATTTTTGGAGGTTAAAATTTTATAATTAGATATGAAAATAGATTTTAAGATAATCCTAATACTTTTTAACACCAACATTACATATTCTGATAAAATTTGGAGGTGCAGCTTGGATTATTGTTTAAAGTTGCAACCTTGTAGAAACCAGACCCTTTAAATATTACAGCTAAAAATATATATTTAAATATTATGCTGATGGTCTTCCTAGAAATGGTGCAAATCAACGATCCGCCTTTGTAATTTGTTGTTATTGTGTTTTATTTAATGGAAACTAGTAAATGTTTCCACAAAAAAACCATAAACTTTCCAATGTCCATTTTTCATGGACGGATATCGGACGATCCTAAGGTGCTCTACACCATATGCTCTCTCATGGCAAAGAGAGAGAGAACGCCTTGCGCATACTGTGCTCACTAGGGATCATAAATGATGCTGAAACGCTAAAGGTAAAAGCGCGAGATCCTTTGGATGAGGTGTTAAATTTGATCGGCGGAGTTGGGACTTGGGAGCTCATGAAACATATTGTGATCCCGCAATGATTCCTGCAACTTTAAGGGAAACTTTAAAAAACGTTTTTTTTTTTCAATTTAAATATAATTTTCACGTTTTATTCTCTTGTCCTTTTTTACTTTGTCCAAAATGGAGTGCTTACTCGTACGCAGGATTTGCTGAAGGCTCTAGAGTGCGGGTTCGCATATGGAGCTCATGTTCGAGCCTTGATAATTGAGTACACAGCATATCAATTTATTTATTCTTTCTCTCTGTTTAGTCTCACTATTTCACCCATCTGGTGGCAAAACAAAGTGCGGACCAGCACTGCATGTCAGGTCGGCTCGTTAATTGGGGTGCCGACCTTAATGAATTTTGAGAAATGAAAAGAATGGGAGAAAAAGGGATGAGGATCATCCCTTTTTCCCAACTATTTGAGATTTTTAGAAAAAATGGAAAGAATGGGAGAAAATAGGACATGGATATAAAATGTAAAAGTTGCATGACATATTCTAAATGGCATAAAAAATGTTTATAAAAATTTTCCTTTTTTTTTTTTTTAGAACAAATGATTTATTTTAAATATAAAAATACATATTCAACACTCTATATCACATAAAATGTATAATGTAAGATAAAGGTTAGCATGTGTTGAAAAAGTAGACCGGCTCTATATTTACTCTTAACCAATGGTTTAAAAAACGGATCGGTGATCCGGATCAGGCTTCCAAAAAACCGATCCGGATCGGCGATTCGGATCGGGAATCGGGTGAATCGGTCAGAATAAAGCTTAAAAAAAATTCGAAAAAATTATTAAAATTCATTATAAATATTGTTTTTTAGGAATTCAATAAAAAATGAGGGTACTCCATTAAGAATTTTCATGTTTTTGAATGAATATGCTAATATTGATATGTTCTTTCTTTGCATGAACCGCCATTCAGCATTTAATTTACAGTATTTCGTGCTCATCCCTACACTGTTGCTGTTGGGACTCGATATGTGAATAATATGGCTGGGATAGGGTGGCTTCAGAATCATCATCTCTCTCATTTTCTCTTTGAATAATATGGATTAAAAAAAAAAATTAACAAATTTTCAAAAAAATCGATCATGGATTAAAAAAAAAATCACAAATTTTCAAAAAATTCTATCATGGATTACAGAAAAAAATTCGATCATGGATTAAAATAAAAAAATCACAAATTTTCGAAAAATTCAATCATGGATTACATAAAATTCGATCATGGATTACATAAAATTCGATCATGGATTACATAAAATTCGATCATGGATTACAAAAAAAAACAAACAAAAAAAAACAAAAAATTCAATCGTGGATTACAAAAAAAGAAAAAAACAGTTCGATCATGGATTACAAAAAATTCAATCGTGGATTACAAAAAACTCTATCATGGGTTACAAAAAAAGCAAAAAACAAAAAATTCAATCATGGATTACAAAAAAAAAAACAAACATTTCGATCATGGATTACAAAAAAAAGACAAACATTTCGATCATGTATTACAAAACATTCGATCATGGATTACAAAAAATTCTATCATGGGTTACAAAAAAAAAAAAAAAAACAAAAAAAGCGATCATGGATTACAAGAAAAGAAAACAAACATTTCGATCATGGATTACAAAAAATTCTATTATGGGTTACAAAAAACCAAAAAATTCGATCATGGATTACAAAAAAACAAAAACAATTCGATCATGGATTACAAAAAAATCGATCTAAGTATTACAAAAAAATCTATCATGGATTACAAAAAAAAAAAAAAAACCGTACGGACTCGTCGATTCCGTACAGTGAATCGGCGAGTCACTGTACGGAATCGTCCGGTTCTCTCTAGAACTGGACGATTTCCGATTTTTCAACCGATCCGGTCCCTTTTTGCGAATTTCGAAACGCTGCTCCTAACAACTAGATTTCGAATTGAATTGTTTGAGGGTGTATCACAAGTTTTGAGAATTATTTTTTGAGTTTTGAGTCATCACATTTGCAACCACTCAATTCAAAATCTCATGTACATTGATTGTTGTGACTTTTTTGTATTAAAAGTAAATGGTCTCTTTACATATATAATTTAAAAAATAATATATTTCGCAACACGTTGTCATGACTGTCTATTTTCAAGTGTTCACAAATTTATCAAATTTGTATCACTTTTGGAGCTTCAAATTTTTTTCTATTAAAAGAAGTTATTGTAGGGTTTCGATGTCAAAATTGCATTTTTCCATTGGTCGGCTGCACTTTTTCTTACAAGACCTTGGGGCGTTAAACCACATTCAATGTTTATAAAATATGTTATGAAATATATTAGAAATTTTATTTCGATAAGCACTAAACTTCACGAGACATCGTGAATGATTCTTCTTCTTTTTGTTTGCAAATTTATAGAAAAATCCCATAATATTTTACTTACATTTTTTATAATTAGTATATGAAAAGCTTTATATAAAGCATCAACCTTATGGTGTAGAAGTAAGGCGCACCCCCACCCCCTAAAACCCACCACAAAAGAGTAGTTCAAAGCTGAAAAATCATGTAATTAATCGTCTTGACCTTGAAATCTATGCTAAGGGAAAAAAAAAAGATTCAAGTTTTAAAAATCGTACATCTTATAAGATACCATGCATTTTCAAGATTTTCTTTCAAATGTTTGTGGATCTATTTGATCTGCAACATTTTTGAAGCTTTAAATTTCATAATTAAAAGTGAAAATATATTTTTAACTCATCATAGGTGGGTTGTAGCCACCAAAATAGGCTTGGATGTGCGCTTACTTTGGAACGCCTTATGTAAACCAGAACTTGAATAATAAGTTATGTATATCCTTTATTTTTCATTCGAATCGCAGTTTTTTGTAATTTTTTTCTTTTCAAATTTCCCCAATCCTAACCTTGGAGTCCCTTTTCTAGTGAAAGAATGATTAGAATGTTGGATATATAAACCAATTTTTCTATAATTAGACTCGATATTGACATTGGATCGTACTCAAAATAAGATAAGTGGCCGGTTGTAATATTAGGTGTTTGAATCTGCTCACTTGTCAGTGTTGAAAGATTGGTTTGGACATCCAATGTCCGGAATAAAGTAGGTTGGGTCATCCAATGCCCAAACTCGGCTCTCCAGAAGAAGACTGATCGTATTCAGGATATTTGATGGTCGAATTGGGTGAAATTTAGAAACAAAAACACGAGTATGAACTTGAAAATATCAATTTTTTTCCAATATCGAAATTACAGAGGAGGTCTTTCATATTTTTTTTTTTTTTAAAAGTATACAATGAGATCATTTACTTTTGATACAAGGTGGTCACAATTAATCTTGACCATTGAATGTGAAATTGGGTGACTATATTTATTAAAACCTATTGTCCAAGCTAAAGTTCAAAATAAATTTTCTCGAACTATGTAACACACCAAAGCTTTCAGATTTCACATCGGAGGGTTATAAGTAATTGTGACCTCTTTGTACAAAAGGTAAAGAGTATCATTGTATACAATTCCAATTTTTAAGACATGGTTCTTGTGTTTTAGAACTCTCTCTTACTATGAAATTTTAAAACAAGAAATATTAAAACTTACTAAGTGGATTTAAAGAAGGGTGCGGTTTGTATAGAGCCTAGGCTCTAAACACTCAAGCTCGAGAAATGTGGTTTTCCTACTGAAAATCTTTGTGATAGCTTTAAAATATATTTTCATATTTATTTGTAAAGTTTAAAGCTACGTTAATACTGTAGATCGACAGATATATGAAAACTTGAAAATCTTGAAAATCGACGATCCAAAAATACGTTACAAAATACACTGCTTTCAAAACTTAAAATCCAATTTTTTCTCATGTCCATGCATCTTGATGTCAAAATTATCAATTTGAAGATATTTGGGCATCAAAACAACATCTTCTAATAAAATTTTTAACGTAAGCGCAAATTTGATTGTTTAGAGCCTCTATATAACCTTGTCCCTTTAAAGAATGTGTGATTTACATTTGAAAGTGCTAAAAAAAGGGGGAAAATATTATGCAAATGGTCCAACCACCTCAAAAAGTCAGTCAAATCAACTAAGTTTATCAAATTATACCTGAATTATTTAACATCTTGCTTAATTCATTGATCTAGAATAAAATAGCCCATTTTCATTAAGCCCAAATAGCTCAAATGAGACATAAACATGTGTGATTTACATTTGTAACACAGATCTTTCTCTTGGTTCTATCTGGAAGTGGCCTTTCCCCACCAAAATCCAAGCCTTTTATGGATCATCTGTCAAGGAAAGTGTCTTACCATAGATAATATGCAAAAGAGGGGTAAAATTCTCCCCAATATTTCTGTGATGTATTAAAAATGATGAATCGAGTACACATCTTTTTTTCTATTGCCCTTTTGCTTCCATTCTTTGGTTATGGGCCTTCTTGGTTATGGGTATCTTCCTTATGCTGCCCCGGAACGTCCCTGGTTTTATTAACTATCTTCATGTATCTAGTCTTGCAAACAAATGGTGTTTTTCTATGGAAAATCTCCCGAAGTGCTATCCTATGGCACATTTGACTAGAGCGTAACAGAAGAACCTTTGATGGGATTTTTCAGAGTGTTGAGCAGGTCAAGGACTCTATTTTACATACTCTTTATAATTGGTTCTTATCTAAGGCCAGGGAGCCTTTCGGACTGACAATTATATAAATCTAAAACTTCTAGCAAACTCCTTTATTACCTCTAGACGTCCTAATAGGACGTACAATACTCCGCCAGAAACATGCCTCAAACTCAATTTTGATAGCAATTCTCTTAGAAACCCTATCGCGGGACAACTCAGGTGCGCCCCATGAATCAAGAAAATAGAACAAGGATCCTATTGCGAAAATGTCAAATAGAGTAAACTGCAAGCATAAATACAGATTTCCCTCGCACGCCCTCCCTATCCATTTCTCACCACTCCGTTCTTAGAACATTAATGGATCGGGTATGTAGTGAAGCCACCCATCAATAGTAATGAATTATACTGTGGATGGTGAATAAATAGAGATAAAATATGGCCTAAATGTTCTTTAGAGATGTTGAATATTCATATCGAGAACCCCATGATTCTATAAACGAAAAATTGATCAAAACTTCACACTAAAAAAGAGCAGAGCTCAATTAATGGCTCTGTTCCTGCTCATATTAGTTATGAAACAAAGATAACATTAAAATACAGAGGCACACTTGAAATACTTAGCAAAAATCAAGGAATAGCAGAGTTTTCCAATATTATAAATCTAGAATGGATATGGGTAGAACATGGGATACAACTTAATCGATGAAGAAATGACATCAAGTAGTTCAGAATAAAAATAGACGGACATTTATCTTTACAAGCTAAAAGCTCTAGGTTTTGATACATAAAAATACTTGAGGCCAATGGGATTTATCAGTGTGCCAATGAACAACCGTTTAAATGATGGGGGATATAAATAAAAGAAAATTTTTAGAGGGGGAAATCAAGGACTAAAAAAATTAAAATTAAAAACAAGTATGATCATAAAAACATAAACTTAGGAGGGAGTTTTAAGATAACTGAAATTAGAGGGAATATAGAAGTAAATTTCTCAAAATTTTATCACTATCAATATCCCTTGATGAAATTTCCAAACTAAAAAATGTATATACAAAAATATAAAATGAGACCATTTACTTTTGATATAAGATAGTCACAATCATTAGTGACAGTTAGATGTGAAATTAATTAAGTGGTTAGAGATATGTCATTGATTGGGTACAAATTCTAAAATAAAGATTTTCAAATGTTGTAACACACTTCAATATATTAAATATTATGTATAATATCAAAAAATAATTGTAACTTCATTGTACCAAAAGCAAATAGTCTTGTAGGATACAATCCCTATAAAAAATTTGCGAAATTATTACAAATATATCTTAATTTTTGTCTATTTAGGAAAAAAAACCTTCAACTTTCATAAACCTCCCCCACACCATTTTTCATCAATTTTGGATTTTTTTTTTATCAAAATAACCTTCACGGTAATCTTATTACCGTGAAGCACCATTACGGTACTTTAAGTACTGTAAAAACTAATCCATGTCATACAACATTCTATATACCATAAGGAGTTGAAGAGATTTAGAGAGAAAAGATTTATGGACAGAGAAAGATTTGGAGAGAAAAAATTTAAAGAGAAAAAAGAGATAAATATTAAAAAGAATTAGATAAAGAAAAAAGAGATGACTATAAAAAGAATTAGAGAGAGAAAGAAGACATAAATACAAACATAACCCGCAAGGAAGAAAATGGTTTCCGGTGGGGTTCATAGGGTGCGATACTATTACGGCATTTCAAGTGCCGTAATAATACTTCAACTCTTTATGGTATATATGTATTAAATTTATTGAAAAGGACTATTCATTTCTTAAAGGAAATATGTATTAGATCTGTTGAAAGAAACTGAGAAATTGGGAGTCAAACATGTTGACACTCCTGTTGATATTAATTGCAAGCTTAATTCAACAATCGAAAAACCTCTTGAAGATGCAGACTGCTTTCAGAGACTTGTGGGCAGATTGATTTATTTGATTGTGATATAACCACATATAATGTATGGATGTTCCTAGATCATGTCATATGGAGACTGTCGATAGGATTCTCAGATATCTTAAGTCATCACGTGTCATAGGTGTTTGGTTGAAGCTGAATGGCCACACTAATATTATTGCTTATTCTGATGCTGATTGGGCAGGTAGTCCAATTGACAGGATGTCCACTACCATACATTGGTCAGAAGAAACTTTGTTATTTACAAAAGTAAGAAACAAAATGTAATTGCTTGATCTAGTGCAGAGGTTGAATATAGAGCTGTGACTTTAACTACAAGTGAATTGATGTGGCAATAATACCTACTTCGTGATATGAGGTTCTCAATAGTAAATCCAATGAAGATGTTCTATAATATCAAGCAACTATGCATATAGCCTCAAATCCAGTTTTTCATGAAAGAACCAAGCACATAGAGAAAAAGTTCAATAAAAGATTATTAGTAATATTTATGTTTGAAGTGAAGACCAACTTGCATATATGTTTACTAAATCAATTGTAAAGATAAAGTTCCATCAGATACTATTCAAGTTGGGCTCTATTGATATCTACGTACCAATTGAGAGGGAGTGTTGACAGTTATAGAAAGTAGATATTAAGTTTTCTATATTGTATATTAGAAGATATTAACTTTCTTATATTGAGTTTCCTATTTTGTGGGATTACAAATATAATGAGATTTGTTTCTTAAAAGGCAATAGTTGTAACTCTATAAATCTCTAATAAACCATAATAATCTCTATAAATGAGATACTGATTTACTCTCTGTGGACGTGGGCATCATTGCCTAACCACGTATATGTGTTGTTGATCTTTCTCTCTCGCTATTATTTCTTTATTACCAACTTTGCATACTCTCTTCTCTTTTGAACATTTATTAGAGACTCTCTCTCTCAGCTTGAGTTATGAATCATGATGGTTCTAGACTCTCTCTGTCCTTGTGAAACGCAATGTACTTGTATGGATATGGATACTCACAAGATGTTGGACAACATCCGGTTTTTTGTATATTATTATATAAATTGCTTGCTCTAAGAAATATGGTATGGAGCAGAGTGTCCTTTTTTAAGTGCATTAAGGACTTCCCCATTATAATTTATAATTTATGAAGGGTGCGGTTTGTATAGAGCCGAGGTTCTAAACAATCAAAGTAGAGCCCACCATCAAATAGTATCAAGAAATGTGGTTTCAATACCTAAAATCTTTGTGATAGTTTTAAAAGATATTTTTATCTTTAATTATAAAATTTAAAGCTTAAAAAATATTGTATTTTTAATAATATAATTTGAATTATTTATTTAAATCGTCTTTTTTGTTTTAATTGTATCTCAAATGGATATGTGTTAATTAATTTTATATTAAAATAATATTTAATATAAAATTTATAATTAACTTATTAAATACTCAATTATAAAGATAAATTCATTAAATTATTTTATCTAATACCATTTCTATTGAAAATATTTTTTGGCGATGAGTATATTTTTGTGATTAATATAATATGACGTGCAGGTTACTAGTGCCAATAACACGGCATGTAAGATCACTACAATGGTGATGAGGAGAACAATTAAACCCATGAAATTGTAGATCCTTCTATCGGGCAACAAGGGCACCCAAAAGGCCCAATGAATCAAGAAAAGAGAATAAGGATCTCATAGAGAAAAAATCAAATAGAGTAAACTGCAAGTATAAATACAGGTTTCCCTCGCACGCCCTCCTTCTTCATTTCTCACCAATCCATTCTTAGAACATTAATGGGTCGGGTATGTGGTGAAGCCACCCATTGATAGTAATGAATTATACTGTAGACGGTAAATAAATGGATATAAAATATAGCCTTGGTCATTTGGATACCTGAATTATCATCTAGTTATCATCCTTCAATTTGATTTTCACATTTTCTCGGACTTATCCTTTAGTTGATTTTTTTTTTTTTTACAATTTTATGTAACAGAATACAGCATCAGCATACATCAATGCGTTATTTGGTCTTATTTTAATTTTTTTCCTTTATCATTGTGTATTTATTTATTTTAATATGAATCTTTTCCTCTTTGAATTATATAGAATTTCAAGGCCTGTGAAAAAATCATTCAGTTTAGCTAGGACTCGAGCATTTTCTTAGTTTCCCTTAATGAGAATTATCTGTGCATTACATAGAATTTTGAGGACAATGAGAATGTCTTTCAGTTTTGCTGGGACTCGAGCATTTTTCTAGTTTTCCCTTAATTGGGAATCCGCTATGGCATAAATCTCAATCCATTTTGACAGGATACCCTCATGTCCAAATAAATGCAGTAGAGTAATAAGAGGGATCATACACAATGACAGGATTTATGTTTAGATGGAAACAGAACACCCTCCCATAGCCATTATTAAGAAAAGCAATGGCTGGTGTAGCTTCTTGGCTCAAAATAAATCAAATCAGTCCACTCGTTGTGCACATTTCCTTAAAAACATATTCTGTTTTTTAGCTAATCATTAGAATTACGTCAATGGAAAAACTTAACAGTAAAAAATAGATTGTGGTTTCTTAAAAAAAGGAAAAAAGAAAGGCAATAAAATGTAATTTTCTTCTAGATAATTTGGTAGAACCATGGTCCGTGATCAAGTTGGATGGTTAGAAATAGATCGGATTTCCCTAAAAACAAATAAAAAAAAGGGTAAGAAAAGCATTTGTTTTTGTATATCTACAAATAGCAAGCAAATCTCAGAATTAGTGGTCTCTTTTTCCTTGGTTCACTTCACCAACGAGCAAGGGCATGCTAGTAAAGTAGAGATCTAAAAGGAGGGTATTTTTGTCACATATCAAAGTCCGTTTAATGCTGAGGAAATCCGAGCCGGTTGAAATTCACATGTATATTTATTTGTATTTGTTTACATTCTGATGTATAGTGTAGTGTAGAATGAAGCAAGTTGGCAAACTTAGGAGGTACTACTATGAACCCCATGCTGTTTGATCCGACTAATTTCTTAGTTATTGCATTTTCACAAGCTTACAAAACTTTATTTGCTCCATTCAAGGCATCAACCAACCTCCCTGGGCTTATTGAATTTTACCAACATTGACCTTTAAAAGGTTTCTGATATATACTTTTTCATTGCTGTTTTGCATCACGTAGGAAACTAATCATGCACAAGATATCATCTTTATTAACCAAGCCATTATTTGATTTTGCTTTCCATCTTATGTTTTCAGAGATTAGTTCTCAAGAAAGGGACAATTCGATGATGAGGATTTCCTGCTTAGCTCACATTACTTGCTCTAGGCATGAGAGTTCGCAGTTTGCATTAACGAGATCATCATCTAGCAATATGTTGCATAGATGGAACTCATCATCTGTATCTGATCACAGACAAATAGTGCTTTAAACTTCCCTTTCATAGTTCCAATTGCTCTTTCTTTGCAAGATATCTTCATTTTCTCCTTTAGCATGTTTACTTTTTCTGTCTTATTTTTTGATTCACCCATTATCTTCTTGGGAATGACTGATATTCATTTCAAGACAACACTTTTTTCTAATTTAAAAGGAAATAATATTTCTCTTTTCCGATTTCCGAACAGTAACAGTTTTCCATACCACTTAGCCATCCAGTTTATGCTTTCTTCTGATTGTTCTCAGCTCATAATATATTGAGGTGTTTAGTTAGAATATTTCACTTTTCTGATAAAGTACCTGATTTAGCATTACAATGTCTTAGAACTTGCTGATTGTATCTTGTCCACCTAACTTATTGTTGTAGGAACAAAACAGAAAATCGACGTTTATAAAACTTTGGAAACATATTGTTATAGATTGTTTAAACATTTACCAGCAGGCAAGAATGTTTGTTAGTCTGATAAGTACTGATTAAATGTTGACCTTTGAGTTTGTTCACAGATTCTCACACAGCTGTGTAAGGTTGGATAGTTAGACAGGTTTTTGGCATTTCTTAACATTTAGTCTTTAAGAATTACATCAATGAGCAATCATCAGTACAGGACTTGACTGAAAGCTATAACTGGCATCTAGAAACTCTAAAATTTGATGTAAAACGGACTGGAACATATGCTATAGTCCAATAGACTATTTCTTTTGGATGAATAGTCTAATGGACTATGAGAAACCATAAGTCAGAGGCTACATTCCATTCCTACCAATACTGACCCCTTTTGAAAACCAGTAACAGTTTCAAATTGCTAACCCACTAGTAAAGACGACAATGATTTAGCCTTGTACTATGGTTTCCAGAGTCCATTTAGAACCATAGTATACTTTCTCAATATGGATGAGACTTTCTCTGAGAATGTGTAAATTCAATTTGGAATGGGCATTTCTATTCAACGAAAATCTTGACCCGAAGATTGGAGCCATTGATGCTGCATTGAACAAGCTGCAGATGGTTTTAGATTCTCTTCGGAGAGCTGTCATGCAAGTGAACAAAACCGTACATGAAGTTTCAGTTGAAAGTATGCATTCTGAACCCCAGTGATATTTCCTCTAACGAATTCAGATATGTTGTTATGTTCATTATTCTATTCCCTGCTTTCTTATACAGTGGAAGATATTAGAAAGAAGCTTATTGTTGAGGATAACACATTGCATCTTCTGGTGAGAGAGGGAAACCTTCAATATACCATTTATTTTTTAATTCTTGCAGTTACTTCAATTGGTTCTAATGTAAAGCAGTTCAGTTGAATAGTAAGCAGATGTTTTCGATGCAGATATATCCTTTTAAAAATTACCATTATTTTAAACTTGCATACTCCCCGTGAGTTTTGCACACTTTATGACTAATTTGGACTAAAATTGACTTGAGCCAAAATATTTTAATTGAAAGGATCAGCTCAAGGACCTGGAGGGCATCAAATCTAGGCTTCATGAAATTTCACAACAATTCCTGATCAAATTAGAAAGGAATCTGCCCTTCCCAAGTTTGAGGAGATGGAGCATGTGCTAAAATCAATACCTGGTGAGATTGAAATGCATTTGTTAAATATCAGATCTGAGATGTACACCAACTTCACCAAAGAAATGCAGGTATTGAAAGCAAAGGAAAAACTTCCAGTTTTTCATATGATTTGCTTTGAATTTTAAACTACATGAATAAAACAAAAACCTACACTTCTGGTTTCAAAAAGTAATTAGCCTGGAATAATGATTGCCAATTTCTTTAATGGTCATTGTAGGGTGTTAGTGTCCAGATAATTTTGTAAAGAAAAACCTTTTTGGTGTGTACTTAGAGACTGGGTATACTTCCTTTCTGGAGTAAAAGAAAAACTGCTAACTGCTTCTAAATGTCGGCCTTTGCTTTCTTGCAGAGTATATTATGTTCCAATTGATTTTGTGGAACAAGAGTCAATTGACATGTTTTTTTTTTTTTTTAGAACTAAGAGTCAATTGACATGTTCACCGTTCATTGAAACGATTAAGATGGAGAGAGAGTGTTCATCTCCTCTTCTGATGTTTCCTACTCCCTCTCTATCACCGATGACCCCTGTGGACTTTATTTTCGCATAGACCATGGCATCACGATAATAATTTTGATTGCTTTATATGATGGGAAATAACCTTATGTAAAAAGGTTTCACATCATATGGGTAGGGGTATTCTTGTCAAAAATATAGAGCACGCCATTCTAAGTTTTTCATTTTTCTGTAACATTCTACCGTTCCCCATTGCTGATGCAAGTCAAAGATATCCTTATATGATGCAAAATATTCCATTACAAACTACTTAATTTACCTTAATTAAAAAAAAGTGCTACTAACATATTTTGACATTCCATGCAGGCAGGCAATGACTGCAAATACAAAGCCTTCTGAAGATAAGCTCCTTAAAGCTGAGTCCAGAACATCATCTAGTGTACTGCTTTATGCTCCTAGTATGCAGAATGAAGACTTCTAAGTTAATCACATTGAAATTCATTTGTTATTCTTCTTTTTCACTTGTGATGCAACTGTACAGAGAAGAAACCTCATTACTGAAAGATACCAAAGACCACAACAGGCCAAAACAAGCACGTATGGTTTGAGACCCAGCTTTTGGACATTTTTAATGCTTTGTTTCTTTGGCATATCTTTCATAGGTGGCTCAGTTTACAGTCATCCAGCTCTAGCCAAGGTTTTCTCAAGAAGTGAACTGATACCAAAGTCAGAGCCATTCACCTTGAAACCATGCAAAGCAGATACAGCTATATGCCTTGAAATTCCACTGTATTTGAAATATATAGTTCAAAGTTGACCTTTCCGCCAAATGCAAATGTAGATATAAGATCTCAAAGGTCCCTTCTGTGGTTTTGAAATTCCACGCTGTCGTTTAATTTCTAGCTTCTAGTATAGAATTTACCCCAAGGTGACCTAACTTTTCTTTCTTCAGATTTCTATGTTAAACAAACAAAGCTACAGCTAAAGATTCTACCTGTTATTTACAATCATTTGGGGGTATCACTGGAAAGCGAGTTGAGGATGATTATCGATTCTGATGAGGAGGTGGATGGAGGTCTTAACTGTTCTGCACTGTATTTTATCATCTAGTTTCTAGTATAGAATTTACCCCAAGGTGACCGACCTAACTTCTCTTTCTTCAGATTTCAATGTTAAACAAACAAAGCTACAGCTAAAGATACTACCTATGATTTACAATAGCTTGGGGGCATCACGGGAAAGCTAGTTGAAGATGGGTCTTAAATGCCTGTTTGGAAAAGCAGAAACAGGTAAAAAGCTTTTAGTATTGGAAAATGTTTGCTGGCAGTTGTTATCTGGAGTGTCCAACCATATCTTTTGGTATGGAGCTCTTGTTATGTTTTCTCTGGTTGCAGTTTTCAATCTCATGCTTACTGATATAGAAAAGTAGGGAAACATAAATGATGCTTATTATTCATTCATGAGTATATTACTCATAGTTTTATCGAGTCTCATGCTATTCCTTATGTTGCACCTATTTTGGCTAATGAAAATTCTTGATTGTGGCATATCCAACGGGCTACTTAGGGAGACCAACAACAGGCTACTGGAGTTGTTCCTTTGAGGAAGCAAAGGAAGAAACTAAAAGAATGTTGAGGAAAGCAAGGATGAGGAAAAGAAAACATCAAGGATTGCTTTACTATATAGATTGATGTATGGGTACGTGTAAAATCAAGCATAATATTCCAATGCTATCAGCACACTCATTTTTCTTGGCAAAAGTTCTCACAATGTTTAGTGCGGCCTTTTCATTGTCCTAGCAAAATTTCTTCGATGAAAAATGGGGCATATATACATGCTTCACAGAAATGATTGAAAGTGTCTGCGCGAATGCGCCGATGACCAAAGTGTACCAATAGACATGCATGGTTATATGTATGCCCTCAACATATTACAGAACAACAATTATGAAATGCAAGTCATGCACTCCCCTTCAGGTTGATATTGAGAATTTAACTGGTGAATATCTCTACCAAAAATTTGTATCCAACTACAGTCATTCCCTTACTGTGAAGAATTTGTTCCATGCGTATATGAAGAAGAGAAATAACAACTGAAGCGAAATGGTGATAGACAAAAGCCTGTCTGTCTTCTATGTTGTTGCTTCGTTCTATAAAGATGGGTTGTTGCACTTTGAATAGCTCTAACATTGTATCCTTAAAATGCCGTCTCTCTCGATTGTAACTCTCTCTCTCTCCTACTGTCACTCAAGATGGAAATTCTCTCTCCTCTCCTCTCCTGCTGCCTCTCTCTCCATCTCCTGCCTGCCTCTCACTCCACCCCTCTCTCTCTCTCCACCCAAACTCTAATCTCTCGTTGCTGCTGCTGCCCCTCTCCCCCAAACTCCAATATCTTGCGGCTGCCGCCCCCATCTCTTGCCACTGAAACTCCATCTTCCACCTCTCTCTCTCACCCAAACTCTCTCAATCCCTCGCTGCTGCTGCCCCTCTCTCTCAACCTCCCTCTCTGCCCCTTCTCCCTCTCTAAAAATACAACAAAACTTTCTGAAATTTCAGTATTTTTCAGTGCTCCATTGCTTCCCCAAAAGCAATTGGGGTAATCTTTGGTGGATTTGAGGTTCATCCGAGGTTCAGGTATGTTATGTTTGAATCTTTGCACCATTACTGTTTTATTTTGATTTTTAAAGTTGATTTCTATTTTTTTTTTTTTAGGATATCTTTGAATCTTTGATCCATCAGAGCTATATTTTCATTTTTACAGGTAATATCTATTTGGATATTATTTGTTTCATTTTGGGTTTTGGGGGTTTTGGTTTTTCGGTAGCTGAATGGGTTTGTGTTTTGCGACTGTGTGTGTATAAATGAATTCTTCTGCAATTTGAAATCAGTAACTTAATATAGCTAAATGTGTTGTTTGTCTTTGAAAATGTATAACTTATGCTATATTGGATCTGCAATTTGAAATGAGTCGCATCATAAAATTGCTTTCCATTTTTTTAAGGATATCTTTGAATCTTTGATCCATCAGTGCTTTATTTTGATTTTACAGGTGATATTTTTTTTATTTTTTTTTAGTTTTTTGGATATTGTTTGTTTCATTTTGCGTTTTGGGGGGTTTTGGTTTTTCAGTAGTTGAATGAGTTTGTGTTTTGTGACCATGTAAATGAATTCATCTGCAATTTGAAATCAGTAGCTTAATCTAGCAGCATGTGTTATTGAATGTTGCATTTGTCATTGAAAATGTAACCTATGCTGTGTTGGACTTGTAATTTGAAATGAGTAGCTTAATGTAGCATCTTCTGTTGTTGGATGTTACTCTGTGTTGTTGGATGTTGCTGTCTGTATTTTATTGTAATTAACATTTGGATTATACTGCTTGCTAAAAATATTAGTTGTCTTTATTTCTTCCCCTTTGGATCAATATCTTAGTTGTCTGAAATGGTACCTCATTTGCCCATACATCATAGCTGTATGGGCTTATAATGAATGGGGGTTGGGTTTTGTAACTTGAAATTCTTATAGCATGTATTTTGAATCTTGTGAAAGCCAACTTGTTGGGGCAGTGAAGGTTCAACCAGAAAACTTCACACGTCGTTATTCTAGGTGCTTGCCTATATTTTTCTCTTACCTAGTTCGACTTTTAAGAATAGATGAGAGATTGAACTTGTAAAAGCCTTGGAGTTTAGATTTCAAATTGTGCACATAATTCTCCAAATGAATATTGTTGTGGCCTCTGCCTTTGTTGAGGGATCATTGTTCGACTGCTTGATCGTGTCGTCTGTGTCTGCGTCACATCACTTATATGTTGTAGCATTATATGTTTGGATTGCCATATGGTTTGTATCAGTGTTAAAAACTGCAAAAATAATTCAAAATTAAATGTACATGGAAATTAATTATTAAAATTTCCCAAAAATAAACAAAGAGAGGAGGAAGAAATACAATCGACTAAAAGAAAAAAAAGGAATAATAAAGTCATGGTTATTGACAGAAGGCTTGTATGGACTAAAGAATTGGAAATTCTTTTTCTCATCTCTATGCATATGAACTACTGTGTGAATCGCGATTTAAGCTGCGTGCCAACAAGAAGAGCAGAAGAACTGAATCCATTTGTGATTAGGGGGATTCAAGAATTTTGTTAAATTGGAAAGTTTTATTTTCTTCACTATGAGTCTCAGTGTGAGTTGAAGAAATGAATCACAAAAAGAAGAAACATCAGACTGAATTGATGGGTGTTTAAGGGGAACCAATACACTGAAACAATTTGCCATGGATGGAAGATTTTCCTCTTTGTATTCAGTTGCGATGGCCTAGACCTAGAAAGACTGTAAAATTTTACAATAATTGGAAGGTTCTGCACAAAAATAGGGCACAATGTTTTTGATACAGGACTCAGAAAGTTTTTGAAAGAGAAGAACTTGTTTCTATATTGAATGGTTTGTCTCAGTTGATGTAATACAGGGAGATTTTAGATTGACTGAATGTTTTTGTTAAAATTGTAAGGCTTTTTCTCAGAATTCCTGATATTATAAGAAACAAAGACAATGTCAAGAGTTTTCTCATAATGAATGTTTTTTACCAGAATGCTATACCGAGAGAAACCATGAAAACCTCCAATCATTGTTCCATACTGAGACAACTAAAAGACCGACAACAGTTTCTATACATATGGAAGGCTTTTCTTAGAGCGGGTTATTGTTGTTTGACTGGAAGAGCTACAAATACTACAGTACTTCTAGAACAAGTAATGAATGGGTGTGGGTTTTTTAACTTGAAATTTCTTGGAGCATGTATTTTGAATATTGTGAAAGCCATCTTTTTGGAGCAGTGAAGGTTCACCGAAAACAGTTCACATGTAGTTATTCTAGGTGCTTGCCTATATTTTTCTCTTAGCTAGTTGGACTTCTAAGAATAGATGAGATATTGAACTTGTAAAATCCTTGGAGTTTAGATTTGAAATCTTGCACATAAATTGACATTGTACCATCATAATTTTACACTGTAAAGTGCAAAGAGCTTTATGCATGAATTTAACTCCTAGTGTTTCATATGCTTGTGATGAAGTTCTTCATAGTTCTCGTCACCTCTATGCATAATGAATCTCAATGACCAATTCCCTCAACTTTGTAAACGCAGACCAAGATGTAGTCGAATGCTCATCTTTATTGCAAAAACAAGAAATAACTACAACAAGCCTTTCTACAAATGCTCCAATTAGAAAAGAGGTGGCATTCAATCATGAAAATAATATAGAAACACATTATTGTTCAATTTTAAGCACAAACCTAAAATTGTTTATTTATTTGTGTTAACCACTGGAATGAAATGGGATGCGGTCATCTAATATGGTGCGAAGAGATCCTAGACCAAGATAAGAAGCACATAGTAAAAAGGTTTGTCACAAATGCTAGATGGCTAGATGCTTGTCACTGATGGATTACGTCCTACTGTATATGAAAAAGACAAGCTCAAAGTTGTTGTCATGATCCTCGAGAAAGCAATCGTACTAAAATTTGTTTGGAAAAATATTCATGTACATCTAGCAGCATTAACTTTTTTGAAAAACCTATCCTCTAACCGTTAACTTAAAAAGTTTTGCCCATTTTTTTGCCTTAAATAAAAACACGAATGACATCCACATCCAACCACTTTGTGTCACTACTCTCTCTCATGCCCTCTCCCCAAGACATCCATCTCAACCACTCTCTCCCCCCAAACCCTCTTTCCCCAAAGACTTCTCTCCCCCTAAACCCTTTCTCCCCAAAACTCTCTCCCAAACCCTCTCTCTCTCAACTTCACAGCCTCCACCTGCGAAGCTCGCTCAATGATTAACCCCCCTTCTTTAGAGAGAGAGTGAGAAAAAGCAAAAGAAATTTATATACTAGATGGGTCTTAGAGATATGAGAGAGAAACCCCAAACAGAGGTGTGAAGGAGGATAAAACCAGAAGAGCGAGGAGAGACGTATAACTACAAAATTTAGAGAGGAAGTCCAGAGAGATGAGAGTAAAATAGAACTACAGAATTTAGAGAGAAACCCAGAGATACGAGAGCAGAGTAGAACTACAGAATTTAGAGTTTGGAGTGAAAATCCAGAGAGGAGAGTAGAGTAGTAGAGCTTATCCTGAGAGAATGTAGAGTAGTAGAGCTTATCCTGAGAGAATGTAACAGTGAGAGAAAGCAGTAGCATAGAGAGAGAAAATCCCTTGACGAGTGGGATAGAGAGAAAGTGACCACAAAGCTCAAAATAGAGGGGAGTATAGAGGATGGAGAGAGAATAATTGAAAACCAGCGGTCGAGAGAGAATGGACTTCAACAACTGAAACCCCACAAGAGAGAGAGAGTGTGACCCCAACAACTAGACAAAGTAAAACCCCACTTGACCCCATAACTAGAAAAAGTAAAACCCTGCTGAACATAGCAGGATAGACCAGAGAGGACCCCCAAGCTTCATAATGAAGCACCCAACAACAATGAAACCCCACAGCAAAAGAGTGTGAAACCTCATAGCAAAAGAGCGTGAAACCCCACAAGAAACCCACAGCATAAGAGCAAAAGAATGTGAAACCCCACAAGAAAAGAGAGAAAAATAGCGATCGACAGGAGGGAGAAACATACGTTCAAAAACAAGAGTGAGATGAGAGAGAAACCCAATCAACAGCTATGGAGAGAAACTAGAGAGGGAAATTTGAGATGAACTAGAGAGAGAAATTGTAGAGAGAGGGGATGAGAGTGGGGGTTTGGGGGAGAGAGGGCCTGAGAGAGAGATAGAAGAGGGACGCATAGAATGAGAGAGCGATAGAGAAATGGTGAGGAAACGACTGAAAACAGTCAAATGAATTCAGAGAGAGATGCTGGCCGTGGATGCCTTTCATATATTTATTTAGGGTAAAAAAAAGTTAGCAAAAAGCAAATTGTTTGGGCAGTTGTACTTACATTACTGATGTTTGTCCGATCTTTTTCGTTTGAAAGGAATGAGTATTTGTTTCGTGGTATCATTACAATTGTAGTCCAGTTTTCATATATCTTTCTTGTTTGGTGATAGATTGTAATATGGTTAGTAGGTTAAAAAATATTAACCTATGTTAGTCCCTTTGCATATTAATACAATTGGATCACAAATATTAATTTTTTGAGTAATGATCTTATAGGACACTGCCACACCTAGTAGTTAGGGGGTTATAAACTCAACGACCCCATTAATGCGATGTATTTAAAGAAATACTACCTGTGACGGGCTCAAAAAAAAGAAAGTGAAAACTCGAAAAAAGGCATCACGGGTAAAAAAAAATCCAAAAGGGAGCCTTTGATCCAAAACCTCAAGTACAAACAGGTACTTGCAAGTTACAACAATACTGCATAAACAAAGCCTGAGGATGGAGACTCCTCCTAATTTCTACAAGTTCCCAACAGAACCAACCTTGAGAAGATATGAGAAGGTGACATGAATTGGAGACCGAAGAGACTTCAACCAACTCCGAGAAGAACAACAAGACCTCCCAAGAAGGAAGGCCAGCAAGAACCCCAAAGAACTCCTCATAGCTCTGTGAAACAAATCATGAGAGCTCCAAAGGCCAAGGGAAACGTCAAGCCTCTTAAGCCCTCACGATCTCACAAGAAAATCCATTTCATCTTCTTTAAATAAGTGAATAAAAATGAAATAAAGAAAATGACCACCAAAGGGGCCACAGGTGGCAAAAACTGAAAGGCCTACTCCTATTTGAAAAGGCTTTTCAAATTGATTATTAAAATCATCAATTTTCAAAAAATTTCCGTTCTAGAAAGGACACCTCAATTACTACTAGAGGTTAAACTGTTAGTCGATCTGGCTTCGCTCTCGAAGCTAACTTCTTATGTTTGTTATGAATGCTTGAAACTAATTAGGCACTCCATGGTTGTATGAATATAACTGCTAACTACCATATATCAGAGATGGGTGAACCTCACCAATGACGACAGTAGCTAGTTCGGGAGAATTTTCTCTCAACTAGATCCTCTTAGGCAAAAAAGGGTGAATCCATTATCGTATGTGTGTATGACGGCATGTTAACCAGAGTTTTAGGACAAAAGCTCTTTAACTAGGGGGGTGAGTTTGTCAAAATTCAATATGAAAAATGTATGCAAATAAAATGCCCCTCTTTACCTCGATCAATAAGTTGCACACGTAAAGATTAACACATAAAATACCCCATATCTGGCGTAGTGGAGCAAACAAAAAAAAAAAATTTGCGGCACTAAATGTGTCGCTCAGCCCAGTCCCCTTACTAATAATTAAAAAATAAATAAATAAATTGGGCGACACTACTAGTATCACCCAAAACGTTTTGGACAAAAAAGCTCCAATTTTGGAGCCTTCTGAGGACCAAATTTGGTTTTGTTATGCATTTTCCTTTTAGAAAAAAATTGTTTTAATGTATTTAATTTATTTTTAAAAGTTTTCAAATGCTCCTCAGTGGCATAAGCCTAAATTGCCAGCCAATTTCAAATATATATATATATATATATATATATATATTCATTCAAAAATTCAAAAAGAAAATGCTCCTTGGTGGCATGAGCCTGCCAACCAATTTCAAAAACATATTTTCATTAAAAAAAAAAAAAATGCTCATTGGTGGCGCTAGTCTAAATTGCCAACCACATTTCAGTCTAAAATGTCTAGCCCCGTATGATATAAAAGGTCAGGTGTATCCGTCTAACTCTATATGACGTTAAAGGTCGGGTATATCCGTCTAACCCCATATGGCATTAAAGGTCGGATGTATCCGTGTAACCCCGTATGATGTTAAAGGTTAAGTGTATTCAGAAAATGTTTTGCCTCGTATAACATAAAAGGTCGGGTGTATCCATCTAACTCCGTACGACATAAAAGGTCAGATGCATCCGTCTAGTCCCGTATGACGTAAAGGATCGGGTGTATCCGTCTATCGTTGCATTACATTAAACTGCTTAGAGGTCTCTTTGGTTGCAAGAGCTAAACTGCTAACTAAATTTTTTTTTAAGAAAATGTCTTTCTCTCTTCGAAATAATTCATTATATGTCTTGTGTTTTTCAAAACTTGAATTTCTTTGTTAAAATCGTATCATGTCCAAAGCTCTTGGTTCTAATTCAAAACTCTCCCTATTTTTAAAATTTCTAAAACGTCTTTTAAAACAAAGGAGCTTGGACACCGCTGTATGATGATTACTGTGTTGCCGCCTCATCTCTCTCTTAAGAATTGATTAGGTAAACATTTTTCGAAACAAATAAAACCTATAGAAGACATTAGGAAACCCTAATAGAATCAAAGGAAATGTCAGGTTTAAGAATTTGAAATTGTGAAACCTTGTGAAAGTGGCATGGCCAGAAAATTCATCTCGAGTTTCAAGCTTGTATAATTCACCGATATCTCACGCCGAAAAACCATAGGATGAAAATGCTTTAGGTAGATAAGTGGGGAGTACAATGTCTTGGAGGGATAGTTGGTGTGCCCTTTAATCACGAAACATCATGATAAAATTTACAATGTCTGCATTATCTATGCCACTCACCTGTCCCTTGAAGGGCATTGAGCGTCAAAGAGTGTCTACCACTCACCTATCCCTTGAAGGACAGGGAGTGCCAAAGATGGGCAATTGCAGGCACCCCATTTTTAAAATTGACAAATTATGTGATATTCTTGAACCCTTAGGACCACACTATCGCAGTAAACACCCAGACCATAGACTACCATAGTCCATATTGCCTGCCTTATGATCTAGAATCCTACATAATACCTTGTTTTAGTAAAAAAATCATTAAAAATAGTAAAACATCCCATTTTGACCCAAATTTTGGCAAGCCGCATCACAAGTGACGGTATATTTTCCCAAAACTGGAACGTTGCGATTTTGGACAGATTTGGTTTGGGCCACCAGTGTCGCCAACCCAGACTGATCCGAATCAATTGATTTTTTGTTGGCAGCATCCTGACCGCCCCAAAATCAGCTTAGATTGGAATCTACTGATTTCGAGCAATTTTGGTATGGGCAAACCCAGACTGACCCAAATCGGCCGCTTTTTGGTAGGCAGCATCCCGACGTCCCCAAAATCACCCAAAACTGGAGTATGCCAATTTTGAGCAGATTTGATCAGTGTCGCCCAGCTCGAACCAAATTAGTAGTTTCTGCATTCCAACCCCTCCTCGAGTCATTTTTTGCCAAGTTCAATGAACATGGACCATCTTGGTATGGGCGACACTAGAAACTTGGACCACCAAAACGGCAGTCCAGGCTAGGAAATCTTTTGGTTATGGTATGTTACCCACTCCAGATGCTTTTCGACTTATGAAAATGTCATTTCGAGATCATTTTAGGTTATACTTTTTAAACTTGATTTGCTCGTGTGCCTAGAGAAATTTTGAGATTGTGAGACCTGAGAAAAAACCTAAACCTAGGAAAACCTTAACTTTAGGCCACATACAGCTCTTAGATTAATAGATCTATTCAACCAAACCAATGCCTAGTCAAAACGTGAAGAGAAACAAAGATGACGTACGGCATAAACTCAACCGGTATTAATACGGGCATGGCCTCGAAACCTCAGGAGCCCTAGGCCAACTGGCCCGGTCTGGTACATTTTTACTATTTTTTGTGTTTCTTTTCATTTTTGTTTATTTTATTGTAGTTAAATGAGTTTTATTATATTTTATGTTGTATTTCGTATTTCAGATCAATGTTGGCTCTACCACTTATTTGATAGTAGATCTACTCACTTTTGAGGAGATCTAGTCTCATATCATAATTTGATTGCCCCACTCTCTATCACTCTTTAAAAAAATCAGTTTGTGGTTCGGATCTAGTCAAATCTCATCTTGAGATCGTCCCGATTTACATCGTAAACAATATATAATAGCTTAAAAGTGTAAAATGTATTAAAAATTTTGCCCAACTTCATTTAGTTGGCTAAACAACTTAAAGTAAGTATCAGTTTTCACCGGTTTTTGATCAAATTCACTTTTTACCTTGAACCAAACTGTCCTCCGGTAATTCAAGGTTTTGAATTGTGAACACAGTTGTATTATGGTAATTTGATATGTGATACTAATAGAATCAAATGACTAAAATGCCATTGTCTCCTTCAAAATTCATGCCCATGAGAAGAAATGTCGTTGACAAAAACGTATCTCCAGGTTTAGAACTCAAAACATGGTAGTGTGTTTTCTCCATTTAGATTGAACCACTTAAATAAAATGATATAAATACCCACATGTTCTGGGTTTTAAACTAAAAATGAGATAATTTTTTTAAAGAACATTCTTCTAGCATGAACAAGCAAGAATATTTTAATTCTTTCGCTTGGACCGCTCAAATAGCGTAAAATTATAAAAATATCACAAGCTTTGTTCTTGATTTCAAATCCATAACCAACCCATTTCGAGTTTTGCAAACAAAATTATCAGTTAAGTACTTGAGTGAAATAAGATCCTTCACACGACCACTTTGTTAAAAAATTCAAAAAATTGTTTGACTTTACTTATTTTTTAGGTGATTTCATACTTTTTAAACTTTTAATGATAATTTTTAGATGGAGGACTGATTAATCCACCCACTGCCCTTTAAATTCTCCCTAAGCTGTCACTGCAACTTCAAAGAGAGAAGACTCGCACAAGTTAGAAACGCAACATTACTCTCTCTCTCTAAAACTTGGAAAAAACTCTCTCTCCCCCTCTCTCTCTCTCTCTCTAAATTACCGTAAAATCAAACGCAACATTAGTCTCTCTCTAAAATTTGGTAAATCCCTCTCTCGCTCTCTCTCTCTAAAACTCGGTAAAATCTCCCTCTCTCCGTGCGAAATTTGCGTACGCGGCAAGCCGCAGCCACGGCCACGGTTTACGGTTCATGGAACCACCAACCCTGGCAGCCGCCCACCATCTAGAGAGAGAAAAGGTCCACCGCACGTGCGACCGCCATTTAGAGAGAAAAGGTTCCCGTTACACATTTAGAGAGAGAGAGAGAGAGAGGCATCCGCAGTTTGAGGGAGGTCTACAATCTAGAGATAGAAAGGTCGGAGAGGTGTGAAATTAAGAGAGAGAAAGGAAAGGGTTGATTACAAGGCGCAGGGGTTAGGAGAGAGAAAATTAGAAAATGACACGTTAGGGAGAGAGAGAGAGAGAGAGAGAAAGTGAAGAAGAGGCCGAAAGAAACAGAAACCCCTAAAACAGGCTTCAAAGGGAAGCCGTTTTCGGTAGAACCAGACTTTCTATTTTTGGAAAGAAATGGAGCCCCATCTGGACTTTGCACGCACAGAGTTACGAAGGCCCATATCGCTGCCTGCTTCTCCCTTCTTTCTCTCTCTTCCCCAAAACACTTTCTCTCTCTTCCCCAAATAAAGTTATTCTTTCTAATTATGGAAAACCCCAAATCCTGAATCAAATAATTGAATGCTGAAGATTCCCTTCTCTCCTTCTTAGGAAGTCCCCTTTTAGGGTAAAGAGACTGCCGGAATCTTTCTGTGTTCGCCGGATGTTGGACTTTCAGGCAATTTCCGCGACAAAATAGGCCACCGTCAGGTTAATACGAAAATGACGATTTTGCCCCCTAATCGTTCTCCATACTTTCGTAAAATAGCTAAAAAAGATGAGGCACTAAGAAAAGTTAACTAATTAATTAATATTAGGAAATTTTACACAAAGGTGTCAACCTTATATTATTGAAATAACATGTATCTAAATCATCTATAAAAGTGTTCCCATGTTAGAAAACCCTCCAATTTGATCGTTTAGACATCAAGATGTATAAATATAAAGGAAAAAGAATTTTAAGTCCAAATGTAGTGTATCTTGCAGTAAATTATCTGACGGTCTATTTTTAATATTTATAATTTGTGCTATTTTTAAAATTTTAAATTTCATTACTAGAGATCATAATAGATTTTCAAGCCATCATAAGGTTTTCGAAACTACATCGCTAGACAAAATTTAGAGATGCGCTTACTTCTACCGTCTAAGGAATGCGTTTTATAACCCTTAAAATTATATACAAAAGAAATGTAAGAATCATTTAACAACATAGTATTATCTAGTTGATTTTAGATAAGACAGTCTGTTCGAGATAAAATTAAGTTTTATCCAAATATACATGCATATTGAATGATCATAGAGAGGATATAATTATAAATGCTATCACCGTCCAATCCGTTGATACATGATGATGAGAGCATTTGGACCCAAGCAGACAACTATGGTCCCCAAACCACTTTTAGTTAACAAGGTTGTATAGAAGGTAGGGTCCGAACTCAAGTATTATCACCCTCCAATTCATTGGTATACGGTGAGGAGAAAGATTGGAGCCACGAGAACACGACCCCAACTAGTAGGACCACTCCATCACCTTTCATTCATTGATTAAACTATGATGTACACTCATGGCTATAACTTTTGGGATTGTACAATGAGACTATTTTTTTTTTAGTACGAGGAGGTTGCGATCATTTTTAGCAATGAGATTGAAATCCAATATATGAAATTGTTTTGCAATAGCGGAAAAATTTTATTTTGAATTTTGTGTTTAAACAATGATACATCCTGCACTGCATGATTTTAAGTCTAACTGTCAATACCTATATAAAAAATATAAAATATATACCATAAGACGATTTTACTTTTGATACAAAGTAAATCATATTCACTATTGACTACTATATTTGAAATGAAGTGGTTCAAGATATGTCATTGTTTTAATGTAAAGTCCCAAATAAAATTTCAAAAATATCGTGTTACACTTTTATATAATAAATTTTATATCTTATAGCTAAAATAATTATTACTTTTTTGTATAAAAAATAAACAGTCTGGTCCATACGGTAAACTTAATGTAAAAACGAAAAGCGGGATGAAACTACCATTAAGGGAAAGTACAAGGATAAATCGGTCATTTTAAGTGGCTACGTGTCGTCACGGGAAGATCGCAGGAATTGGAAAAGGCATGGGCATGGAAGCCTAAACGGGCGGAGCCAGTTGAAGTTCCAAAGCTCCCATTCTTCCCCCCTCCTTTTCTTTCTCTCTCTAAAATAGTAGTTTAATATCTTGGGGGCGTTGGGATTTACCTAATCTCTACATTTTTTAATTCATTTCATGAAAGTGACTCTCTCTCTAGAAACCATGTATCTCTCTATCTAATGATATCTCTCTCTCTCTCTCCAAATGCTCTTTCTCTCTCATTTCATGAAACTCCCTCTCCCTCCTACCCTTTTAAGAGCACATTGTTATCTACCCGAGTTTAATTAATAATTTGATGAAAGTGACTCTCTCTCTCTCTCCACTCTTTCTCTCTCCTCCACTCCCTCTCTCTATTATCATCATATTGTTATCTAGAGAGGGACAGGATAGTTTGGGACAAAGGGGAAGTTGCAGTTTGCAAAATAAAATTGAATTAAGTACAATTTAAGACGGTGGCTTCTCTACCTCATAAATATTCCACCACGCGTGACACTTCAAATAAAAAACTAAATTAATTTGGAAGAACACCTCCAATAAAAATATACAACAATGACAAAATAGATAATAATAGCTTGCGGTTTATATAGAGCCGAGCTCTAAACAATCAAAGTAAAATACACCTTCAAATAGGATCCAACAATGTGGTTTCAATATTGGAAATCTTTGTGATAGCTTTAAAATAAACTTCTTATTTTAATTATAAAATTTAAAGTTTTTAAAAATAGTGTAGATCGAATAGATTTACAAAATCTTGAAAATTGACGGCCAAAAAATGCGTTACAAGATGCACTATTTTCAAGATTTAAATCCATCTTTTTCTCATGTCCATGCATCTTGATATCGAAATGATCAAATTTGAGGATATTTGAGCTCTGCTATTGAAACTTTTGAGGTGAGCTTTAATTTAATTGTTTAGAGCCTCGGCTCTATGTAAAATTGTCCTTTGCGTATTACTTTGTACCATTGAAAATCCTAGAGATCGTATGTTGAAATAGCATCAGGTACATATATGACCTAAAAATGGTTAAGACCTTAAACTTCTATGTAACTCATCCCATGCACCCATCTTATGTATGGGTAAAGGGGTTGGGTTACATTTGGTTGGTAGACTACTAGATTAAAACTTTGTCAAATCTTATCATGAGTTATGAACTTATATTATTTATTTATGATAAAACTGCTAACCCCTATTAACCATTTTTTTTACTTTTCTTTTCTAGTTCATTTTAAAAAAAAAAAATTATCCTTAAAAGTCTTTTATTTATTTTTATTTTCTTTGAAATTTGTGAATAATATGCTTATTTGAGAAGGAACATGGTTCTTTTCCTTTGAACTAAGTTCAAATTAGTCGTTTTCTTAAAGTTGACTGGCTGGATTATTGGCTGTTTTGCAAGAAAATCCAGAGAGCTGACCACGATATTCTTTTATATTTATCTTTTTTTTTATCTTTTCTCTTTTTTTTGAGAAAGAAAGGAAGCCAACTCAAACGAATGTAAAGAACGACCTTTGACAATGAGGCCATCTCTTTTTCAACGAAATTGATTTTTAATAACAGAATATCACCCTCTTCTCTTTTACAGTTGCTTTTTTTTTTTTTTTTACCCGGTTTCTATTCGGCCAAGCCCGCATATGTAGAAATGCAGGCCTCTCAATAAATCTATTTTTGAGATGGATTTTAAGAATTAATTTTTAAAGACATGTAATATCTAATATGGAGATCATGAATATGCATAAATAAATAAATTTTAAAGACTTGAAATAATAATTCCAGTAAGAAAACATCTGGACCGTTAGTTCCAATTGTTTTTAGATGAAACACCTACTTACATCCATTTTTAAGATGGATACTTTACACTTTCTAGGCCGCCTATGTAGAAATGCGGTCAAGCCCGCATAAAACAATTTTTCCTTTTTTTTTATTTCTTTTTATTTATTTATTTATTTATTTTTTGTGTTGTCTTCTTCTTTTTCTACGCAATGGAGAGTATGCTATTATTCATATGACAATAGAGAAATATTGTGGTCCCCCCAACCGATTGATAGACGGTGATGAAGACGAGCACTTGATGACTGTCCATCAAACAATTGGATGCCCATGACAATACCTACTCCACAGGTGTATACTGCACAAGAACTCCTTCAAATAAAATAGATATTTTCAAGGATTTTATTATTTAAAGTTTTGGATTTTTTTCTATAAAAATTTTTCAACTAACTAAGAATAACTAAAAATTTTCAAAGAAAAATTAAAATTTGAATTCTCGAACAAATCTTGGCCTACAATATTAAGACCTTCCTTGTTGACATTTTTCTTCACGAACATAGAACATGCAATTTTAAAATGTGCATTTTTGAGGTCGATTGCTTTGCTTACTAGGTTGCATCCTTTAAACACTAGGTCTTCAAAGTATTCCTAGCTTGAGAATTGGCTGAGAGAGCAAACTGAGTATGCTCCTGCAGGAGCAGCATATCTTTTGGCTCCTATGATACCATGGATTAACTTCATGTTAAATTAAATCAATCGAAATTCAATGAATTTCACTGGTCATTCACCCTCAAAGAACTATTTACTACAAAAGAAAATAGTTATACGGTAAAAAACAAGGCAATATAATGTGGGTGTGTTTTGTACAAGGCCCAGGCCCTCCACAATCAAAGTAAGATGTGCCTTCAAATGGTGTCGTTGTTTAAATTGATCTGAAAATTTATTCTTATGTCTAATTATAACATTTAAAGTTTCAAAAATAATGTATATCGGGCAATCTACGAACACTTCAAATTATTGAAAATTAAAGGTCTAAAAATATATTACTGTTTTTTTTCACGTTCATATATTATTTGGTAACAAAGAGAATGAAAAAAACGTAGGGGTGCATATGACGTTATTGACTTTACGAAGGACTAATTCCGAGATATATACATTTCAGGAAAAATATAGCAAACAACCAATCGAGGGTCCCACGCCGGACCCTGCCGGGTCCGAGCTGCAACGATTTACAGCCGTCGGATCAATCGATCTTGGCCTACAAGCCCAACCCCCTACCCGTTCCACCGACACGTGTCGTATCTTCCTTGGCTGTTTACTATGTAAGCTGATCGTCACCCTCCTTACCGAAAAGCCACCGACTCATCCCACGTCACCGGTAAACCATACTAAAAAAGAGGTTTCCCGGGACCAAAATACCGGCTTCAAGGTCCGTTCCGTACTTTCAAAACCGCTTGTTGGCGGTCCAAAAACTGCTTATCCAGCGGTTTTAGCTCTCAGAAAGTCGCAATGTAGTGGTTTTCATGCTTTGTCGTTTGTTTTCAAAGCATTGAATTGAAATTTTGGAACGTATAAGAAAGATGGAATAATGTGTTATCCATTTATATTGAGTTGAAAATTTTGGTGCCCTCTCTTTATTTCTTTCAGGGGAAAAACCGACCCTCGAGGGCGAAAACCGCTTCTAGAGAGAGAGAGAGAGAGAGAGAGAGAGGAGGATGAGAGGTGAGGAAGCCGCTTTTGGGGTGATTTGTGATGGGTTGGGGGATGAGCAAGAAAGAGTTGCATTTTGAAGAGAGAGAGAGAGAGAGAGAAAAGAGGTGGTATTGGGGTTATGGCGAGTGATAAGGGGACTGCGAGGTCGATTCAGCGATTGGAAGTACAAGGTGGCGGTTCCTATGCCTCTACGATCCCTGCAGGGTTCTTGTAATCTCTCTCTCTCTACTCTTTCTCTCTCTAACTTGATGCGATTCACTGCTTCTCTTCTCTCTCTTCTGTAACACTCATGGAATAACCATCTCTCACACACGTATCAACCAATGACCCATTTTGAGAGTGAGATAGGATCCGGATTCTCACCTTTTTTTTCTTTTCTTTAATCTTTTTTTGGTTGTGTTTTTATCAGAGCCAAAGAGAGCAACAGCAGCAGTGGAGCTTACGATTTGGGAGAATTGGACCAGGCTCTATTTTTGTATCTCGAGGGCCACAATACACATCCTTCGGTTGCAGACCAAAGACGTATATGCTTTCTCTCTCTCTACCCGAAACCCCATTTTCTTACAAAATCCATGAAAAGCTTTTTCACTAAATGCCTTATTTTGTCTCTCTACCCCCCTACCCTCTCAGCTAAATTTTGAGCCAGGAATTTAACTAGAAAAGGATCCTGGTTGGTTATTTTGTGGGGCGCATGGTGATGATTATGGAGCAGAGTCTCAGGGCATCCATGATAGTACACCTTTGACTGAGTATCCCAAATGTGACATGTAACAGACTACCAATCAATATTTTTCGAGCTTCATGTGCCAAAACGTGCTGTTGCCTTAATAAGAACCCGACCCCTTTGTTTCTCTCTCTAAAATGGGTATTGAGGTGCTATACCCTTGTTTCTCTCTCTACTGCAAGGGGTTAAAAATGCATGAGCGAGAAAGGCATTTCTCTATCTTGGCTGGCGAGGATCATACCTTTCATGCCTTGCCTGCCCAAGTGATTCTCATCATTATTATGTTTCTTATCAGAAGACCGGGTTTTTCCTTGTGATTTCCTGTGGGGTTGCACCCTAAGAGGACTTAGTTCCCTACTTATAAATTCATCCTCATCTTTTGTTGCAGATTGTACAGAAATTCGCCCACCCACTCTCAACATATTCCCCTCACAACCCATGCATGTTGATCCATTGCTAAAGGTACTTTCTTTAGAGAGAGAGAGAGAGAGAGAGTGGGTACTGGGTTTATGAGATGTGCAAGTGAGAGAGAGGGGAAGGTACAGGGTTTATGAGATGTGCTAGAGAGAGTGGGGCAAGGGAATGGGCTTACAAGTGTTGTAAGAGAGAGATATTGGGCTGATGAGATGGTGTGAGAGAGAGAGAGAGAGAGGAGTGTTATGGGCTCATGACATGTGAATAATCAGTTGAAGAGAGAGAGAGGTGCCTATGTTATTAATGACATGTTAGAATCAGTTAAAGAGAGAGAAAGAGGTGCTCTTTGTTATTAATGGCATTTAGAATCAGTTGAAGAGAGAGAAAGAGGTGCCTATGTTATTAATGACATTAATGGAGTGTTGTATTTCTTATTTTGGGTGTTATTTCAAACTTTATGCTGTGATTATTGGATTGATTGCAGGGAGTAGGATTGGGATCTTCATCAGGAGATAGAAATAACAATACCAATAATAGTAATAATAGTAGCAGTAGTAATATACAATTGGGGTTTGATTCTCCAACGAGTAGCAGCGGAGTAAGCAACAAGAGATCATCATCAGAGCAGCAGCATCAGCAGCAATCAACGATGATGATGGAGTTGGCAAATCCGAGGACTGATCTGACATCAAAACCCCCTGAACCAGATAAAGTTTCAAAGGTGCTTTTTCTTTCAAAATCGAATCCCCAAAATTTCTACTTTTTTGTCATTGCAGAGGGGCTAGCGCTTGAGGAGTATGGAGTTTTACGAGATGGGAAGAGAGAGAATGTGCGTTTTTTATAGAGAGATGGTATTCAGAGAGAACATTCATTCATTTGTGTTTCAGAGAGAATCGATTCGAAAGGGAGCAGCATCCAGTTCAGAGCATGAAGGACCAAAAACACCAGACCCTAAGGTTTATACAGCAACTTTTCTCTCTCTAAAAACTGATAAAATCACGAGTTCAATAACTTAAGGATTGGGTTTCTATAAGTTTTCAACCTCAAACAATCCAATTAAAGTTGGTAAAACAATTTTTAGGATTATCTCAAAATCTATTTTCATATCAAATTATAAAATTTTAAATTCTAAAAATGGTTAAAATCAAGTAGATATATAAATATATGAAAATCGGGAGATTTGACGGTGAGATACACCATTTCTGACTCAAAATCTTTTTTTTTTTTTCATTTTCATACATCCAGATGATCAATTGGAGATTTTTTCAACATTAAAAAAACTTTTTTCCGATAGATTTTTTAGGTGGATCAGTAATTCTACATTTTAAGGTTGTGACCTTGTATAAACTAAAACTTTTTCCTTAACGTAATGATTACTCTTTCTAGGCGATCAGATTCCTTATTTTTCCACATTCATTTCACCAGAAGATTCCTTATTTTTCTACATTCATTTTTATTTTCAATATTACAAAGTCTTAATTTTTAGGAGACTGTTTCAACATTCAAGTCTGAGCTATAATTTATCCTCTCTTTCGTGTTTGTGCTTCTTCCGCAGACATTGAGAAGACTCGCACAAAATCGTGAAGCAGCACGAAAAAGTAGACTCAGGAAGAAGGTCAAAACTGATAACCATGACAAGTTTCCCCTTTTTTCAGTCAGTTTTGAAATAGCAAGGAAAAGCAAACTCGGCCTCTCTCTCTCTCTCTCTTGAAATCTCATCAGAAACCATAATGGTTTCCTCCCATTTCAGTCGGTCGTCAAACTTGTCTTCTTTCTCTATCTAAAACTTTTCGGTTTTGAACGACAACTCAAGAAACTCTCCCTCACTCTCTAAAATTAGGAATTTTTTTGGGATGAGACAGGCGTACGTTCAGCAGCTGGAGTCGAGTAGGATGAAGCTAAACCAGCTCGAGCACGAGTTGCAAAGAGCAAGAGCACAGGTTAAAAGCTCATAACATGTGATTCTCATACTGCAGAAATGGAAATCATTTACCATGGATTTAGTGCAACTTAAATATCACACAATTTTGTCTTCAGATCATATTTCTTTAAAAAGTTGTTCAGTTTCATTCATTTGTTGAATTGTCAGGGTATGTTCTTTGGTGGAAGCGGCATGCTAGGTGACCAATCCCTTCCATGCGGTAGTGGCAATTTGAGCACAGGTACTTCCCCATTTTCACATACATAAAAATGTGAGAGAGAGAGAGAGAGAGAGAGAGAGAGAGAGAGAGAGAGAGAGAGAGAGAGAGAGAGAGAGAGAGAGAGAGAGAGAGAGAGAGTAGAATGTGGAAAAAAAGGGTTGAAGGGCATTTTGGTCCCGTTAAGAAGATGGAAGACATTATGGTTAGGTTGGAGTTGTTTTGTATTGTATAATGGAGCAGCTTGGGGAGCAGTTTAGTGCTAGGGTGTCCATGAGAGGGAAGCAACCACCTGTTTCTCTCTCTCTCTCTAGACTTCCACTGCATAATATGGGGTTTCATTTCGCCTTAACTTTACGATTTTTGGTGCAAAAAATGGTGTCTTTCCGTTAGAAATCAAAGCATAAACGCAATTGCCATAGCTGCCTTAAACCCCCCTTCTCTCTCTAAATGTGAGTTAGGTAATCCATATGGATTTTTAAATTCCTAACTTTCTATCATTACACGTGTTTAATGTACTAAAATATTCCTCAGTAAACTCTGAAAACTACCCTCTCTAGACTCGTGTGTGTGTGTAATGCAATAACGCATTCTCTCTTCTCCTACTCGTGTTATATACTTGGGAATTCTCTCTCTCCTCGTGTATAATGTGATTATGTAATCTCTCTCATGCTGCAAAATATTTAATTCTTTTTCTCTCTCTAAATTTGAATATGTTGTTGTAATTTGCAAGTAGAAGCGGCGGTGTTCGACATGGAGTATGGGAGGTGGCTGGAGGAGCACCACCGGCTGATGTGCGAACTGAGGGCAGCGGTTTCCGAGCATTTGCCGGAGAGTGAGCTCCGGCTTTACGTGGATAATTGCTTGGGTCACTATGAGGAGATGATGGGGTTGAAGAGTATGGTGGCTAGGGCCGATGTTTTTCACTTAGTGTCCGGCATTTGGAAGACACCGGCTGAGAGGTGCTTCCTATGGATGGGAGGCTTTCGACCCTCCGATCTACTCAAGGTCCACATCTATCCTCTTTCTATCTCTCTTCTCGAACGCTGCATCATACATGGCGTTTCTCTCTCTCCCCCCTTAAAGACCGCATCATAATGGCCTCTCTAAAGGAAAAAGTTTATATAAGCTTTCAACCTTTAAATGTAGAATTACAAAAGCACCTTAAAAATCCATCGAAAATTTCGTTTTAATGTTGAAAAACTCTCTAATAAATCATCTTGACATCGAGATGTATGAATATGAAAAAAAAGAAAAAAGTTTTCAAATCCCAAAAATTAATGCATCGTGCAACACATTATCTAGACCGTCCATTTTCAAGATTTTCATATGTTTATCGATCTACTCGACTTTAACTATTTTTGGAGTGGAAATTTTTCTAATTAAATGTGAAAATAGATTTTAAGTTAATCCTAAGAATTTTTTACAACAAAATTACATAAATAAAATTTGGAGGTGTCCCTTAAAGTTGCAACCTTATAAAAACTTTTCCCTAACTAAAATGGACACATTCCCGTAGAAATGAAAATGTTCTCATTTTATATATTTTGCCCTTCTCAGTTGAAGCTCTTGCTCTCCACTATTGCATTGAAGACCTGCCAAGTCTCTTTCTTGATGTACTTTTATCTCGTAAAGTGTAAAGGCTCTCTCTCTAAAGTGAAAATGGAACCTAGAGAGAGAGAGAGGAGGCGGGTGCATGTTATTGGTCCGAGAGTGAGAGAGAGAGGAGGTTGGTGCATGTTCTTGGCCAGACAGATGGAGAGAGAGAGAGAAAGCGGCTTGCCATTTCAAACTTTTTACTCAAAAATGGAATTCAAAAAATAGATACTTGCCAAAATAAAAGAAACAAAATTAGATATCGATATAGACCTAATTTTTCGGTTTTTTATTTTTTGGGTGAATCTATGGGGATATCTGGTTTCTACCCATTTATTAAAAAGTAAAAAAATATATGTTACACGAGCAATCATACAATTCTTGGCGAAAAAACACTAACAACATCGGATAAAATGAAAGGTGTTACAAAATCTGTGGGGAATACAAGTTTTTCATTTGATATAAAGATTTATATATGATAACAGGCATCAATGACTATCTCTAGGATGTTAACAATTAAACAATAAAGGACTCCCTCTCTCTCTCAAAAGTTTGTAACACAAAGCAACTTCAATATCCTTTTAAGAATCCAAACCATCGTTGCTTTTAACCTATCCAAACTTGTGTTTATGCAGATGCTCGTGCCACAAATTGAGCCCTTGACTGAGCAACAATTCCTAGCAATGTGCAGCCTACAACAATCATCTCAACAGGCTGAGGACGCTCTCACACAAGGCATCGAAGCCTTGCACAAATCTCTCTCAGAGACAATTGCATCAGGCTCATTGACTACCCCTACCATTATGGCCAACTACATGGGCCAAATGGCCTTAGCCATGAACAAGCTTGCCAACCTCGAGGGCTTTGTAAGACAGGTATGGGTCATCCTAAATGGTGTTATTGTTCATTGATAAGCCCATTTTTACCTCTAAGAATTTACATAAAGGCGTAAATAAATTTCGGAATTAGACAAGGATCCATGTTTTGACATTCTTTGCCTCCAAAATTTTTTAGTTTTTTATTTTTTATTTTAATTTTATTTCCAAAACCAACTTTTGAATAGACCAAAACACAAACATTGTGCTAGACTGTCACCAAAATATCAAACATACCTAAGTGATTGGGGTGCATAATAGCCTTCCAAAACAGGACAGGAAAAAAAAAATAATCATTCCAAGTTCAACTTTCAAAACATTCTAAACAGAGAAAAAAAGAATGCTTTTGGGTGGTTTAATAAAAAAAAAAAAAAAAAAATTATTTCAGGCAGTTTAAAAGTTGGATATTTGAATCAATCAAATTATTTTTTTTGCTTCTTTTATTTTATTTTATTTTATTTTTTGGTATTAGGGGAGTTTGAGTTGGACTTTTTGAATGAGCCAAAACTTTTAAATTATGGTCCATTTTTGTTGTACCAAAACTTCCTAGAAATCCCTAAGTAAACTTCCCTCGATGATGTTTGCAAGTACAATAGTCCAAAACCTTACAGTTCATGAATGGCATTTCAAACACAACCCATGCATCGGAAAAGTAAATATCCCACATATTTTTGCGGGAGGTAAATATTAAGTACTCCTATCGAATTCAATAAGATGTATTGGTTTCTATGGTATATGTAACTATTATTAGTTCTTGAAATATATGAAACTGTCATATCTTGTTGGAGTTTAAACACGTGTGACATCTTACATAGGTCTAAAACCGTTGGTTAAGTTGGGATCGAAACTTGAAAATTGACTTCAGCTATTGTATATAATTCATTTTTGTATTATTCTAAATTTTGGGGGTGAAATAGGAGGGCATTTTTGTCCTTCAAAACGTAGAATGGGTTGGTGTCGATCTTCTGTCTCATGCATGGGTTTAATACAAACGAGCAGTTGGGGTTGTTCTGGCATTTCAAATAAATTAATGTTCATTATGATATAATTTAACTAAGTTTGCATTTTCTAAAATTTAATAGTTTAGTGGCTAGAACCTAGACCAGTAGCACATATATATAAATTTATGTCAACTCTTAAGTTGTAATTTGTACATAAAAATGTAGCTCCTTCCCATTGCTTTTTTCACCCTAAATTGGGGTGACTTTATGGAAAAAATACAATATTGTTTTCGCTGCAACGAGGTCCCAATCATTTTTCATCGTTAAATATCAAAATTGTGCCACTCATATTGTATCATTGATCAAGTTTATGCCCCAAAAAAAAATTTTCAAACTTTGTGAAAGATCTATCGTTGAAATTAGGTCAAACAACCAAAGATGATTATGACCCTTCTGTACCCCCAAAAACTTTGTGAAATATCTATTGTTGAAATTGGGTCAAACAACCGAGATGATTATGACCCACATGTACCTCAGGTCAATAGCTCATAGTATACGATTTACCGCCTTCTAAATATCAAAATGAAAAAAATATATATATTTGTGTGACTGCTTGAATGTGTATATATGAGAGAGAAGAGAGAGAAATAGTGTTTCAATGCCGTGCATATAAGAGAGAGAGCAATAGTATTTGAATGATATGCTCGAGTTAAAAAATTTAAATAGAAGAGAAGATGAATTCTCTAATATGAAAACTCTCTCAAATCACCCAAAAGAAAGAACACACACTCTCTCTCTAATTGAGGAAGCTTAGCTAACGATAATTGAACTTACAGGCAGATAATCTGAGGCATCAGACCCTTCAACAGCTTCACCGGATCCTCACGACTCGGCAAGCTGCTCGTTGCTTTCTGGCCATCGGCGAGTATTTCCACCGCCTTCGAGCCCTCAGCTCTTTGTGGCTCGCTCGCCCCAAACAAGAATAATTCTTTTCTCTCTACATTTAGAAAGAGAGAGAAAGAAATATGCCAAAAACAAAGAAAAAATCAAATGAAGAGAAAACAGTTTTTATCTCGTACACTTATTTTCATCACCTTCATCACCAAGGGCACCCACCGCTCTCTCTCTCTCCTCTCTTTCTCTCTCTCTAAATGCTGTACAAATACGACTTGTAGACAGGTGTCACACATGTAAGGGAAGGGATGGCTCGTGGGAAGGTTGCTGGTCCATTTGGCAATTGGCAACCATGTATGATCCCCCGGGCTACATTTTGCATTGGATATTTTGAGTTCTTTTGTTATTAGAGAAAAGCTCCTATTTATTTTGGCACCTTACGGCTCTATGTGATTTTGTTGAACTTAGCCCTAAGCTAAAACTTTTTTAATTGGGTAGCTAGACCTGTATCGCGTGAATAAATGATTTTTATGGATGTTAAAAGCTTGTGGTTTGTAATAAGTTAAACAATCAAAGTAAGCCGTACCTTTAAATCTTGCTAAAAGATCCCATTTAGATGTCGAAAATACTTATAATTCATTAAAAATATATTTTAAAGTTTAATTGTAAAATTTAAATTTTCAAAAATATGTAGACCAAGCATATCTTGAATACTCAAAAATTTAAAAATTGACAATAGATATAAAATGTTACCAGATGCATTATTTTTAAGTTTTAAAATTATATATTTTTCACATCTATACTTTTGAAATGATTAATTGCAAGTTTTTCAGGGCTATAATAATATTTTATATTAGATTTTTGAGATGCACCTAGTATAAGATTAATCATTTATATAAACGTTTTCCTTGTTAAAATGGACTCGTCCTCTGAGTCAACAAGAATTTGAGTGGCGGGCACTAGGTGGCCCTATTAGCTCTGAGAAACTGCAGCATGGGCCACAAAAATGGCCCTCAGGCCAGGATAGGACTTGGGTTCGCATGGGATTGGACCCATGGTCAACCCAGCCTAGCTCTAACCTTGGGCTCGTTTTTTTTCTCTCTTTTTTTCTCTACTAGGTCGAGACCAGGCCACAGCCCCTTCAGCCATGTTCAGGGCAGCATAGGGCCGTGCTCAAGCAAAGGTTATCCTATATGTGGCCTAACCCAGTGGGTCCAAAAGTTGGACCTATACCCGCATCTATTGGATCCAAGGTCTATCTTGTCGGATCCTGGGTCTGGTCGGATCTATTGCCACATTCACTATGAGCTTTTTTTTTTATTTTTTTTTCCTTTTACTTTACTAACATATACCCAAATTATTGGCAACAAGGTCACAATCACCCTCATTAGATTTCAAGCCGTCTAATTTGTCATTTAATAGTTAAAGAAGACTACGAGTTCTTATTATATACAATCCTTAATACACCTTGAAGTATTTTATCTTCAATGGTTTATGGGTACGAGTCAGATCCAACTGAACCTGATCCCGATCCCAGATCCGAATAGTCTTCAGGTCCAAGTTTTGAACCCGAACCCAACTTACTGGGCCCAAATATTAAACCCATACCCAGTCGGGTCCAGGTCTATTGCCACCCCTTAATCTCCCACATATAAAACATAGGGAAGATTACTAAAACCCCAAAGCTTGTATGTTGTACTTATAATGCAGCCCCCCGCGGGTTGAAAAGATCCTCACACCTATTACCTCGTAATACCTTTTTCCCTCACCGGCCCTCAATGATATTTTTTTAGTTTTATTTGTGATGGAATGCTTTTATTAGTAATTCTTGCAAAGTTTAAAATCAATTATTTATAGTTTGTCACATAGGAACTTCCCCACTTCTAAAAAAGGGGAACTTATAGAAATAAAAGAAAAATATGCATAATAAGAAACTTACCGAAATTCCTCTGTAACTTGCAAGGCTATTTTTGTTATTTTGTTTTCTACAAAATATTTTTATTCAGCGTGTCGTATAAGGATTGGGGGTGAAGTTTGTATAAAGTAGCCTCCTTGTAGAAGTACAGCACACCTATGATGGCTTCAAAATCGATTTTTATCCTCATTTATAAATTTTAAAATTAAAAAAATGATATCGTGCAAATCAAAAAACACTTGAAATTTTAAAAAATAAACGGTTCAGATAACTTGTTACAAGATGGATTGTTTTTTAGACTTGAAAATCTTTTTTTTCTTCTTCATGTCCATTAATCTCAAGGCCGAGATTATCAGTTGGTGGGTTCTCCCATGCCAGAACACTCTCTACCGTAGGTTTTTTTAGGTGCACCTTACTTCAATAGTATCAAATTGCAACCTTATATAAACTTTTTTCAAGGAGCGGATACAACTTAAATTTTATATCAAAATTATTTATAAATAATAAATAAAATAAATAGTATCCAATATTATATTCTAAATGAATTTGGAGATTTATATTTGAGACCATTTATTTTTTATACAAGAAGGTCACAACTTTTCTTAGCCATTGGATGTGAAATCTAACATATTAAAATATATTACTGCTTTCAAGAAAATTTGTTTCAAACTTTGTGCTCAAGTAGTGACACATCACCATCCATCCAATTTCGCATCCAATGATTGATAATGATTGTGACCTTCTTGTATCAAAAGTAAATGATCTCATCATATACATTTCTATAAAGTTATCCCAACTATACTTTTAGATCTGAGCATGAATGTTTTGTACACGGCTTGCCAGGTTAAGGTTTCCTTGAACATTTGAAAAATGGAAAAAAAATGGCGTTTGCCCTTTGCCCCTGTAGGAAGAGCAAGGAGTAGAAAAGCCAAGAGATAGAGAAATAAAAATAGCTTTCAAATTATGGTGGCAAAGACTTAGAAGAGTATGCATGTACAAACTCCTATCACAGCTTTCAAATTCCCATATTAGTTTTGATGGTTCATCAGAGGCATTAGTGTTCTAAAACAAGTTCATCCTTGGGTTGCTAGCAGTGTTTTAGAACCCGGTGATTTCTGATTCGAATCGCCGATTCTGATAAAAAATCAGTTGGGGACTGAGCAGATTCTGGGATCCTGATGAAAAATCAGTTGGGGACTCAACAGATTCTGGGATGTTATGGTTGCTAACGTATTTTCCCCCAAATCTCCTCATCCCCCCTCCTATATATTTTTTTTCTTTTTTTAAAGCTTATATATTATTTTTTTAGGCTCTTTAATCCCAAGCCGTCAAACAATTTTTTAGTTTTTATTTGATTTTACTTATTTATTGATATTTTTCTAGATCACTCATTCAAAACGATGAAACGGTCGATCCAGCGATGTGACCCAGATCTTTGGAGTGAATTATCCACCCCCACCGACCTGGGTTTTGAAACAATGCTTGCCACCTTCATTGGAAGGTCCCAGGCAAGAGCGTCACTTTTGCTGATGTCCCCTCTTTCTATTTCATGCTTTTCCAATTTAGTCAATCCTACTTTAACACATGGTGCACAAAAAGTTATATAAAAGGCCTACTTTGACTAAACCAGATACCTTCGAAATCCACTCCCCTCGTGCACCATCTAAATGTCTTTTTTAGTGGTTGTGATTTATATAAGGTGGCAATCTTATGCGTAGGTTTTACACTATCCATTTTAGTTTAATAGTGTAGAGTTGACTAATGTTTGCAAAGTCGGACGGGACTGGTAGGGTCAATTGGAATCGAGTAATGGCCGAAGCAGTTTCGGTCAGTTTAGGTGGTCCGCCTAGGTATTATATATATATATATATATAGAGGAAAAGTTTATATTCGGATGCAATCTTTGAAAGAAAAACCTATGTGATCTTTCTCAAGGGAATACAAATTTTTTTTTTTTTAATGATAATAATCACCCCTTTTTATTTTGGCAAAAAGATCACTTACAAATGGCTTTTTACAATAAATAAATATTTTAAAATAAAACAAGACAACAATAAAAATAAAAGTCAACCACTTGATGTCATTTTTATAACTTAATACTATGCTTGAGAATATAAAATAAAAGAGCAAAGTAAGTAAAAGAAAAGATGTCGAAGATTACCTCAACTGGGCTTATTACACCCCACACCGAGTCACCACATCCAATGGCGCTGTATCAGTGGTCTAGCTTCAAGCTCGAACCGAAAAAGCTAATTTCAGCTAAACTAAGTAACCACTCTTAAATCTCTACAAAACCCTTACTCCAAAATATTAGGCTCAAACCCTAATTTTCCTAAACCTTATCATTTTTAGGCCAAGAGAAAAAGAGAAGGAGACCTAGGGTTGGGGCGTGCCCCTTATAGGTCTTAGGAGGGAGAGAGAAAGAAAGGGTTAGAGAGAGAAAGCCTTAGAGGAAAGAGAGAGTTTGTGAGAAAGAGAGAGGTGTGTTAAGATGGAAGAGAGCACCCATATATATAGTGAAATTTAGGTCTAAGGTTTCTCATAGTTTGTCACTTTCTTGAGATTGAATATGGACTGTTGATCAAAGTGACTTGTGGGGTGAGAGATCTGAGACATCCATTTCATAGATGGGCCATCAACATTATGAAAGGTACATGAACCATTTTCCCCCTTTTTTTAAACCATTTTCCCATCAATATATTTAAATAAATTAAATCTATTAAACATATCATACATTCTATAAAATTGCATTATCCATCTCATATATTCCATAAGAATATATCAAGAAATATCAAGTCAAGATATTCTATCAATAATCAATATAAGATTTGGTCAATATTTCCCAAACAATATTTGACCATATGCTTATAAGATGGACTCTTCAAAAATTACAAAACTTGATATCAAAGTAATAACAAAGGAAGCAATGGGTGGGGTGTGCCACCCATATGTGGCATATGTGGGCCCCCACTCATTTGCCACATGGTGGGCCCATGTGCACTATGGGCCCCCATGAAAATTTTATAAATATTTTAAATTTTTATTTAAACATTGTTTGAATTTTATATAATTTGTAAAATCAATAACTTCATTTTTATAATTCCAAAAATTATAAATAAAATATTAAAAGATTCATAAAAATTCAAATAATAAATCTAAAATAATTTCTATAATAAAATGAACGCAATTAAATTAATATGATGGGAAGTGGATCTATATGGTTCAGGAATTCTATCAACGATCACGGGGTACTCCACCTTCAACTATGGACTACAGATCACACTTGCTTTATTAAATTGACCCAATGTTTCCCATGACCCACAGTCCAAGCATGGGCTCATTAGCGGGTCACCAAAGTCTAGTCTATGAGCCAAGGGGTCGCAATCCCAGGCTGTGGATTACAGGTCCTCCCCTAAAGATGAGTCAAGTTTACCACGACCTGATGCGACCACAACTCTATGGTATATAGGGGTATCTCTCTCGCACATGCATATGCTTCACCCAAAGGTGGATAACTGGCTTTTCCGAATGATCTATCGATATGCATGTCGTGAAACATGGATGAAGATTTGGCCCCCGTCTTTGTAGGCCTACCATCACACACAAGGGTCACACAGTCCATCGGCTTACTCATCTAGGCATAAGCTCCGACCTCATCAAGGGCTAACCTAAAACCCTTCTCGGTTTATTCTTTATGCTCAGGTACCTTAGGTTTTTCAATCGATTGACCTAGATCGTCAAGCACAGTCCGGTATCAATAAACATCATTTACTTAGTATGGTCCACAAGAGACCACATTCCCACTGAATTTATGTTCCACTGTAATAAATATTTTTCATTACACACTCATAAGGCCTTTAAAGCCATATAAACCCAACAACCTTATAATGTAGAACTACGGATGCACCTAAAAAATCTATCGGAAGAGGTAGTTTTAATGTTGACAAACCCTTTGATTGATCATCTCGACATCGAGATGTATGACCATAAAAATAAAAAGATTTTAAGTCTAAGAAATAGTGTATTTTACAACATATTATCTATACTGTCCATTTTCAAGATTTTCATATGTTTATAGATCTACTTGATTTTAACCATTTTTTAAATTTAAAATTTTATAATTAGATATAAAAATAGATTTTGAGATAATCCTAAGAACATTTTACATCAAAATTTTATATCATGGTACACCTTACCTCTACAGCTACGGATGCATTTGTATGCCAATTCCACCCATATAAAAATAGATTTTGAGATAATCTTAACATTTTACATCAAAATTTTATATCATGATAAAATTTGAAGGTGCACCTTACCTCTACAGCTACGGATGCATCTGTATGCCAATTCCACCCACGTGTATATATATATATATATATATTAAAATAAAAAATTTGTTTGTAATATGTTTTTGAATATTTTTGAACATTTTTTCTAAGATCGTGTAAAATTTATACCGTGCAATAGATCACAGCAACCAAGTAAGATCGTAACTTGATGTAAATTATGTCCTTTTTTTAATTCCTCCCTCCCCCCTCGCCTCCCCTTTTCTTGTTTTGTGTGTGTTTTTACCCTCAACTGAAAGATTGCATCAATGTGACGCCCTATAACGAAAAATATTTTAGAACTTTTGTCTTTTGGGAAATGGCATTGATTTTGTGGGCCTCAAAAACCAAGTTAAGAGATTTGTCTTGACTGCCAAATCATCTTATTAGCTGCCGGATTGTTGGTTATGCCTTAACATCAGTACCGAATCTCTTAACTACCTCTAATATGTGCAAAATGCAACAAAAGCACACGGTTCAACCTAATTATAGACCTTGTACAACTCTTTGAAAGCGAATACATGTTTCAAAAAGATACGAGAGTTCGCAAATTAGAAAAATGAAAACAAAGTTCCCAAAAAGCTGAAAATTAGGGAAAGGGGCTAGGTCTATGGTAGCACCCCTACAACCTAGTCACCATATTGTGGTTTTCATTTTCACTGACACCACCCCACCAACACCTTCACAAAACTAATTCCTAAATTATAGTAGGGGTCTGTTGAAAACTTGAACTTTGCCGAGAAAAAAAAAGACGACAACAACAACATAAATAAATGTGTGCTTCGACAACTGACCTAGAGGCATGAGATTCTTTCATTATATTGAAAGTAAATGCCCTAGGAGACAACTAAACCCAATGAAGCACATTGTCGTTTTTTGTAGTTTTGATAAGCATACCTCCATGATATCACTAAGCTGGGTGAAGCATTGTAATTCTTCACTGATTTACGTGCTCAAAGAAACCACATAATTTCATATTTCAAAGAACATAACGCTCCTCTGATTTTTGCACTCAAAGAAGCGCATGGAGATTAATGCGTATACTATGCTCCCTCGAGAGCATAACACACTTCTACTCCCTTGGTCAGATAACTTACTTGGGAGGAATTTTTTGCTAACTGAAATTTTGGGAACCGACCTAGATCTTACCCTCTATAAATTGGACGTTTCCTATTGAGACATTATTTTTTTCAAGTGCTTAGAGGTGCAACTAGGAATTTGTATTTTTATTTTTATTGAAGTTAATCTATGCATTAAAGTGGTTATATCCCCAAAATTTAATGCACCAAAATTAACCCTTAGTGAGAGCCGAGGGAGTAAATGAACAGTATACTCCTAAGGGAGTAGACTATCCCCAAAATTTTGGCAAAAAATATATGCTTTACCCGTATTTTGCCTTGACTTAGCAAAATAAACAAATGGAAATAAATGAAAGTTTTTTTTACACCTCCATCAAAACCAACATAAAGATCTATTACTTCCTTTGTCTAGAGATGCTGTATCCTAAACCCAATTTAGTATATATTCATTTAATTGAATTTCTAAAAGGGGTAGCAATGGGCTGGGTGGCCCGGCCCTTTTGTGCCCCGAGGCCTAGCCATCATGGCCAGAGTGTAGCGCCGAGCTGGGCCTAGGCCTAGGACAAGGCCATGCCCTTTTTTTCCTTTATTTTTTTTTATTCTATTTGGCCTGGTCCTTTTTTATTTTATTTGGCTCAGTTTAGCCTCTCTCTGATAGGGTCAGGGCTGGGCTTGGGCCAGGGCCTCTTTAGCCTGATCATGCAGAGCCAGGCCTGGGCCACCCTATGAGGACTAGAGATAGGGCTGACGGGCTCAGGCCTGGCCCATTTCCAGCCCTAATTTTAGCAAATTTGAGACAATGTGCAATAAGTTTGTGATATCCTTCATGGTCCTTGGGACTCTAGCCAACTAGAACGGTTCTTAAGCATTCCCCTTTTCACGACTTTGGATCTTATTCATCAGGTTTGATCTTAATCCATTACCAATCGAGTTTGTTAATGTATGTATTCACTCAAGGAAATGCATTTGTTCATGATTGCATCATGGGCTTGAAAGTGCTAGGAAGTAGCTAATGAATTCAAAGATACCTAAAGCTACCATTTTCCATGGTCCCTACTCTCTACCCTCTACTGTTCTTTTCCATGCCGTTCTCATATACGTGTCTATATATACATTTAATGGCCCTGCACATCAAGTGAGACACGATTTTATTTATTTATTTATTTATTTATTGGTCACGATCGTGTCGCATTTTGGCTAGCTATCAGGTAGATTATTGAGACCAAAAATACAAATATACAACAAAAGCTTACCCAGAAACACATTCTTATATGTATTCTAGCTTGTGCTATTATATCGTTGATTTGTATCGTAGCTTGTGCTTATTAGATCTTGATAAGGTGTTGAACCGTGTCTTCATTAATCACAGTTTTCATGGAGGGGGATTATCATTGTATTTGTGAACACAAAAAGCTACATCTTACAGGCAGAGTTGGTTAGGCTGGCGAGTGCCACAATGTGATATTTAAGGTTTCACTTTCCCTAGGTCCCATATTCCCATAAAGAAGTCTTGAATATTTGGATATAGATATAGATTTGGAATTCAATAACATAAGACTGTTGTAGGTCATAATTAACCCTAGTTCTGGGGCGTGCTATTGATTGGTCTCAAAGTTCAAAAAAAGTTTCTAAAACTTTGTAACACGTCTTATGTGCATTATTTCACATGTGAGCATGTATACCCTAATCAACGTAACTAACCATATACACACATGAAAGTATATAATTTACGCAAAAATGCCTAACAGACCTTACTCAACGATGGATTGTTGGAAAGATTTAGATGGTGGCGGGCTTGTGTGGGAGTGCATACCCCACTATTTGTTGTCGGGAATTGATGGTTGATATTACTTGTTGCATAAAAATAATGTACTACGCAGGATGCTATATATTTTTTTGGGATTGTATACTTTGAGATTATTTATTTTTGATAGAGGGAGGTCACAATTACTTACAACCATTCAATGTAAAATTTGATAGCTTTGGTGTGTCTTAAAGTTTGAGAAATTTTCTTTTGAACTTAGAATTTGATTTATGAAATAAATGTAACCACCTAATTTCACATCCAATAGTCAAAATTAATTGTGATCATCTTGTAATAAAGGTAACTGTCCCTTAGGCAAAAGAGTAAAAACCTCTCAAATTTTACTAATTAGTTGAATGGGATGGTAAGTTGACATTATTGAATACCCCGGTTTTCTCTCTTTGCTATTTTCTAATACAAACACAATTCGATTAGGTGTAAAGACAAAGTCCAAGGTTTGAATGCTGGATAAACCTACCCCCCCTAGTAAATTCCTTTCTCCATGATCAAATTTAGCACAATTATTAGCTTTCTACTTTCATACAGGAGTAAATGGTCTTTGAAATGATGATTACGTATTAGAAGAAAGAAAATCCAATGTGTTCTTTACCTTTTTTGATGTTATCTTAATGTTCTTTTTGATGTTTCAACAATCACCTTTTTCATGTTAAAACTTCTTTTCTTACCTCGAAGATGACTTAACCTATAATTGGATATTCGTCAAACACACGTGATAATTAGGGAGAATTAGGGAAATGATAAAAGTTTGAAATGATAGTTTCTTGCAAAATATATTATTTAAAATAAAAAAATAAAAAAAAAAAAAACTAAGGAGAAACTGGGCCATAAGAAATTTGAAATACCTGGTCATGCACCACCAAAGTATGGTATATGGTACTCCAAAGTAAGGTTTTAAAACACGATTTGGAGACCCATAAAACTAGTCCAGATCAACGATTTGGATCGGTGATCCAACCAAACAGTTCTATCATAGAATTGTTCCATATGTATTTTTTAATATTTTTTTAATTTTTTATTTATTTTCTAATTGTTTATTCGCCCGTTCAGATGTCTGGATTGACAATCCGGACTGTTTTTCTAAAGGAACAATCTGGGTCACTGAACTGTGTTTTAATTTATTTTATTTTTTTCTTTTTTGAGACAACTGTATTTATGAATGGGTATCGTTGGAATTTATGAATGGTTATCATTGGGATTACAGGAAAAGTAGTGCACCTGCTGACTCATAAGTTGTCCTGATTTTCGCTTAATTAAGTACTAGAAACATTTCCAGATCATTGCAATTCGATTTACGTTGGATCGGTGAACTCGGAGCTCCAAAATAATGCAGATTTAATGATATTTGAAGGAAAGTAATGAAATGTCTAAGAAACTAGGTACAAGATAATCCATTTTTAATGCTCAAAGTGTTTTTTTCTTTATTTTTTTTATTTTATTCTCAGAGGTCGTCGAAAAAAAAGTCCTTAAAAATATAAAAATATAGAAATATGAAAAATAAGGTCAACGTAACAAAAATAAAATAAATCTAAACGCAACCTTAAAAAGTCAAAAAATGCTTAAAAAAATGGATCTAAAACAAATTGATTTATATATTAGAATATTTTTAAAAATATATAAAAATATCAATTATAACAAAAAAAACACTCACCAATCATTTCCAAAAACATTCAAATCATATTAAAAAAAAGAAATTTATCAAAATACTCATGAAAGATGAACAACTTAACACTTTGCCCATATCTTTTTTATTTCTTTTCAAAATACCCACATGATCGTATCTTGGAATAGTTGCAAATGGGAAAAATGTTGAATACTTCTCCTCCAATGGGTATTTTGATAAATTACCTAAAAAACTTTATATAACATTCTTATATTTTTCTCTATTTTTTGATTATTTTATTTTATTTATTCCTTATATTATCTATTGATAGAGAAGAAAGGCAAATCAAAATTCGTATAACCGACCTCAAATAATTGAAAAAAAGCCTCTAATGATGATTATTTTTTAAGAAAAAAATTATATAGATCCTCGGCTCTAAACAATCAAATTAGAGCCTACCTCAAAAACTATATTAGAAAAAGTTGTTTTGATGCCCAAATATACTCAAATTGATCATCTCCATGCATGGACATGCGAAAAAAATGGATTTTAAGTTTTGAAAACACATTTTAGGACTCTCAATTTTCAAGCGTTCATAGATATGCTCGATATATAGCATTTTTTAAGCTTTAAATTTTATAATCAAAGATAAAAATATATTTTAAAGCTATCATAAAGATTTCCACTATTAAAACTATATTTATCGATATAAGCTCTAATTTGATTGTTTAGAGCCTCGGCTCTATACAAACCGCACCAGTTTTTTTTATGTTACGTTGTACACACAACTAGGGGAAACTAGGCCTCCCACATCGTGCACGTGCTTTGGAAGCGTACGGAAGCAATGCGTGAATTCATATCCAAATTGAACTTTAGAATGATGGACATTGTTAATCTACCACCGGTGTCATTATCATCCGACGGTGCATGCCTTTAATTGATGCTTTGATTTAAAATTTTATTTAAAAAATTTCTTCCAGGGTCATCAGTGGCGCATCTGGTGTAGTGGTATCATAGTACCCTCCCACGGTACTGACCGGGGTTCGATTCCCCGGATGCGCATCCCTCACCTTCAAAACGGGGGAGGAGTTTGTTCTTATTTGTTGTTCTTTTTTTTCAAATTTTAGGTCTCCAAGATCCCAGAAATTTCATTCATGCCCTTCTCCCTTTATATGCCTTTTTACTGGGAATGAATAAAGTCTACAAAAGATATAATGCTGCATTATTCCTTTTTACTGGGAATGAATAAAGTCTACAAAAGATATAACGTTGCATTCGACAAGAAGGGGGATAAAACAGAGCCAACTTTAATTTACTTCTGCAGATTAATAGAAACAATATACTTTCATGGTTGAAATGTATCAATTTTCCGGTGAAAGTGGCCGAAGAAGAACATAATCCGGTAATCAGAAAACATTCCGAGGAAGATCACTTATACACAAGAAGTTCAACATCTAAATATATAAATACTACGAAGCTAATGGTACCCACAAAAGAAAATGCAATAACTTAACTTAAATCATGGTTTAAAGAGGGCCTCGATTCTGCCGGAAATGCGTATCCGGTCATCCGAAATACACAGCATGATCATCAAAGAACTAAAACAAGCTTTCTAATCATAGGGACTATAAATTACTGTAAAAATACATAATAAATATGGGATATGGTGATCATGGCTCAAAAGGGATGTGGTTGTGGTGGAGAGGGTCAGGACCTGTTGGGACTTGCCTTGCTGAGGTCAATTTGAAAGCCATTTTCTCTCTGTAAAACTTTGATATCTCTCTTACGTAGTCCTCTAATGTCTTTATAAAGACCTGAAATGGAAAGAGGTTGTTTAATGACAGAGAAACAAAGGAATGAGTAAACTGTAAACAACTAAATGCATCGAAATGATCATGAAAATGGGTTTCTGGGTTTTAATGAGTTGGTGGGTGGTGGTAATTTGTGCTGAGAGAAACAGGAAGAACTCAAAATGAATTTTTTTATACTTCACCTGTGGGCTTGTGTTGTGGGGTTCCATTTCTCTACGAAGACCTGCAAGAATAAAGAACAGGGCAGATAATGTGCAAGAGAGAGCGCGTTTTAATCTCTTATTTCCATGGAATGGGTCTGATATGAAGCCTGGGTTAGTAACAAACAAACAAAGGAAACTAAATATGGAGAAAGAGAGAGACTGTGTGTTTATCACTTTTATGAAATACGTTTGATGTGGAAGCTTGGTTACTGAGAAATGGAGAAGAGAAACTAATTACAGAGAGAGAGAGAGGAAGGTTTGCTGACTTTTATGAGATGGGTTCAATCTTGAAGCCTCGGTTGTTGAGAACAAGAGCACCATTGCTGTGATTATAAACCAGAAGGCACTCCTTTCCATCACATCAATAATTCCGCAACTCCTGCAAACAAGGGCCTCTCTCTCTCTACCAGATATATCGCCTCTGTGTGTCTTGCTAGCAAATATAACTCCCTTCTCTCTCTTAGCTAAGAGATATAATAGCCTCTCTCTCTCTCTCTCTCTCTCTCTCTCTCTCTCTACATATAATTTTGGTGTTTTGAATCTAAAGGGTTGAGGAGGAGTATGGCGTGACATGCTATTTTCTCACAGGGGAAGTGGTGTGATATCCATGAGCCCTCTCTCTCTCTCTCTCTCTCTAAAGGTGATGGCTGCTTCTCTCTCAACCATGCTTTGGCACGTACAAGATAATCGGATCCACACGTGTTACAGATATCATGGCATGCATGATGAGCTGGTCGCCTCATGAATTGGAAGTGGGGCTTCTCCAATCATCAGAGACTTGCTTTCTTATTTCCTCATATAAAAAAAAATTCTCTTCTTTTTTTTTTTTTTAATGATAATAACTCTATTTATGTTCTTTTGGAAAAAGTTTGTGATAATAACTTTTTTGATGTTAATAACTCTATTTATGTTCTTTTCGAAAAAGTCTATAAAAAGTTTTTGATAACAACTCTATTTATGCTCTATTTTTTTTTATGATAATAACTCTATTTAGTTCATCATATAAAAAGATTCTCTTCTTTTGGAAAAAGTTTATAAAAGGTTACAATCTTAAAAATGTAAAATTAAGGTGCATCTTAAAAATCCAAAGATTTTTTGGTTTTGGAAAACCCTCTAATTAATCATCTCGACATCGAGATACAAGACTACGAAAAGAAAATTTGATTTTGAGCCCTCAAATAGTGTATCTCGCAACACATTGTCCATTTTCAAGATTTTAAGTGTTTATAGATCTACTTAATTTGAACTATTTTTTAAATTTTTAGATTTTATAATTAGACATGAAAGTAAATTATCGAGCCATACTAATAATTTTTTACACAAAATTCATATTAATGATGAAAATTTGGAGGTGTGTTTTAGTTTGATTGTTTAAGGTTTGCAACCTTATACAAACCACACCAATTCTCATGAGCTCCGATCTATTTTTTTTTTTTCCTTCATTTTATATGTACGAAAAGAATAAGGCTTACGCTTATTGATGGTTTCCTCACAGGGAAAAGCTAATTGTAACATTAATAGGGGAAGAAATCCAACTTTTTCCCCATAATTTCTTTTTCCTCTTTGGGTAAAGGAAAATAAACTTTTATTTACTTCCGACACAAATGCTATTTGTAACATTAATAAGGAAATCTTATCTTTTTTGTTAGTGCCCATCGGTTCCCCATCTCTCTCTCTCTCTCTCTCAATGGTTCAGAAATCATGGGGAGGTGGAGGTGTTGTATACTGTGTGGATGCCCAGTGTAGTGTACTGAACATCTCTACTAACCATCTTAAATGTTTTAGAGAGAGAGAGGGTCGTCGAGCAGTGGGAGGCCGGAGCAGCCCCGCCACCGCCACCCCCGCCCCCACCCCCACCCCCACCCCACCCCACCCCAGATAGAGAGTACAACTGCAGCCACCCCCACCCCCACCCCCACCCCTGATAGAGAGTACAACTGCACAAGTGCCAAAAAGTTGGAGGCCGTATGATACTCCTTCCCCTATTGATACTTGAAAGGGAGAGGGATGAGCATCTATAGCTTAGTCCCGCGCGAGTACGGGTAAAAGAGCTACTTGGTGATTGTTGTCAGTGTAGGGATGGCAATGGACCCAATATGCCCGACCTCATCCGGGTATGAGTCCAAATTTTGGACCCAAATACTTTTATGGTCTGGGTCAGAGTCCCCATACCTGTAGTCATAGGGTGTATGAGAGCGCATTAAATATTCATATGGCCACAATATTGGCAACATCTACAGTACAGTATTATTGGCAAACCAAAAAACAAAAAAAACTCATAATTATAGGGTATATGATAGTAAAAAAAAAAAAAATAATAAATTCATAGGCATAGAGTGGCAATGAATCCGACTAGACCCGACAGGGCCAAGTATGGATCCAAATTTTGGACCCAAATACTATTCAAGACCGGATCCGGGTCCAGCCAAACCCGTACACGACCCATTGTTTTAAGTATTATGCTCCCTTGAAAGTATAGTTTACTTCTTCTCCCGCGGTTAGAAGATTTGCTTGGGAGGATTTTTTCTATTTGAAATTTTGAGAACTACTTAATAATTATTAGATTATTATTATAAAAAAAAATTTAAAATTTGAGTTTTCTAATACTTAGTTCTTACCGTCTAAAAATTGGATAGATCCTATGTAATCTTAAAACATTATTTCTCTTCAAGTGTGTAGAAGGTACAACTATAAAATTTTCTGAGGTCAATTTATGCCCAAAAAAATTTGAAATCCTAGAATAATTTGTAGGTGGGGCTTTACCCAAGGGAATCGATAGACATTCGACTGATGCCTGAGTAGAATATCTTTTTATATTTTATATTTTAATTTCTAAAATAGAATTACCCACTAGTACTTTTCATTGAAACGCATGTACTGAACATACTACGCTCCCGCATAAGCAAATTATGCATTTGCTCCCTCAGGTAGAAGATGTATTTTTTAAAGATTTTCTAGATTTTCTGAATGTGGAAATATTGGATTCATTTAAATACTATCAGGTGATTGGCTTTAGAAAAAAAAAAAGCAAAAAGATTATGATATCTTTAACACTTAGATCTTCCTATCCCAAAATTGGACAACGTATATTTAGCTTTAGGATGTTACCTTTCTAATGCACATAGAGAGTGTGTAATTATTATTATTATTATTGAATTAGTCGTTTACTCCAACAGGAAATAATTTGCTTTTTAAAAAAGATAATTTAGATTCGGAGTGCTTGGAACATACATTGTCTCCAATTACAAGTGGAGCCTAATATTAACTAGTAGGACCCGGTTTGTATGTCGCCAAGCCCGTATATGTAGAAATGCGGGCCTCTTCATGAATTTATTTTTGCAATTGATTTTAAGACCTAATTTTTAAGGACCTGTAATCTCTAACATCATGGAGATCATGAATGTGAATAAATAAATAATTTTAAAAATTAAAAATAATAATTCTAGTAAGAAAACATTTGGATCGTTAGTTTTCATTCTTTTTAGATGAACAACTACTTGCATCCATCTTTACACTTACATTTGGATTGTTAGTTTTCATTCTTTTTAGATGGAACAACTACTTGCATCCATCTTTACACTTTTTGGACCTTATATGTAGAAATGTGGTCCAGCGTGCATGAAACAATTTTCCTAACTAGTATTGATGTGGCCCTCCTGCGGCGCAGCCCAAATTTGTGGGGTTTGGGGAATATGTGGAGGGTCTAGGATGACCCTGGGGACTTATAGGGGTAATTTTAGCATATGGATATTTCTCTGTGGGGTTAAAGTTTTGGTCCGTATATAGGATCGAACTACAAAATTATTGATTGTCTTCACCCGTAAATTTAGTTGTATATATATAAAGAACCATGTGAATTTGGGTGTTCATGTAGGTATATATCTTTTGGGTGCAGTTTCTATAAAGTTACAACCTTAAACAATCCACTTATGGTGCGCCTTAAAAATATATTATAACATGTAATTTTGTTGTAAAAAATACGTAGTATTATGTTAAAATCTATTTTCATACCTAATTAAAAAATTTTAAATTTCAAAAATGGTTAAAATCAAGTAGATCTATAAATATATGAAAATCTTGAAAATGAATGGTCTAGATAATGTGTTGCAAGATGCACTATTTTCTGGAGTCAAAAATATTTTTTTTTCATATTCATGGATCTTGATGTCGAGATAATCGATTAGAAGGTTTTTTCAACAATTAAAACAACATTTCCGATAGATTTTTGGGGTGCCTCTGTGATTCTACATTTTACCATTGCAATCTTACATAAACTTTTCCCATATCTTTTTTATCAGCTTTATTTTGTGTTTGGCCTTAAACATTGTTATTTTCTCTCGTTTTCACATTGTTATCCGCCTTTCTGGTTACGGTTTTCTCACCATAAATTGTCTAAAAATTGATCTAGTCCTAGGACATTTTTTTTTTAAAGAGTGAATGTGAAATTTTATTTCCCTTGAAGGTTGGTCTCTAAGTCAAAGAAATAGCATTAATGAAACTTGAAGTCCTTAAATAGCAGTCCTCGATTAATCCTATGGAGTGAATGGTTGATATGCTCATGAGAGCAAGTAACATTTTGGTTAGGGAAATTATTCTCAATTTACATTATGGAGTGTAATGTAAACGGATTCATTTAGTCATATTAGGAAGGAGCAACTAAAACTAGTAGCAGGTGGTAACAACTTTCATCAAATCCCCGCATGTTGAAATCAAAAATATAGTTTTTCAAGATAAATAATAATGGAGTACTGGGAAAAGGCCATATTGGTATAAAAACAAATTACTTACCTAATCACATTGGGGAGTTTTTTATATGAAAATCTTTTCACGAAAATTAACAAAACGTGGCCTGGCCTGAACAAATGTTCTCAGTTTACCTTGAGAAAAAAGTTTAAGAAATTGAGTAAGAAGAAGCAATGTTGTAGTGGGTTTTCAAATTACAGATCTAGATGACAATTGTATTCTTGAATTGCTATTACATTGATTTAAAAGGGCGATTTCCATTATTATTTATTTTGAATTAAAAATATTTTTATTTTATTTGAAGATAAAATAAATAAACTTATAGGCGAGTTTGGAAGCCTATTTACATTTTAGATCCAAATATACATTTTGCAGATGGGTTACGAATTGGGAAAAGAAGTTCATCGAATTACAAGAGTGGTGTGTGTTTTCACTTTTCACCAATAAGTTTTCCAACGCATTCAAAAAGTGGGATAAATATGGCACTTTTGCATTTTGGTCTAAAAATAGGTGTTTTTGTTTTGGGCACGGTTTTTATAAAGTCCTTCTAAAAATGAGTCACCTCTTAAAAATCTATTTTTAAGATGGATTTTTCAACTTAAAAATTAAGTACATGTAATATCTAACATGGAAATTATGAATATGAATAAATAAATAAAATTAAAAAATTAGAAATAATAATCATATTAAACAAACATTTGGATCGTTAGTCTCAATTGTTTTTAGATGGACCACTTATCTGCATCCATCTTTATGATGGACGCTTTATACTTTGAGGGCCGCAAATGTAGAAATGGGGTCCCCACAGTATGAAACAATTTTCCTTTAACTCACAAATCACACCACACACATGTAAGGAGGTTATAACTGGCATTAAAAAAAGTGACAAAATTCGATGCTCCAACAGAGTATATTGTCTATTTGTTCGCCGAGTAAAACCCAAACAAGGAATATATTTGGCAACCCGAATTTGGGGTTGTAAAATCTTGAAGCCATCAACCAACCTCCAAACAAAAAAAATAAAAAAACAGCACATGCCATGTGTTCTTGAAAAATGTAAAATCCCAAAATTTAAAAGGGAACATTTAGTTTTTGCTAGGGATGATCAAAACGATGAAGAACTCAAAATTCATCTTTTCTTTTAAAAGCAATCATTTAGTTTTATATCAAAAGCGTAGTACTATGTAGCTCTTTTTCTTGAAAGGAGTTAATGTACAATATGCTCTTATGGGAGCATGCTATGCTCCTTCTAGAAAACCACCAAAACACGTTCTAGGTTT